>NW_022681466.1:71727010-72259912 GCF_009764315.1 Trachypithecus francoisi
CTTTTTGTTTTCAACCACGTGTATTTTAGATATTTGTTTTTCACATCAGTATGTATAGACCTGCTTCATTCTCTGGAATTTTTTAGATTTTTTTTTCACGTCAGTGTGTATAGACCTGCTTCATTCTCTGGAATTGATGCACAGACTCCCGTAGTATAACACGCCACAGGTATGGCATTAGATCGTTTGTTTCTAAATCTTAAAATATGCCCCCATTTGCACATATGCAAGTATTTCTCTAGGACAGATTCTGGGTTATAGGTTTACATACATTTAAAATTTTAGTAACTACTGCCCATTTGCCCTGCAGCGAGCTTTGTATACTTGTAGTGCAGTCTGTGAATTGTGAGAGCGCCTTTCCCTGCACCCTCAGCTGAGAGCACCTTTCCCCGCACCCTCAGCCACATGTGATGTTGTTGTTCTTCATTTTCCTCTCTCTGGTGGTTGAAAACGGTATCCAGTTCCTTTAATTTTCATTTCCCTTGTAGCTAGTAAGATGAGTGTCTTGCTTTGTTTTTTTGAGACAGAGTCTTGCTCTGTTGCCCAGGCTGGAGTGCAGTGGCGTGGTCATAGCTCGCTGCGACCTGGAACTCCTGGGCTGAAGACATCCTCCTGCCTCCACCTCCTGAGTAGCCCGGAGTGCAGGCAAATACCACCATGCCTGGCTGATTTTTAACATTTTTCTGTAGAGGTGGGATCTTCCTGTGTTGCCCAGGCTGGTCTTGAACTCCTGAGCTCAAGTGATCCTCCTTCCTCATCCTCCCAAAGTGCTGGGATTGCAGGCGTGAGCCACTGTACCTAGCCCCAGTTGTATTCTTCGTCTGAAGACTCCTGAGTTTCTCATACTCTTAAGAAATTATTCTCCTTTATTCCTTTCTTTGGGTAGTCTCTACAACTTGGTCTCTGCATTCTCTCCTTGTGGAATTCTTGCTACGTGAACATTGGAGCTTCTAGATCTGCTGCCATGTCTCTTAATTTCCCTTTCATGCTTTCCGTCTCTCTGTCCTTCTGAACTGCTTTCTGAAAGAGTTCCTCAACCCAGTCTTCCTGTTTTAATTTATTCTTCACTTGCATCTAGTCTGCTATTTGGCCCAGCTGTTGAATTTTTATTTTAACAATCCAGCTTTTTAATTTTCAGCATATCTAGCTGATTCTTTTCTCATGGGCATAATATTCTCATATATCTCCCACGGAATAGAAATTATCTGTATGTTAAAGTGCTGAGCTGCCTCTTCCATTTCTCTGTCCCCTAGTGTAAGATCTTCAGTTTGTTCAGCGTGGCAGTTCTCTCTCTGTAACATTTCTCAAATGTTTGGTGATTCTTAGCTGAAAGCTCATTTTTATTGTATTCATTGATTTTTTGAAACTAAGTCTCACTCCATCACCCAGACTGTAGTGTGCAGTGGCACAATCTCAGCTCACTGCAATCTCCGCCTCCTGGGTTCAAGAAATTTTCCTGCCTCAGCCTCCCGAGTAGCTGGAACTACAGGTGCCCACCACCCATGCACAGCTAATTTTTATATTTTTAGTAGAAACGGGGTTTCGCCATGTTGGCCAGGCTGGTTTCAAACTCCTGACACCTCAGGTGATCCACCCGCCTCAGTCTCCCAAAGTTCTGGGATGACAGGCGTGAGCCACCGCGCCCGGCCTCGTTTTTATTTTTGACATTCTCTGTTAGTCTGATCAAGAATGCTCTTTAGCTGCTACCTGCTCGTGGGCGAGAAGTGGGAATTGCTGCTTGGCCAAGTGTTATCACAGACAGCTCTTCCAAAGTGAGGGGGCCAGACCTGGAGAAACCTGTCAGGTGGGTGTCCCAGCGGCTGATCTCCTAGGCTTGGAGGCTCCCTGGTCTTCCTGGGTGTTGGCAGCCCCTCTGGCTACTGCTAAAGTTCTCAGACCCGGAGGCCCACCCCTGCCACCTGGCGTGAGCCTTCACGGTGTGGGTACAGACGTGGACAGCGGCTGATTCCTCCTATTACGGGGCACAGCATGCCCTGCTGGCAGCAGACCCAGGGCCCCATCCTGCTTCTAGTATCACCACCTTCATGTCTTTCATTTTCGAGAAGCATTTTTGGGCAGTGATTTTCTGTCATCCTTCCTACCAGGAAGTCCTCAGGCTTCTAGTCTACCACTTTTCTTGCCTAGATTTGGATTTTTATGAAAATCTTTTTCTTATTTCTAAGGCTTCGGGGCATCAGTGTGCATCTTGTCATTGAAATGCCAAAGAACTATTAGGGAATGTTGGAGCAGAGCTTGGCAGAACACTAGGAAAACCGCAACCTTTTCCCTCCTCCTTCCTACCCCTCACACCTAGAGCCGGCTGATCGCCTTATCAGACTGGACTGTGAGGCAGCCAAGAAAGCAGGCGAACAGGACTTTATGAGCTGCGAGAAGGAAGGAGCTTGGATGAAGCAGGCAGATTTGCTGTCAGCAGATGAGGGAGGAGGAGGAAGGCAGTCCCTCCTACTCCTGCTCTGAGGATGATTCAGAGTTGATCTCTTTCACATTCATTTGTTCTTTTCTTCATTTATGTGACAGATATTTACCCTGCATTTTCTACATCCTAGGCCCTGTGCTAGGGGACTGAAGGCACAAAAATAAGAAATACACACTCTCTGCCTTCAAAGAGTTCGCCATTTTTGTATGGAGAAGAAAGACATTAATAGAAGATTCCAGCGTAACAGATGTAACAAAACCATGGTATATGCTGCACAAGGCATAGCAGGATCTCAGAAGAGGAACTGATAGGATGAAGCAGGGGCTGAGGGCGGGGGGCATAGACAAATTCCATTTTAATTGGAATCTTAGGCCGGGCGTGGTGGCTCAAGCCTGTAATCCCAGCACTTTGGGAGGCCGAGACGGGCGGATCACGAGGTCAGGAGATTGAGACCATCCTGGCTAACACGGTGAAACCCCGTCTCTACTAAAGAATACAAAAAACTAGCCGGGTGAGGTGGCGGGCGCCTGTAGTCCCAGCTACTCGGGAGGCTGAGGCAGGAGAATGGCATAAACCCCGGGGGTGGAGCTTGCAGTGAGCTGAGATCCGGCCACTGCACTCCAGCCCGGGCGACAGAGCGAGACTCCGTCTCAAAAAAAAAAAAAAAAAAAATCGGAATCTTAAAAGAATGGGTGGCATCTTACCAACGTGACAGTAAGCGGGGCGAGAAGGAAGAGGGAGTCTCAAGGAGTTTGGAGGCAGCAGAGAGAGATAAGGCTGTGTAGGTAGATGGGGCCAGATTTTATATGCCTGGCTAAATACTTTATTTTTTATTTTGTGGACAGTGAAAGATTTTCAGCGTGGGGGGCATGATCTCACTTGTATTTTGTAAAAGTCTAGTGGATTACAGAGGTCCAGGAGTCTGGATAGTAGGAGTATGTTCTGGATTAGAGAAGATAAGACCCTTATCAGGCAGTGGCCACGCACTCATGGAGATGTGTTTGGGAGCTGATCTCCAGTCGGTGTAAAGGAGGGGGTTGTGCATGGCAGGAACATGAGAGAACTAACTTTTATTTGGCAGAAACGAGTGTAGGGATTCATTAATAACTCAAAACGGATCTATAGCTAGATGTAAAACCTAATTCTAAAACTCCGAGAAGAAAACAAAGAGCAGATCTTCACAGCACTGAACTTGGCAGCAGCTTCTTGGATATGACACCAAAGTCCTAGGCAGCAAAAGAAAAACAGATCAATTGGACTTTATGAAAAATTTTAAGACTTGTGCATGAAAAGACACTATCAGCAGGGTAAAATGGCAACACACAGAATGGGAAGAATATTTCCAAATCATTTATCTGATAATGGATTAGTATCTAGAATATACAAAGAATTCCTAAAAACCAGCAACAAAAAGCCGAACAACTCGATTAAAAAGCAAGCAAAGGGTTTGAATAAGCGTTTCTCCAAAGAAGATATGTAAATGGCCAATAAGCATGAAAAGGCGCCCCACTGGGTTGTGAGGTGATACTGCATCGTGGTTTTGACTTGCATTTCTCTGATGGGCTTTTTAGTTTGATGGAGTCACACTTGTTTCTTTTTGCTTTTGTTGCCTGTGCTTTTGGTGGGCTCTTTGCTTTTCAACATTTTTCCAAAGAGATAGCTTTAAAAATTTGAAGGAACTTTGTAATGACTGTTATAATCACATTCCCTTAAAAATAGAAAATCCAACATTCTATGAATATATTTCAGTGCTCCAAACGTTCATTATCACATAGGGTTGCTGCAAACCCAGGAGGATTTACTTTTAGTTCATTTCACAGTCTCTGTTTGCAATAATTTTGTGTAGGTTAATACAGAATATGTGCTATTAAGTAACACTAAAAAGGCTGGACCTGGTGGCTAACACCTGTAATCCCAGCACTTTGGGAGGCTGAGACAGGTAGATCGCTTGAGCTCTGGAGTTCGAGACCAGCCTAGGCAACATGGTGAAACCCTGTTTCTACCAAAAATACAAAAAGTGAGCCAGTGTGGTGTTGTGTGCCTGTGGTTCCAGTTACTCGGGAGGCTGCAGTGGGAGAATCACTTAATCTCCGGAAGTGGAGGCTGCAGTGAGCTGAGACTGTGCCACTGCACTCCAGCCTGGGCAAGAGAGCAGACTCGTCTCAGAAAAAAAAAAAAAAAAGTAACACTAAAAAGAGCCAAGAGGAGACAGCTTCTTATTTTCAGTGCTTGACTAGATGTTTTTTAAGGAGGTACTAAAAGTTTGAGAAAAGTCCAGACTTCTTATTTTTAGCTTCCTTTCTGGTGAATTTTCTTCCCTTATGTTTACGTGGTGGTGGTAGAACCATCTGGAAATGATAGAAATAGCTGTTGGTTGTGAGGGGCGGGAGATGGCAGGCAGGTTACTACCCTCTGCATTGCTTCCGTGTCTCGAATTTACTGTCTTGCTGTCTGTAAATTGTGGAAGTCATGTGAAAAGTTGTGTTCTGAAATCTTTGCCTGCATATTTGAAATGGAAGTTCATGAGCCTTGATTCAAGCATAGCTGATTCTTCCAACTACCCTTCTGGCAAATGCTTCCATGCTTGCTGTAGTGTTGAAGGAAAGAGTTTTTTCTTTAGTGTCTTTACATTTCAGATCCTCCTGGCCTAAGCATGCCCATGAAAGTGAATGTTTCTAGTCGTCAGTCAGTATTTCCCAACAAAGAATGGAAGATTCTTACATTCTCTTGAAAACCATGAAACTCTTGAACTAAAATATATTTTTCACAGCCATTTCTAACTTCTTGTAACTGTGAGAAAGGCTTAGCAGGTCTCATGGTGGAGTAAAAAAAGAACTCAACCTGGAAACGGACAGGGCTGCCCAGCTCATGGTTTCTGAATGACTAGGAAATTAGTTGGCGTGGTGGCTCACGCCTGTAATCCTAGCACTTTGGGAGGCTGAAGTGGGCAGATCGCTTGAGCCCAGGAGTTTGAGACCAGCCTGGGCAACATGGCAAAACTCCATCTCTACAAGAAATACAAGAATTAGCTGTGCATGGAGGTGCACACCTGTAGTCCCAGCTACTCAGGAGGCTGAGAGAAGGATCACTTGACCCCAGGAGGTTGAGGCTGCAGTGAGCCACGAATGCACCACTGTACTCCAGTCTGAAGAGAAAGGAATGACTAGGAAATCTTGATAGTTCAGCACATATATCTGCTTTGCTGACGGTTATCAGTAGAGCTACCTCTTTATAGTAGGAACTTTTCATGGTTGGAAGAGGAAGGAGTTTAAAGGAATGAGGTCAAAGGTACATTCTTTCAAGCCTGTTGACTTCTTTCTAGAATCCTATTTAAGCAGTTGATTATGAAGACTGCAATTTACATCTCACCCTGAAAGTGCATGGGATTGAGGTCTGGGTCTGTGGATACCATCAGTGATGTCTGTGAGGGAATGGGTGCTCTTTCATCTGAATCTTTGATAGCCACTTCAAAAACTGCTGTTGGTAGAGGCCGGGCACAGTGGCTTGTGCCTGTAATCCCAGCACTTTGGGAGGTCGAGGCTGGCAGATCACCTGAGGTCAGGAGTTCAAGACCAGCCTGGCCAACATAGTGAAACCTCGTCTCTACTAAAAATACAAAAAACCAGCCAGGCGTGGTGGCAGACACCTGTAATCCCAGCTACTCGGGAGGCTGAGGCAGGAGAATCACTTGAACCCGGGAGGTGGAGGTTGCAGTAAGCCGAGATTACGCCATTGCACTCCAGCCTGGGGGACAAGAGCAAGACTTCGTCTCAAAAAAAAAAAAAAAAATGAGAGAGAGAGAAAAGAAAGAAACCTGCTTTTGGAAACATTGACATTTATATGCAGAAGCATATCCTTCTGCTCCAGGATTAAGCACACATCTAACCTGTAGCCACCTGTGAAGCCAGTCAGCACCGTAAGATGGGTGTTGTGGAATAATCGGCACTGGAGAGGACGTAGAATCATCTAGTACAGGCCGCTCACCCCACCCTCTTATTTCACAGCTATTCGAAGTTGTAACCCACGGAGAGGAAGTGACATGATTACGCGGCTCACTAGTCACATAGCCAGGTCTAGCCCATCTCAGGAGGTGACTTTGAAAATGAAGAACATGGCAAGGAGGTCTACAAATCAGAGGCTGGTCATTTTTCCTCTTTTTTGTCTCTGGTGATACCAAGTGCCATCATAGGCTGTGGTTCTCCTTTCTGCCACCTCAGTTTCAGAGTCACCAAGAATATGGAGTAGCGAATAGTTTGGGCCAGAGGTAGAGCCGGGCCCACCAGTGTCACTGAGATGGTCAGTGGTCCTGAGAATGTGACTGTGGGTGCTCTGGCCAGTGGTGGCACTTCCCCTGTGAAGAGAACTCCTTCCTCTTCTAACCATGAAAAGTGCCTGCTGTAAGTTCCCTGTGGCTTAGGAGGGAACTGGTGCTGTCTGTGTGCTTCCAAGAAGGAGGTGGGAACACGGGGCCTGCGCCTCTGGAAGCTGTCTTGTGACCTGGCACCACAGGAGGCTGTGTGCTGCCTCATGACGTGAGAATCACGAGAAGCTCCGAAGTACAATTTTACTCTTTTCTCTCATGTCAGAGTTCACACGCAAGGAATGTCTCCCATTGTCTATTGGACAGCTCTAGATGTATGGCCCTAACTCTGATCTGGAGGTGGGGGCTGTTCCAGTAATAGCCTCATCTGGATCATTTCTGGCCCCCTTGAAAACTGACTCAAAAGGCTACAAAGCCACCTGTAAGAGTGATTTTCAAAGTTTTGAAGATACTGGAAAAACCTTGGAAGGTATTTGGAATAAGGTGTAATTATAACCATGCCACAGAAAAAACAGACTTTTGGGTCATGCCTATCCCCTCATTTGAAAAGAAGATCTCAGCAGGTTGCCAGACACTCCTTAGCAGCCAAAGAAATTGTGGTTTTGAGCTGTTGGCTATTTCTAGAAACTTCATAAAGTTGATTCTGAAGGAGCAGGGCGGAGACCAAGAATGGAAGTGTGCTCTTTTAAGGCATTTTTGGCAACCAGACAGTATTTGCCTCAGGCTCAGGAAGTCCAGCAGGGCCCGAGAGTCTTGCTCCACTCTAGCTCTGCTAGGCTGGCTGGTGCAAGGTGGCCACCAACATCAGGCAGCTGATGGGGGATGCAGAGAGTGCGATCGATTATGGGGGCGTGATCGAATGCAGGGCGTGATCGATTGTGGGGTGTGATTGATTGTGGGGCATGGTCGATGGTGGGGGCGTGATCGATTTCGTGATCGATGGCGGGGGTGTGATCGATGGCAGGGGCACAATTGATTGTGGGGGCGTGATCGATTGGGGCGTGATCGATGGCGGGGGCGTGATCGATTGGTGTGCGTGATCGATGCCGGGGGCATGATCGATTGTGGGGGCGTGATTGTGGGGGTGTGATCGATGGCGGGGCGTGATCGATGGCGGGGGCGTGATCTATGGCGGGGGCGTGATTGATCACGGGGCGTGATCCACAGCTGCTTTCCATCCTATCCGCTTCTCCTTTCTGCCCTTGCATTCAAGTCCACACGTGGTTCTTGAGCTCCTAGTACACTTGCATCCACTGTTGAGTACCGGCCTCCCCTTTCTAACTGGTTTTCCTTGCTGTTCCATTTACATATTCACAAACTTCTGAACTTAAATCATCATTCAGTGGCCCTCACTTTCCTTTAGCAGTTCATTTTGTCACTTGTATCTTTTTGTTTTTACTATGGAAGACATTCTCTTCATTCATTTGTTTAAAAACTTATGAGCTTGTTGGTTTCTGGATTAACAAGAAATCCAAAACACTACAACTACATGGATGGAAATGGATGTGATGTGAGATGAAATCAGCCAGACCCAGGAAGACAAATTCCTCATGTCCTCACTCATATGTGGGAGCTGAACATTTTCAGAACTGAACTCATGGAGATAGAGAGTAGAACGATGGGTCCCAGAGGCTAGGAAGTGTAGCAGGGAGGTGGGGAGAAAGTGGGACGGCTAATCGGTTCAAAAATACAGTTAGAATGATAAGATCTAGTATTTGGTAGAACAGTAGGGCGACTACAGTTAATAATTTATTGTGTATTTAAAAATAACTAAAAGATTGGAATTGGAATGTTCCTGACACAGAGAAGTAACAACTTGGGGTGGTGGATACCCCAGTTACCCTGATTTGATCATTATACATCATATGCCTGTATCAAAACTTCACAGGTACTCTATAAAAATATATATAATGGTTATATACCCATAATAATTTTTTACAAAACACCCTAAAACACTATGGAGCCCTCTTCCCATTCTGTACTCCAGGGAGTAGGACAGCAGTTATACCAGTAATCCAAAATGGATTTATTTGTTGTTGTTTTGTTAGTGTTTTGTTTGAGAGCCAAGGTCTCGCTCTGTCACCCAGGCTGGAGTGCTGTGGTGTGATCATAGCTCTGTGTATCCTCAAAGTCCTGGGCTCAAGAGATCCTCGCGCCACAGCCTCCTGAGTACAGGTGTGTGCCACCACACCTGGGTAATTTTTATTTTAGTTTTTTTTTGTAGAGACTGGATCTCTCTAATGTTGCCCAGGCTGGTCTTGAAATCCTGGCCTCAAGCGACTGTCTCACGTCAGCCTCCCACATGCTGGGATTCCAGACGTGAGCCACTGTGCCTGACTAGATTTATATTTGATGTGGATGTGATTCTGTAACACTTTCCCACAGCACGACTACCCCCAGTGGAACTGTGTAAAGATGAACACATGCGACCTCAGGGAAAGGGTTGGCCTAGAAGAATTTTGGGGATATAGAAGATTCACCCTGAGAATACCTTGGGTGCCTGGGTCCTGCTCATCAACCTGCCACTTAACTAGTGTGTGACCTCTCACCTCGTGGACGTCTCTGGACCCTTCCTGGCCTTTCTGGAAAGACTCCAGCCCCTCCGACCCTGTGGATCGGTGTGTAGTGACATAAGGATATTATGCCAGGTGATGATATGTTCTCTCTTCCTCACAGAGTGAAGGCTGCGCAGACTGAGTTAGGACAGCAAATCCTGGCCGATTTTGAAGAAGCGTTTCCTTCCCAGGGCACCAAGGTACTGCTCTGCATTTCCCCGTCTTTAGAGATGACCGGCATCCTTGCCGAGCTCATGCCCACCCCGGTCGCCACGCAGTTGTCATTCCCGTCGTGCCCGCTGGCAGCTGCAGATCCGTCTGCTGCAGGCTCAGGGTAACGAGACCATCCTGGATTTTAAATGTCCCCAGGTGGTGGCAGTTCCTCCTGTTTCCTTCCAGCCTCAGAAAGGGAGGATTTGTTTGGGCTTCATTTAATGTGGGTCAAACCTTCTATCTTGTCTGCCCTGTCAGTTCCTTTTTTCTCATGGCTATTTGTTAAACACCCTCATGCCGCAGTGTTTTTAGGGTTGCTCCATGACCTACACCGGCGTATGTAACTCCCGGAGTGACACAGTGCGGGCCTCACTGCCACCCGCCGTAAGCCTGCTCCTCGGAATTAACGCCCTTGAGCTCCCTGGTAGCAGAGCTGCTTGTGTTGTGTCTGCAAAGCCCACAGCATTTCACGTGGGAGCTGCTGGTTGCACTTCTCATGTAACCAGCTTTCTCCCGCTCGGCGGTCACCCTTCCAACTGTAGCGGATGCCATCTTTATACCCAGCATGTGTCGGACAGGAAAGAACCCATACAAGCCCTTTTCTCTATTATTTGAGCTATTTCAAGAGAAAGAATTGTTCAAGGCAGAAATATACTGAAGCATTCAGGGGCAAGGAGCCTGACCCTACTCGGTGGTTGGAGATGGGGACATACATTCATTTACTGATCCAAGGAACATTTCCAGCGTCTGCTCTGTAATTCAGTAACTGGAAATATCTTAATTATTTTTTCTTTGTGTTCCATAAAATAAACGTAGGAAGTAATTGGGCGTAGTGGCCCCAGCTTTTGCCCATCACTTTCTGTAGGAATTCCACTCCTGATTTTAATGTCTTCACATTTTGTGGCTGTCTGCTAGTAATCAGATGCTTATTTGTAAAGTACTTTTCTTGGAGAACCTCATATTCCTTAGTCATCTGATATAACTGCAGGGAGGGAGTAGATATTAGAAAGCCATTAGTCCTATTTATTACATGAGGAAAATGAAGATCAAAGAAGTAGAAAAGGATTGTAGGGATATTCGCTCATGAGAAGCTCTGGGCGCTTCTTAGGACAAGGTTAGCTTCACGTGTACTCAGCTGCCCATTTCAGGTTTTTTTTTTTGTTTTTTTTTAATACGGAGTTTCACTCTTTGGCTCAGGCTGGAGTGCAATGGTGGCATCTCAGCCCACTGCAGCCTCCGTCCCCTGGGTTCAAGCAGTTCTCCTGACTCAGCCTCCCAAGTAGCTGGGATTACAGGCATCTGCCACCATGCCTGGCTAATTTTTGTATTTTTAGTAGAGACGGGGTTTCTCCGTGTTGGCTAGGCTGGTCTTGAACTCCCAACCTCAGGTAATCCGCCTGCCTCGGCCTCCCAGAGTGCTGGGATTACAGGCGTGAGCCACCGTGCCCGGCCAACCCATTTCAGTTTCTAGAAATTTCAGGAAGATGTGGATGAAGCCCATCTTTATTATTTAGAAGAGACCTACTTTATATCTTTTTTCCCAGATACCACTGGGCAGATGAAATTAAAATGGTTCTAACAGCATGCCTCCCTTTTCTCTTGCATAGTGACTTCTTGTTTGTGTGTGTGGTTTTGTTTTCGTTTTCTTTTTTTTTCTTTTTGAGATAGAGTCTCGGAGTCTCTCTCTGTCGCCCAGGCTGGAGTGCAGTGGTGCGATCTCGGCTCACTGCAAGCTCCGCCTCCCAGGTTCACGCCATTACTTGCCTCAGACTCCTGAGTAGCTGGGATTACAGGCGCCCGCCACCGTGCCCGGCTAATTTTTGTATTTCTTTTTAGTAGAGACAGGGTTTTACCGTGTTAGCCAGGATGGGTCTCGATCTCCTGACCTCGTGATCCGCCCACCTCGGCCTCCCAAAGTGCTGGGATTACAGGCGTGAGCCACCGCACCCAACCTAGTTTTCTTTCTTCCTTTTTAAAAACTATGAGCTTTATTTAAAGGCCTTGTGTTACTATTTCTATTTCACAAATGGGAATTAAGATCTTCAAAAATAAGTGGGAATGAAGATTTTAAAAAATAAATGGGAATCAAGATTTAAAAAAATTTTTCCAACACAACCTAGTAAAGTCTTTGTAAACGAAAAAATCTGAACATGTGAACCCATAGGTTTTGGCCTTTGTGACTTCTTGCTTCTTTTCATTCTGAAGCGAGAATTGAGAAGTCAGGGTGTTCAGCACATGACATAAAAGCCACTCAGCATGGAGTAAGTCAACATTTTAACAATTTAGGTCTCAGGCAGCTTATATCACACTTTAGAAGCAGTGGAACTTCAGTTGAGATGGATGGAATTGGAAAGAGTTGACAAAAAATAAAATAAAGATTTAGAAAAGAACCTTACTCATCACCTAGAGTTGATTGTTTTTCAGGTGAGGCCGAGTAAGTGCGTCAAAGCTGCATGCACAGCTTTTTAGCCAAGCCAGGAGTAGATTCCAAGTGTTCTTTTCACTGTAGTCTACTTAGCAGACACGTTCACTCAGTGACATACTGTAAAGAAAGTCTCAGCAAAACTTTGGTCACAAAGAACTTCCCATCGTGACGTGTCAGTCCAGCCCCGTTACCTTCCCAGCATTCATCCAGGTCAGGAGGCCACTATCACAGGGTTTTCTCTTCAGCTGCCTGTCTGGGTGGTTCACTGTCGTGGAGCACGCGTCGTGGCTTGGAACCTGGTTTTTTTTTTTTTTTTTTTGAGACGGAGTCTTGCTTTGTTGCCCAGGCTGGAGTGCAGTGGCGCAATCTCGGCTCACTGCAAGCTCCACCTCCCAGGTTCACGCCATTCTCCTGCCTCAGCCTCCCGAGTAGCTGGGACTACAGGCGCCTGCCACCATGCCCGGCTAATTTTTTGCATTTTTAGTAGAGATGGGGTTTCGCCGTGTTAGCCAGGATGGTCTCGATCTCCTGACCTCGTGATCCGCCCACCTCAGCCTCCCAAAGTGCTGGGATTACAGGCGTGAGCCACTGCATCCAGCCTGGAACCTGGTTTTATGTGTTAAAGGCGACCACACTATTTGGCAAAAACATAGCACTTTAAGAACAGGAATCCCAGAGATTGGAGTCAGGGAAGAGTGGCACATGTGGAGTGAGGCTGGTGACATTCCCACTCTTAGGAGAGAGGCCGGTGGCATTCCCACTCTTGAGAGAGAGGCTGGTGGCATTCTCACTCTTGGGAGAGAGGCCGGTGACATTCCCACTCTTGAGAGAGAGGCTGGTGGCATTCTCACTCTTGGGAGAGAGGCTGGTGGCATTCCCACTCTTGGGAGAGAGGCTGGTGGCATTCCCACTCTTGGGAGAGAGGCTGGTGGCATTCCGACTCTTGGGAGAGAGGCTGGTGGCATTCCGACTCTTGGGAGAGAGGCTGGTGGCATTCCGACTCTTCGGCCTCTTCAGCAGTGTCTTCCGACGTCAGAGACCAGTGGCATTGGAACTTTTAGGTCTCTTTTAGTTATGGTTTGCAGAAAGTCAAATTTCCCATGATCATTTCTGCCTGTTTCCCAAAAGATCTCATTGCAGATTCACAAGGTACTTTTCGTGTCTCCTGCTGTGAAATGAGTATAAGGATTGCGTCCTTGAGGAACAACAGGTAACTGATGGATCCATCCACAGTGGAAAGAATGAATGTAAAGGAGCAGGAGTAAGACTTACCACGTGTAGAGACAAGAAGCAGCGGCTGTGAGAATCCATGAGGTTTAAAGGTGGTTTCTGGCTTTTAATCTGGTACATGTTTGTTTTACTAGAGACCCGGAGGACCCAGCAATGTTCTACGAGATGCATGTCTGGTTGCTAATATTCTAGACCCCAGGATCAAACAGGAAATCATCAAAAAGTTCATTAAACAGCATCTGTCAGAGTATCTAGTACTTTTTCAAGAAAACCAAGATGTAAGTATTGACCAAATAAGATCAGATGTAACCTTTGAATTTTATTGAAAAATGAACGCTGTCAAGCCTGCTAATTCAGACTTCCTTTTAGTATGACTGTCTTCCAGTGTTGATTGTTGAGCTGTGAGTCCTAGGGGCTGACTTTATAGTTCTTAAGTCTTTTGAGGTCACTGACCCTTTGGAGAAATTCAGGAACATGCACCTGTGCATAAAATTCTGCTTATAGTTTCTGGAAATGTATAGACCCCTGAAGGCCAATCATAGACCCCAGGTTAAAAACCTCTGGATTTTTTTTTTTTTTTTTTTCTTGTGAGACAAAGTTTCGCTCTTGTTGCCCAGGCTGGAATGCAGTGGTGCGATCTCAGCTCACTGCAACCTCCACCTCCTGGGTTCAAGCGATTCTCCTGCCTCCCTCTCCCAAGTAGCTGGGATTAGAGGCACCCGTCACACCTGGCTAATTTCTGTATTTTTTAGTAGGGACGGGGTTTCTCCATGTTGGTCAGGCTGGTCTCGAACTCCCGACCTCGGGTGATCCACCTGCCTCCCGAAATGCTGGGATTATAGGCCTGCGTCACTGCGCCTGGCCAAAAACTTCTGGATTTTTTTTTTTTTGAGACGGAGTCTCGCTGTGTCTCCCAGGCTGGAGTGCAGTGGTGCATCTCGGCTCACTGCCAGCTCCGCCTCCCGGGTTCACACCATTCTCCTGCCTCAGCCTCCCGAGTAGCTGGGACTACAGGTGCGCACCACCATGCCCGGCTAATTTTTGGTATTTTTAGTAGAGCTGGGGTTTCACCGTGTTAGCCAGGATGGTCTCGATCTCCTGACCTCGTGATCCGCCCACCTCAGCCTCCCAAAGTGCTGGGATTACAGACGTGAGCCACCACGCCCGGCCAAACCTCTGGATTTTTAAGTAAAAAATCAAGTAAAAAAGGTAGCCTAGATTCTTTAAAACCATGAGAAATACAGAGGTTGGTTCCCTTTTGCTTGGCTCTGTGTTTTTGCTTGTTTCCTTAAACTGCCAGTTCTACTTCTAACCACTGGGTGGTTTTTGATCTTCACCTTCACCAGGTTGCCTGGCTGGACAAAATCGACAGACGCTACGCCTGGATAAAACGCCAGCTTGTGGACTATGAGGAGAAATATGGCCGCATGTTTCCACGTGAGTGGTGCATGGCTGAGAGGATTGCGGTGGAATTTTGCCACGTGACAAGGTAGATGCCAGTTCTCTATTGGTTTTGTTGTTCATCGAAGTTTCACCATCAGTTCCCCAGTCTCTAGCGGTTCCATGTTGTCCTGTGGTTTTGGTGCCACCTCCAGACCTCACCAGATGATTGGTGCCATCCTTATACCTAACAGTGGCCCCACCGGCTGCTCCCTCTGCCCCCGTCTTTGTTCTGGGACTTTCCTTGGTGTAGTTCTTGCCTCAGGCAGTCTTTCCCTTCTCCACCACCTCAAGGCTTGTCAACCAGCTTGACTTACGGCGATTCCTCTACCCCATGTTTTCCCCAATTGATATTGCGTATGTCAGCGTGATGTGTGTGTATCCCATCATCATTTTTATTTTCTGACTTGCTAGATAGATAGTTCCATAGAGACAGGGTAGTATCTACTTTAATGATATAGCAGACACTGAGGAAACTTGTGTTGAGTGAATTTCCCACTCCCAGTACAGTGTGTATAGCCTCTGGATAGTTAGAGCTTTTATTTTGAGACAGAGTCTCACTCTGTCACCTAGGCTGGAGTGCTGCAGTGGTACAATCCCAGCTCACTGCAACCTCCGTTTACTGGGTTCAAGTGATTCTCATGCCTCAGTCTCCCAGGTAGCAAGGATTACAGGTATGTGTAACCACACCTGGCTAATTCTTGTATTTTTAGTAGAGATGGGGTTTCACTATGTTGGCCAGGCTGGTCTTGAAGTCCTGACTTCAGGTGATCTGACCGCCCATCTCGATCTCCCAAAGTGCTGGAATTACAGGCCTGAGCCACTGCACCAGGCCTGTATCTGAGCTTTCCAAGCATTTTAAAGACCTTCCATTCATCCTCTCTACAGTATCCGTGAGTGTAGCCCAAGGACAGATTGTCTCTTTATATTAAAAAACTAAAGCCCAGGAAGGTTAAATCAGTATATCTATGACAAAGCTAAAGCCAGAGTTGGACTTTTTTTTTTTTTTTTGAGACAGGGTCTCACCCTGTCACCCAGACTGGAGTGTAGTGGTGTGATCACAGCTCACAGCAGCCTTGACCTCCCCGGCTCAAGTGATTCTCCCATCTCAGCCTCCCGAGTAGCTGAGACTGCAGGTGTGTGCCACCACACCGGCTAATTTGTGTGTGTGTATTTTTGTAGAGATGAAGTTTTGCTCTGTTGGTCAGGCTGGTCTTGAACTCCTTTTAACTCTTCATTTGCAGCCACACTACAGCAGTGTTGGTAACTGGTTCGTATTAGTTATATATTTCCCCCCAGTGGTACACAGTTATAGCTAATGCCAGGTGAAAAAGAGAAAAAAAGGCCCACATCTAAGCGTAACTCAGCCACCTTCCCAGAATTCATGGTGGTCTTTTTGTTAAAATCATGGAAGGTATAGTCAAATTGCGTGTTTTAAACACATCGTGGGGGAAAAGTGTTTTAAGGGATATTGGCTTTTATTACAATAGATTTCATTTTTTAGAGCACTTTGAGGTTCCCAGCAGAATTGAGCGGAAGATACAGAGAGTTCCCAGGTGCTCCCTGCCCCGCGTGCATAGTCTCCCCATGGTCAGCACCTTCCACCAGAGGGGTATATTTGTCACAGCTGATGAGGCTACACGGACACATCATCGTCACCCAGGGTGATAGTCCATAGTTCATGGGAGTGTTCACGCTTGGTGTTCGTTCTGTGTGACTTTTTTGTTACTGTTGTTTTAAGAGATGGGGGTCTTGTGGTATCGCCCAGGCTGGAGTACAGTGGCTATTCACAGGCATGGGAATAGCACACCCCAGCCTTGAACTCCTGGGCCCAGGCAGCCCTCCTGCTTCAGCCACCCAAGTAGCTGCAACTGCAGGTGTACTCAGCTCCATTCTATGTGGCTGTTGTTCTAAGAAACACATTGGGCCAAGCTTAGTAGTTTATGGCTATAATCCTAGCACTTCGGGAAGCCAAGGCAGATGGATCGTGTGACCCTAGGAGTTTGAGACAAGCCTGGGCAACATGGCAAAACCCCATCTCTACAAAAAATGCAAAAATTAGCTGGTCATGGTGGCAAGCACCTGTAATCCCAGCTACTGAAGAGGCTGAGGTGGGAGGATTGCTTGAGTCCAGGAGGTCGAGGCTGCAGTAGGCCATGATCGTGCCATTGCACTCCAGCCCTGGGTGACAGAGGGAGACCCTGTCTCAAAAAAAAGAGAGAGAGAGAGAGAAAGAAGGAAGTGAGGAAGGAAGGGAGGGAGGGAGAGTGGAAGGGAAAAAGGGAAAGAAAAGAAAGAAAGAAAAAGAAATACATTGACTCCTATAGATTTGGAGAACCTTTTAGCCTTGGTTTAAGATCAGTTGAGATTGTCACCTTCTAAATCCCAGTTAACAAAATAAAGAGTGAGTTCCTTGAGAAACTGTTAGCTCATTCTTTTTAGCCTACAGTTCAGCAGACTTGCACACCGGCTCAGTGAGAAATGGAGCCTGGGAGAGACGGGATGTGTGCTAGAGCCAGCACGTCTCTGTGAGTGCCAGTACCTGCCATTGTTGTCTTGGCTCATGGCAGTGTTGCTGCCAAGCTTCTGTTGTTAGAATTTTGGCTAAAATCCTACAGATACATCATTCTTAAATAAACTCAGAGACTCTTTGTTTGATTTCATCATTGATTTGTGTGGGAAGATGATAGCTTGCTTAGTCCTTACTAAGAACTCGCACGTCCCTGTTCACCAGCACCTGGGCGTCTGAGATGGAGCGTCTGAGTGAGCTGCACTGGCGCTTCTTGGGCAGGGGCCAGCTAAGCATGCTTGTCACTTTTCCCACGGCGATCCTGGCCCTGGCCTGTTTCCAGGAGTTACGCCATCCAGTTGAAGAGATGATTACTGGGCCCTTAGGAAGAGGCAAGGCTTTATAATTCAGTAATTAATGACTTGTGAAATTATATAGGATATATATACTAATAAAAAACTAGGTGCTCCATATGTATTATTATCCAATTCTTCAACAGTTCAAAGATACAGGCAATGTAGTAACCGTGAAAACAAACTACTGGTGGCTCCCGCCTGTCATCCCAGCACTTTGGGAGGCCGAGGCGGGTGGATCACCTGAGGTCAGAAGTTTGAGACCAGCCTGGCCAACATGGTGAAACCCCATCTCTACTAAAAATACAAAAAAAAAGAATCATTTGAACCCAGGAGGTGGAGGTTGCAGTGATCGCGCCTCTGCACTCCAGCCTGGGCGACTAGAGGGAGACTCCATCTCAAAAACAAACAAACAAACAAAAAATATATATATATGTATATAAAATCCATAACCCCTGATTTTTTTTTGCCTGGTGGATAGTTTCACCTTAAAATTCTTGTTTAGAACATGTATTTCTGCTCCCCAGATTTTAGACTTAGCTGGTAACAGACCTCAGGGTTTGAAATGACTACATACATTTTTTTTTTCCTGAATATAAGTTAAGGCCATTTACTTTGTCTTCTCTTGAATGAATGAGCAGTTTGTTTGATAGTATTCTTATCTCTTTGTTTTGAAGGACAGAACTTGCCAAGATTATGCGTACCAGAGCGAAGGAAATTGAAGTGAAATTGCTTCTTTTTGCTATTCAAAGAACGACTAACTTTGAGGGGTTTCTCGCAAAACGCTTCTCTGGCTGCACCCTGACCGATGGGACCCTGGTAAGACCTTCCCTAGGGAGCTGCCACGTGAAATCAGTGGGTTGGGTGGTTGGGATTCAGTGTTCACTGTGTGGTGACTCTGTCCATTGGCTTCAGTGCTTACTCTCTCACTGCAGTGATTTCACTGAGCTGCTGGGAAAAGTGATGATAGAGAACACTCCGTGTGGATTTATCATTTGTCTGTGATGCAGTATGTCATGTTTCTAGAATGCCCTGTCATCATTTTTCCTAAGTATTGATGCCGTTTTACCGACTAGTAATTTTGTGAGTCAGAGGCCTTACTTGGTCACAAATACCTTATTACTTTATCAGCTGTCAGATTTGGTTACAATTAGGATATGTTTTTACTTTAGGGTTTACCTTTTAACATCTCTGGTGAGCAAACTAGGTCAATGAGTCTCTGTAAACCCCAAAGCCAGGTATACAGGCCTGGGGACTACATGCCTCCATTGGAAAGGTAGAATATAGTACTGCTGGTTAAACGTTTGTCTCTGTGTAGTCAAAGACGAAGTCCAAATTTTCCCTCTGGGAACCTCTTCTTTTTGGCTCGATGCAGTGGCTCACACCTGTAATCCCAGCACTTTGGCAGGCCGAGGCGGAATTGCTTGAGACCAGGAGTTCGAGACCAGCCTGGGCAACATAGCGAGACCTCATCCCTACAAAAAATTAAAAAAAAAATAATTAGTCGGGTGCACCCCTTAGTCCCAGTGACTTGGGAGGCTGAGGTGGGAGGATCACTTCAGCCCAGGAGTTGAGGCTGTAGTGAGCTACGGTGGGTGACAGAGTGACACCCTATCTCTAAAAAAAAGAGAGAGAAAGGAGTAAACCTCTTCTTTTTGGAGGTCCAGACTCCCTGCTAACACATCAATATGCTTTCTTCAGATTTCCTATCCACTGGGAAACCAAGTGACTATGTTCTATGGTCATTTCTGTTTGCATCATTACATATGCGTAGACATTGAGCTCCTTGAATGCAGGAATTGTAGCTGGCTCATCTGTCTCCTCCAGTTGTGCAGAGTATACACAGAACCCATGCAGGCAGGAATGGAAAGGGAAAGAAGAAAGGAGGGAAGGAAGAAGAAATCCACGTTGAGAGAATCATACTTTTGAATTTTCTTTAAAGTTAGATTTTGGGTTGTTTTTAACTGCTGGCAACAATAGAGAAGCAATGTGATTTAGTAGAAAAGTCCTTGGACCTGCAGTCGAGAGAGAAGACACATGGCCTAATCCCAATTCCACTGTAATGCAGTGAACTGCCTTCCCTGTTAAATGAGAAGAAAAGACTATCCTTTATTTATTTATTTATTTTTCATTTTGTTTTTTAGACAGAGTCTCGCTCTGTCACCCAGGCTGGAGTGCAGTGGGGTGATCTCGGCTCACTGCATTCCCCGCTTCCCGGGTTCAAGCGATTCTCCTGCCTCAGCCTCCCGGGTAGCTGGGATTACAGGTGCCGCCACCAGGCCCGGCTAATTTTTGTATTTTCAGTAGAGACGGGGTTTCACCATGTTGGTCAGGCTGGTCTCAAACTCCTGACCTCGGGTGATCTGCCCACCACCTTGGCCTCCCAAAGTGCTGGGATTCCAGGCGTGAGCTACCATGCCCGCCTGTCATTTAATAACAGAATATTAGGGAGACTACATAAAACCCGAAAGCCATGAAGAAAAGTACTGAAAGGTTGACAACATAAAGAGAACAAAATTCTTTTGGAAAAAGACCAGAAACATAATCAAGGGATTAAAAACAGCTTAAGCTTGTATGACACAAACGGTTAATATCTAGCACATATAAAGAACTCCTGAAAATCAGTAAGGAAAAGACAAGTAACCCATTTGAAAAATGAATACAGAGTCAAACAGACGATTCACTGAAGAAATTCAGTTGACTAATAAACATGAAAAAAAAGAAAACAGGGTATTTTTCCTACATCAGGTTTACAAAAAGAAAAAATTACAAGACTAACAGTACAGAATTTTAGTGCTAGTATGCAGCTTGATACCTTTTTGGTGCATAAATTGTCATTATCAGAACTTTCAGAAATGTAAATATGCGTGTCCTATCAAGCAACAATGTTACATCTAAACCAGAAGTCTAAAAAAATCCGTACATGTAGAGGAAGATGCACAAAGAAAGAGGTGAACTCAGCCTTAAAAGCAAAAGACTTGGATATGTCTATAATGTTTATTATTGAAGAATGGTTAAATAAATTACGGTGCATCCATACCGTGAGATGCTACACACAGTTTAAAAGTGATGGAATGGGGGCCGGATGTGGCAGCTCACGCCTGTCATCCCAGCACTTTAGGAGGTACGATGTGTTTTACGGAAAAAGTAAAAAGCATGTTTATGTGCGTAAATGTGTAAGAAAGAGGTCTGGAAATGGTAACAGTGGATGTCTCTCAGGAAGGAAGTTGGAGTGAGAGTAGGTAGAGAAGCAAGGAAATATTTTTTTCCATTTACTCTGGTATAGTTTTTTTGGAAATTTTCTTATACAAATGCATTTACATACTTTATGTGTACTTTAACAACGTTATTTTTCAGTTGTTTTAAAATGAGAGAGATGGGCCAAATCAGTGATTTCCAAATCCTTTCTTGTAACAAAATCTAATGTAGAGGCCGGGTGCGGTAGCTCATGCCTATAATCCCAGCACTTTGAGAGGCTGAGGTGGTAAGATCACTTATGGTCAGGAGTTTGAGAGCAGCGTGGCTATCACGACTAAAACTACAAAAAATTAGCCAGGCTTGGTGGTGGGTGCCTGCCAAGATTGCACCACTGCATTCCAGCCTGGGCGACGGGGCAAGACTCCATCTCAAAAAAAAAAAAAAATTGAATGGAGAATCTGAACACAATAGCTACCGTGCTTTGAACATCCGCTTGGTGACCCACACTATGCTAGGTGTGTTTACCTACAGTCAGTCGCTCTGTTTCATCAGCCAGAGGAAGTAGGTGCTATACTCGTTTGAAACTTACCCTAGGCCACGGAGCTAATGTGTAAAAACATGAAACTGAGCTACTGTGATTGAAGCAGGGGCCAGGCTGGGACTTGGACCTGGAGTCCCACTCACTTGTTCACCCTTCACCTGTGCCACCTTCTCTAGCTCCTACCCTTCTGGTCCTAAAACCCTGAGACTTCAGTGGGATTCTCTCTTTGTCCCACGAGCCCAGCCTCAGAGTAGGTGGAGCAGGTGAATCGGGCTGGTCTTTCAGGCAATGGACTGTTGCAGAGTGGTGGTGGCAGCAACCCAATTTTGAGGCCAGACCACAAGGTCCTGCCTGCGTGGGCTCACTCATGACTGTTGAAATCAAATGCAATGCAACTGGGCCGGGTGCGGTGGCTTAAGCCTGTAATCCCAGCACTTTGGGAGGCCGAGATGGGCGGATCACGAGGTCAGGAGATCGAGACCATCCTGGCTAACACGGTGAAACCCCGTCTCTACTAAAAAAATACAAAAAACTAGCCGGGAGAGGTGGCGGGCGCCTGTAGTCCCAGCTACTCAGGAGGCTGAGGCAAGAGAATGGTGTGAACCCGGGAGGCGGAGCTTGCAGTGAGCTGAGATCCGGCCACTGCACTCCAGCCTGGGCCACAGAGCGACCCTGTCTCAAAATAAATAAATAAATAAATAAAATAAAAATAAAAATAAAATGCAACTGAAACCACAAAACACTCTTCCTAGTTGGCACATCAAAAATATGTATACTTCTCTGCTTGCTGACTAATGTTCAATATTGATTTCTTTTTAGTAACAAGGGGAAAAACGGTCAGAAACCAGATGAAAATAGACTTAAAGAAAGCGCAGGTCAGAAAAGGAAGTATTAGCAGGGCATGGTGGTGCATGCCCGTAGTCCCAGCTACCCAGGAAATACTAGCGGGGTGTGGTGGTGCACACCTGTAGTCCCAGCTGCCTGGGAAATTTTAGCAGGGCATGATGGTGTACCTCTGTAGTCCCAGCTACCCGAAAGGCTGAGACAGGAGGATCGCTTTAGCCCAGGAGGATCGCTTTAGCCCAGGAGGCAGAGGTTGCAATGAATTGAGATTGCACTACTGCACTCCAACCTGGGTGACAAAGTGAGACCATCTCAAAAAAAAAAGAAAAAGAAAAGGAAGTAGGGAACAGAGATCCCATTGAAGGAATCGTGTGTTTCTCCTGAGAAGTATGAGGTTGGCTTTAGCAACCTCCTGATTTCCTCTTGCTGGCTCTCCTCTCGGACCTTCCCAAGCCATGCTTCTGCCTGGTTTCAAGCACAGATATGTGCGGCACAGATTCAGCCTTACAGAGGTCTGCCAGGGGACAAGCATGAGGTTTCAGCATTGAGCACAGGCCCCACCTGGGAGTAGCCCCCTGAGCTCCCGTGGCCTCTGGCTGGGCAGGGTCCGGAGAGCATCAGGACAGGCTCTGTGAGCTGGTAATCCAGATAACCGGATGGGAAACAGGTCCCAGTGAAGGATGCTTGAATGACATTCTTGTCAAGCCCTTGTTTTGAGCCATTCTTCACCCTCTCTGGCTGGACCCTACGTCCTGGTGATTTTTCTTTTACATTTAGGGAGCTATAGGACCACAGAGGAACAAATGGCCCTGTTGCATCTGAGGACCAGGGTAGCCTGTGAACTTGGGTCTGTCCCAGGACCTGTCTGAGGAAAAATCCCCTAAAGGCCAAAACTGCTAAGGGAACGAGGGCAGGGAACGAGGGCGGGGAAGGCTCTCCTGGACAGGCTGAGGCTGCTGAACACGGTAACCACGTAGAGACCATGAAAAACTGAAGGAGCTTACTCAAGTTTGCAGAGACAATGCTTTATTGAAAAACACAGGTACAAGCCTGTCAGAGCGGCAGTTGGCCAACTGTCAGCCACCTTCTGTCCTGGGAGGACAGGGCTGGGGGTACTGGTGGCTTAGGCCTGAACTCACTTAGCCAGAGCCAAGCTCCTGGACTGGAGCCCGGTCGGTGTCTCCTGGCCGAGGCGGTGCTCTGGGTTGGTAGTCAGGGGTCAGCTAGGAACACTTGAGCCTTTTTCCCCAGCTCCTTCCTTTTTGGTGTTCATATTTGAAATGTTTTGGCAGAACTGGTCTGTAAGTCATCCCCTCTTCATTGTTCAGTTGCTCTCATCTCCTTTCAAGTTTGCAGAGTGTCAGGTTATAAATCCGTAGCCGGGAAAGCCTGAGGAGTACCATGAGTTCTTTCTTTCCCTCTCTATTGAGTCAGCTCTCAGCTCTCCTCGCCACAGACTCCTCTAAACCCTTCAACCTCTTTAATTCAACCTCGTCCTCCAGACCCTATTCTTTGTGCTAGGTATCATGACGTGGCGGTTACTCTGCATTCCAAATCCTGACAAGGGCTGTCTGATATCCTTCAAGGATTTTCCCTTAAAGATAAGTTTCTAGGAGGCAACAGAAGCCCTGTGGCCACTTCAACCAGGTGGGCCGGGCCTTGAGGAATCGGTTCACTGCAGCTCTGCTGTGAGGAGACGTGAAGGCTGTCGCTCTAGGTGATGTTCACACTGGGCCTGGTCCCCACCATCATCTCATTGTGGGCCTTGCACAACCTTCTTCACCTTTAATTCTGCGACCCTCAGTGGCAGGGACCCTGGTGAATTAGTCGTGGCTACCGACCATGCTCCCAACACAAAGCAGCAGGAAGGGGCTGCCTGGGCAAGACCGGGAGTTCCAGCTGTCCTGACCCCCGGTCTAGCTGCTGGGTGCCCTGCCTGGAGATTTGCTGCTCCCTGGCCCCTGATCCCTTCCCCATGCTACCTCGCTTTCAGGATACACTCTTTGGAAACTCCTTTTTGGCTACCATTTTGTTTCAAAATACCAGAATAAATTATGAAATGAACCAAGGTATATCTTGATACTTTTTGATATATGCCAGATTTTATAGAAAGTTGCTGAATTCCTCAGAAAGGTGCCACGAAACAGGTGATGTCAGCTAAGGAGCCAAAACGTCCAGAGACTCTCCCTTGCTGCCCCTCCCTAGGCCATACCTCATCCCCTTGCTGCCCCCACTGCCACCCTCACTGTATCATTCAGGACCTCTCCAGTCCTTGGCGACAGTGAAACTGTGAGGATGAGCTTGAGGGTGTGGCCAGCTTGCCAGGAAGACCCACCACAGCTCAGCTCCTCCTGACCCATCCTTGGGATGCATCATCCTTTGCTCTTTTTCAAGAGCTGTGACTTCAACATCTGATAGAACTTTAGACTGAAAGAGCCTCGGGGACAGGGTTTGTTGCTTTTACCATACTTAACCAGTTTTACGATGTCCTGTGCTGTAACTATGACTTGAGGAGGTGAGCTGCCTATGCTTTTCCCAGTTGCCTCAACTTCTGACCCTTTAGGAGGAATTCAAGATAGTCTGTAAATTAAAATGCCTTGAAATTAAAAGAGAATGTCTGGCTATGATGTAACTGTATCCATATGCATTATTAGTGACTTGATGATTAGATTCAAGGTGAACAAATTACATTCAGCCTTCTGCTGAAAGCAGAGTAGATTGGATTAGGTTTTTATAACTGCTTCACTGGAGGTTTTTTTTTTTTTTTTAATAAAATAAAAATTTTCCCATTTTATGCAGCTGGATTTCCCTTCCTCTTGACCATTGCATACGTTGCCTTTTGAAATAGACTTGTCCTGGCCGGGCGCGGTGGCTCAAGCCTGTAATCCCAGCACTTTGGGAGGCCGAGACGGGCGGATCACGAGGTCAGGAGATCGAGACCATCCTGGCTAACACGGTGAAACCCCATCTCTACTAAAAACTACAAAAAACTAGCCGGGCGAGGTGGCGGCGCCTGTAGTCCCAGCTACTCGGGAGGCTGAGGCAGAAGAATGGTGTGAACCTGGGAGGCGGAGCTTGCAGTGAGCTGAGATCCGGCCACAGCACTCCAGCCTGGGTGACAGAGCAAGACTCTGTCTCTCAAAAAAAAAAAAAAAAAAAGAAAAGAAATAGACTTGTCCTTTGGCTTATAGGGGTCATTTTAATATACATGTATACCTACATTGTAAAGACAGAAGCTAGATGGGTATAATTGTCAGCCATACAATTTGAGCATAAGAGCATATGTAAAAGGCTCATGACTCATGAAAGCCCACCTGGCATGTCTCACTCTACACCTTGGTCTTCTGGCAGCTTAATACCTGCATGAGGGAGACTGTATAAGGAAGGGGGCAGGTTTCCCAGCTCTGCCACAGCTTGAGGATGTCTGTCTCTGACAGCGGCAGCTTCCCCCACCTGATGCACTCCCTTCAGCGTTGGAAAATATTTTATGGATACTTTGCTGGTGCTAAAGAAATGTATTCTTCCATTTGAATAATATCCTGAGGGACGATTAACTTTTGTTTCTGAGAAGAGAATAATACAGGGTCAGGATAGAAAATTTGGAAAGTATAGACGAGAATAGAGAAGCAGGAAAAAAAAGTCATCCAAATCAGAGATGAGGATTTGGGTATATTCTTTCTATGCATTTTACACAGTTGAAATTGTATTCTTTAAATACATTTTTCTCTGCTTATTTTGTTTTTAAAATTGAGATATAACTCATGTCACAAAATGTCACATGAAATTTATCGTTTAAAGTATACAGTTCAGTTGGTTTTCATATATTCACAAGATGATGCCACGATCCCAGCTGTGCAAGTCCAGAACATTTCTGTTACCCCAGAGGAAATCCCTCCTTAGCAGGCAGGACCTTCAAGTTCTCTTTCCCCAGCCCTGGGCAATTATGAATCGACTTTTGTCTTTATGGATGCCTGTTCTGGACACTTCGCGTAAATGCTGCAATGCTAGCAGTCATGCTACAATGCCTGGTTTTTGTGTCTGCAAGCCTTACCCATGTTGTGGCATGTGTCAGCGCTGCATTTTGATGGCCGAATAGTGCACCATTGTGTTGGTGATGCACATAATGTTGTCTCTTCATCAGCCGGTGGACATTCGGGTGGTTTCCGCCTTTTCACTGCGTAAATACCGCTGTGAGTATCTGCGCAGGTTTTCACTGTGTGAATACCGCTTCCATAGTGCTGGGATTACAGGCGTGAACCACCGTACCCTGCCTTTCTAACTTCTTTATATATTCTGTCATATATCAGACATATGATTTACAAATGCTTTCTCCCATCTGTGGGTTGTTTTCACTCTCCAGATAGTCATTTCACAGGATTTCAGTTTTGATGAAGGCTAATTATCTTTTTGTTCTTGCTTGTGTTTTAGTGTCATATCCAAGAAACTATTACGTAATCCAAGACTACAAAGACTTACCTAGGTTTCCTCCTAAGAGTTTTATAGTTTCAGCTGCTACATTTATATCTTCCATCCATTTTGAGTTATGTCTTTGATCTATTTTGAGTTAATTTCTGTGTTAATTCACACATACATATGAAAATATGCTTCATATGTCACAGCTTAAGTTCTTTCTCAACTACAGAAAGAGTGTATTCTGTAGATACTCAGTGATTTCCCCTAATTATTCTTTTCTCAAAGGACCCTTCGTTTTTTCTTACTTTTACAAATAGGGCTATATGAATATTTTTGTCTACTAATTTTATATACTTTTGAGATTTTTTTTTCATCTTTTCTCTTCTCTCTTCTCTCCTCTTCGCTGTCTCTTACCAAAAGGAGTGAGATTATTTTCTTACGACACTAGTGGAATTGTCCGGTCAAGTTGTGAGCATTTTCAAGTTTCAGTCTCTGCTTTAAACTTCTTTCTGGGCCGGGCGCAGTGGCTCACGCCTGTAATCCCAGCACTTTGGGAGGCTGAGACGGGCGGATCACGAGGTCAGGAGATCGAGACCATCCTGGCTAACACGGTGAAACCCCGTCTCTACTAAAAAATACAAAAAAACTAGCCGGGCGAGGTGGCGGGCGCCTGTAGTCCCAGCTACTCGGGAGGCTGAGGCAGGAGAATGGTGTAAACCCGGGAGGCGGAGCTTGCAGTGAGCTGAGATCCGGCCCCTGCACTCCAGCCTGGGCGACACAGCGAGACTCCGTCTCAAAAAATAAAAAATAAAATAAACTTCTTTCTGTTCATCTTCCTTTCTGTTCTTCCAAATGTAATTAAGATCGAGAAGCAGTAGTCCTTCCTTGTTTCAGTGCATCTCACAGTGTTAATGTGCCATGCCTAATATGAAGGGGTAGCTCTGCCAAATAGAAAAAGCAAAGCAATCCGAATTCTTTTATTTTTAATTACATATTTCTGCTTCTAAGTATATGCCCAAGGGAATTAAAAACATATGTTCGTACGTCCTACACAAATGTTCATAGCAGCACTATTCCCAATAGCCAAAAGATAGAAACATCAACAGACAAGGAATCACCAAAACGTGGTCTCTCCGTACAGTGGAATATTATTCAGTCATAAAAGGAATGAAGTGCTGATGTGTGCCCTAAGCTGGGTGAACCTTGAACATACCGTGCTGAGTGAAAGAAACCAGACACAGACGTCACACATTATATGATTCCATCCACATGAAATATCCAAAGAGGCAAATCCATAGAGGCAGGTGGGGCTGGGAAGGGAAGGCTGGGAAGTAACAGCTTCCCAGGAACAGGTAGGGGCTGCTTTTGGGGGTGAAAAATGTTCTGGAATTGGTGGTGATGGTTGCAACAACCTCTTGAATGTCGAAAAACCACTGAATAGTAAATCACTTTAAAATGTTGAATTTTATCACAATTTAGAAGTAAGGGCTTTGGAAAATAGTGTATGAGTTTAGTTATAAATCATCTTTTCTCTTCAGATAAATATTCTGTCTACAAAAAAAAAAAAAATTGAGCAGTGGGCCAGGCCTAACGGTTCATGCCTAAAATCCCAGCGCTTTGGGAGGCTGAGGCGGGCGGATCTCTTACGGCCAGGAGTTTGAGACCAGCCTGGGCCACGAAGACCCTGTCTCTACAAAAAAATTTTTTAATGAGCAGGGCATGGTGGTGTGCACCTGCATTGTCAGCTATCGGGAGGCTGAGGTGCAAGAGTCACCTCAGTCCAGGAGTTCCAGACTGCAGTGAACTGTGACTGCACCACTGCACTTCATCCTGGGTGGAAGAGTGAGGCTGTGTCTCAAAAAAAGAAAAAGAAAAAGGAGCTATACATGCCTATTAAAAACTCAAATAGAAAAAAATATTTTAAATAAACATATCTTCTTAACTACTGTATTTCCCTCCCTCTAGAGGTATCCACACTGTTTAATACTTTGGGGTGTATTTTTGACTCTTCTGCAAGCATGCTTGCACACATATACACAGGCTTTTTGTTTTGTTTACAGAAAATAGAAAGTGTTGCCCATGTTTCTGAAGATCTGAAGAGGATTGTATTGAGGGCCTTTCATCTTTTTTTTTTTTTTGAGACGGAGTTTCACTCTTGTTGCCCAGGCTGGAGTGAATGGCATGATCTCGGCTCACCGCAACCTCTGCCTCCCAGGTTCAAACAATTCTCCTGCCTCAGCCTCCGTAATAGCTGGGATTATAGGCATGTGCCACCACGCCCGGCTGATTTTGTATTTTTAGTAGAGATGGGGTTTCTCCATGTTGGTCAGGCTGGTCTCGAACTCCCGACCTCAGGTGATCCACCCACCTCGGCCTCCCAAAGTGCTGGGATTACAGGCGTGAGCCACTGCCCCCGGCTGAGGGCCTTTCATCTTATCAGCGTTTGCCCACAGATATTTTTCAAGCTCCCTCTTTGTACAGGGCTTTGGAAAAGATGAGAAATTGAATCGGGAAAGCACTTAGGATCTAGTAGGAGAAAGAAATCTGCACATAACTGTCACCGTGTAAGAAGTGAACATGGCAGTAGCAAGAGCGTGGCCCCAGAAATGGTGGACACCAGGTGTGTGTACCCCTGGGCTTGCAATCTTGACTGTCAACTGAAGCCCGCCAGTTGTCTCTTTAAGGACAAATTAGGAATTGGGCTGGAGTAAAGCATTTATGGAATGAGAAATGCAGAAACTGAGGAACTTTCATCTCACAAGTGAAAGCTTTCTGCTCTAGGGAAAGGAAGAGAGTCTTAAATTTCAGAGTTCCTTGTTTGATAATTTGACGTGTCCAGCTAGGGCCTCACACAGGGATTTGTGTAGGCAGATGAGATACGGGTGTACAGCTGACTGAAGCCAGACTTTCCCTTCCTGACAGTGAATTAGATGGCCTGACTGTCCTGTGGCCTGAACTGTTTTGAAGGTGCTGGGAATCCCCTGTGATTTAATCAGTAGGAATTAACTTGCTATATGAAGAATTTTGCTTTCCTGTATCGGCTTGAAATCAACTGTCATCATAGCAAAAAGAATGAATTCTTTCAAAATTGGGAAGTCATTCACGTCTTGGAAAATTTTTGGCTTTATTTAGCAGCCTCAGAGTTCGTGAAATATGTCATTGAGTTACTGACAATCGAAACCCCAAGTTGTAATTCTCTGTGGCCTGTGACCGCTGCAGAGCGAGCCTGAGAAGCGTGATCTGTATGGCTCTCAGCACAGACGGCTGCGTTACGCAGTGATCGCTCCCTGCAAGGACTTGTCTTTCCTCTTAGCAAGTTAATCCGAGCAGTCATGTGGCCCTGGAACCGCGGGAATGCATGTCCACACCTTAGGGTTTTGGGGCTTTCATCAACAGGGAGGTGGGCGGTACGTGCGTGGTTGTAGACGGGGGAAGAAAGGAGCAGCTCAGTGTGCCTTTGCACTTAGAAAGTGCCAAGTTGATGGGCCCTTTGCTTTCATTTCTTAGAGAGATCCCAAAGGGACAAAATAGTTGGGACAAGGTTCTACTTACAGTTAATAGAAATTCTTTTGACAAGACTTTTAACCCTGCATGCCCTCGTCTGTCCCTTCTGTGAGCTGCTGTATTGACAGAAGCACAACGGTTGTGCCTCATGTCCTAGCTCACCCTGTTAACCACTGCTGAAAGCTCCCCCTTGCTGAGCCTCGCCCTGCGTGCCAACAGCACGTTAAGCTGCCATGTATATTCAGTCACGCATTGCTTAACGGCAGGAATATGTTCTGAGAAATGCATCGTTAGTTTCATCACTGTGCAAACCTCATAGAGTGTGCCTGCTCTAACCTACTCCAGCTGCCCGCAACCTTTTTGGCACCAGGCACTGGTTTTGTGGAAGACAGTTTTTCCACAGGTGGGGCTGGGGGTGGGCGTTCAGGGGAGGGGGGTCGGGGGATGGTTTCTAGATGAAACTGTTCTACCTCAGATCATCAGGCATTGGATTCTCATAAGGAGTGCACAACCTAGACCCCTCAAATGAGCGGCTCAGAACAGGGTTTGCCTGAGACCTGACAGGAGGCGGAGCTCAGGCGGTCATGCTCGCTCACTACTGCTCACCTCGTGATGTGTGGCTCGGTTTCCTTATGGGCCATGGACTGGTGGCCCAGGGTTTGCGGACCCCGGCCTACCCCATCATCTGACTCCAGTATAATCTAGTGGAACCGACGTCGTACCGTGGCCCGTCATGGGTGGAAACATGATGGTGTGGCACGTGACTGTGGCGCTCACTCCTGCCGCGCATGCCTCATCCCATCCTCATGGCAGCCATACGAGGTGGGTATTCCTGTCCCTTCACATTGCAGGTAGGAGAACTGAGGCTAGAAGTTAAATAGCATACCCCATGGTGGTGGAACCTGTGCCTTGCCACTACACGAGGGTGCCCCATCTCAGTTAAGGCACTATCAGCTGTGCAGTTGTTCAGACCAGAAAGTGGGTGTCCCTTCACTCCTTCCGTTCCTTCACCCTCATTCTCACTCTCAGCAAAGCTTCCTGGCTCTGCCTCCTAACTATGCCCCAAATCCGACGGACGCTTTTTTCTCTCCTCCATCACCACCTTAGTCCGGTTCCCCATCAGCCCTTCCCGGAACACTGTAGCAGCCTCTTAAATTGGGTTTCCTGCTGTCATTATAATCCATTCCCCCACAGCAGTGGACTATTTTTAAAATCCAAATTAGATCACATCACTTCCCTCTTGAAAACCACCAGCGACTGCCCAATTGCAGTGAGAAGAAAACCGACCCTTACCATGGCCCACAAAAGGCTGCGTGACAGGGCTCCTGCCACCCCTCTTACCCCAGGCCCCCATCTTCCTTACTGTCCCTCAGACTCACCAAGTGCTTTCCAGCATCTCCACCAGGTCTCCCTGCTGAGAACACCCTTCCTTGGGTTTTGCCTGAGCAGTTCCTTCTTACTCAGCTCAGCCATCATCTCCTCAGAGACCTTTTCTGACAACCCTGTGTAGAAGCACTTTCCCACCCTCATCCCCAGCTCATCCCACTCCCTGAGTTTTCTTCTCACCACTGCAGCGCCACCTCTCTAATCTGTCTTCCTCACTTGCATCCCTGGTGCGCCCGAGAGTGCCTGGAGCAGAGCAGATGCCCAGTACATCGCTGTTGAGTGAGTGGCAGACACATGCTGTTCCCTCCGCCCTCCACCCCTCACATATTTAACTCTGAGGCATCCTTCAGCTCTGGCTCAGACATCCTTTCTTTAGGGAAGTCTCCTGTGGCCCTCTGTTGCACGTTTCCATGATGACCGCTTTTCCTTCATGGCCCTTCTCACTGTTTGTGTGACTGTTGGATTGAAGGCTGTCTCCCCCAGCAGACTCTAATCTCCGTGAGGGCTGAGGCTGGCCTGTCTTTCTCACTGCTCTACTCCTAGGGCCCAGCATATCCCTTTGTTGAGTGGATGAGGGGAGGAATGAATCACTTTTCCTGTACTAACGTGGTCCACATGTGGAATGTATGTGCCACATATGAGTGAGCTAGGAGCTCCTTGGTGTCCACAACTCCCCTCATTTCATCAGAATGTTAATAGAAGCCAGGCACGGTGGCTCACGTCTGTAATTCCAGCACTTTGGGAGGCTGAGACAGATGGATTGCTTCAGGTCAGGAGTTTGAGACCAGCCTGGGCGACAGGGCAAAACCCCATCTCTACAAAAAATACAAAAATTAGTTGGGTGTGGTGATGCGCACCTGTAGTCCCAGCTATTTGGGAGGCTGAGGTTGGCCCACACTCACCCTACCCCAGATGGTGACACTGAGCGAGTGGCGCGTGCTCACCCTGCCTCAGATGGTGCCTGCTTCTTCAGTGCTGCCCGTGACTTCTTCCTACCTTTTCTTGATGCTTTATGCCAGCGAGAGTAGAGCCCAGGAACATCCTCCGTCCACCTCACTGACATCTGCTGTTTGCCATGATTTCCAGTCACGCCTTACATTTTAAAAATAAGGCCCACCTTTATGTAATTGTGAGGTGCTGTTATCAACCCAATAGACTTAGCAATAGATGAGGGGCATTTAGTTAAAAAACTCAGATTCTGTGTCTGTCACTGAATGATTTTGAGCAAAACTTTTAACTTCAGTTAGCTGACTAGCTTTTCACATCTACAAAGGACCAAAAGACTTGGAATCATAGTGACTCAGCTCAACAGCATCATCCCAGAGCCCACTGTTGTTTTTTTTTTTTTTTTTTTGAGATGGAGTCTGGCTCTGTCTGTCGCCCAGGCTGGAGTGCAGTGGCCGGATCTCAGCTCACTGCAAGCTCCGCCTCCCGGGTTCACGCCATTCTCCTGCCTCAGCCTCCCGAGTAGCTGGGACTACAGGCGCCCGCCACCACGCCTGGCTAGTTTTTTGTATTTTTTTAGTAGAGACAGGGTTTCACCATGTTAGCCAGGATGGTCTCGATCTCCTGACCTCGTGTTCCACCCGTTTCGGCCTCCCAAAGTGCTGGGATTACAGGCTTGAGCCACCGCGCCCGGGCTGGAGCCCACTGTTAAGCCAGTGGAATCAGGAATCTAATGCTGTTACCTAATTTAATTTTTTTACGGTTGTTGAAGATTAAGCTTGGTAGATTCCCTTTCTTACTATTCCTGTCTGTCTCTAAAATATCAGCAGCCCTTAAGAAGACAATTTAAGCTTGAAAATATTGCATTCTAAAAAGAGCTGTAAGTTTGTAAGGATTTTTTTTCTCTCATGTTAGGTAAAGAAGCCAAAGTTTGGAGTGTGCAGATGTGAAATACTTGCTTGGGTGTTAGACCATATTGTTTCTCACCAAGATACCACAAAAATCATCATCTTACTACTGATTACCTCGAGCTAATGCCGTCACCACAAGGCTTTGTCATGCACCGAGGCTGTATCTGTCCACCTCAATTGCATCCAAGTGTTTTGGCCAACAAATAAGCAGTTTAAATGGCTGTAAGCAGAGTTGTCTTCAACCGAAAACCAGATGCAGGTGCAGTGTTTTTGTGCAAGGTATTTATTTTATTTTATTTTATTTATTTATTTTTGAGACAGAGTCTTGCTCTGTCACCCAGGCTGGAGTGCAATGGTGCCATCTCAGCTCACTGCAACCTCCACTTGGCCTGGGTTCAAGCGATTCTTGTGCCTCAGCCTCCTGAGTAGTTGGGATTAAGGCACCCGCCACCACACTGCTAATTTTGGTATTTTTAGTAGAGACAGGCTTTCACCGTGTTGGCCAGGCTAGTCTCGATCTCCTGACCTCAAGTGATCCGCCCGCCTCGGCCTCCCAAAGTGCTGGGATTACCGGCATGAGCCATCGCGCCCAGCCTTTGTGTAAGTTTTGGTTTTACTTTTTGTTTGTAATATCTTCAGATGGTGTCATGGCACTTGGCAAAGTTATTCACGCTCTAGTTCATCTGCTGTCCCTTTTGGCTTAGGGATTAATTCAGGTCGACCCACTGGTGTTGGCTAAAATATCAAGTACATTTCGAAACTCCCTCTCCATTAACTTCTCGTCTCCAGAGAGCCATGCCTTGCCCCATTCCCTCATCCCCAGCACCAAGCAGTCCCTCTTTTCTGTTTGTCCATTTGGCCTCCTTTCTGCTAAAGCCTTCAACTCCCAGGCATAAACAACATCTCAAGGTGAAAACTGTAAAGGAATTCCAGAGAGCTGCCTTTATTCTGTCGTTGTACAGGAATTAACGTCGTCAGCGACCCTTGTATGTACCCTGTACCGCTTCTGGGTTTCCCATTTGATCCTCCAGATAGTCCTGTGGTTGCACCCTCATTCTGCAGACGAAGTTACTGAGGCTCAGGGAAGCTGGGTGATAGGGCTAGTGCCGCACGGTTGGAGCTAAGCTACCATGCCTCCTGCCTGCAGCCTTCCCGCTGGCCCATGGTTCCTACTCAGTGATGTATTTTGAAATAGTGGTCATATTTGGAAGCTGAGAAGTCGATTTTCTCAAGGAGATTTCTGTTGTGGTTGTTGTAATGGGGCTTATTTGGGAAGAGACGTCTGTTAATGTGGAACACATGAGATTAGCTTTGTAGTTTGTTCTTGCATTGAAATCCATCTGGCACTTTGATTCATTTCTATTTACTGAGGACCTGCTACGTGCCAGGCACTGAGATAGGATGGGGAACAAGACAGATATAATCTCTGGCATCATGGAGGCCAGAAGGGAAAAGACAAATAATGAGCAATTGCCGTATTTTAATAAATGCCTGGGTAGGGGACATGTAGCATGGTTTGGGAACACGTGTCAGGGACACCTGACCCAAACCTGACAGATGGGAAAGACTTCCCAGCAGAATGGCGTTCCAGTGTGAGGACTGAGGATGTGTGAGCGTTTTAGCCAGATTCGAGTTGGGGCAGGGTGGTCAGGGAGGTTCCAGGAAGACGGGAAAGCAGTGTGAAAGCCTGGAGGTAAGAATGTGGTCTGGGTTACCTCAGCTCTTTATTAGATCAGAGTGCATGACTTAGCTGTTGGAGACACCTGGAAAAAGCAGATCAATGGGGAAAGCTATTGAACATGCTCAGAAAACACCTCTCTTTCTCGTATCTACCTAACAGAAAAAGCTTGAGTCTCCACCCCCATCTACCAATCCCTTCCTGGAAGATGAGCCAACAGCAGAGATGGAGGAACTGGCAATGGAGAAAGGAGATTTAGATCAAGTAAGTCTGGTTTGCGTCACCACAGGTAACCACCTAATGTGCGTTTCTGAAAATGGGTCCGCTTGCTCCAGGTACGATCCTTTGAGTATTGGCCACATTCAGAGTTGACAGCTGTTGTGGTCTTTACAGAAGGCCTTCATCTGAAAGTGCATTTAGAAAATTCCACGAAAGGGCAGACTTCCCTGCCCCACATCTCTACTCCTGCAGAGCCCCGCCGCCAGGACACACACAGGCTTCATTAGCCACTGGTGGGGCCAGAAGAGTTCTCCTCTGTCTCATTCAGCATCTCCTGAACTTGTCAGCTCAGTTTTCGGTTTGACTGTCGTCTGGCACAGTGATGATGTGAGAGGCTGAACAAGCCCCGGGAAGCCCACAGCACCCTCGGCTAGGAGAGGCCTCCACGCAGTGAGCTGATCACTTTAGGTCTGCAAGCCACTGGGGAGGCCTGGAAATATCATGGTGGCCAGTGGCATATTTGGAGAATTGCTTTTCAGAGCACACTAACACTTTAATTTCCTTTGGATTTTTCTGTCCAAGTCTAAATTTCCTCTCCTTTCATCCTACAGAATGGTGTTTTTGGTTAACTGCCATGTTATGACAAGGGAGGTTAGAGCAATAAATCAGAACTTTTCCCTTCTAGATTAGTGATCCCTCTTTTTAATTTTCTACACTTGACTGCTGGAGGATTATTGTATGGTATTGTTTTGCTCCAGACACCACCAAAAAAGAGGCTGGCTGGGAGGACCAGCTCTGGGAAACCTGCAGCCATGCACTTTGCAGCTAGCCCTGCTTTCATTCATTCCCAGCACCGTGAGGGCGGGAGCCCAGAGAGCAGAGCTCCCAGGAGCAGTTCTGAAATGACACAATCAAATGTGTCTGGTCCCTTGATTAAATGATGTAATAGAATGGATACTCACACTTTTATAGTCCTTTGCACTTTTAAATTCTTTCACATGCTTTATGTCATCTTCACAATTCCTGCCTCTCGCTTTATAGATGACGAAACTGCAGCTCAGAGAGGTTAAGTGGTTGGCCCAGGGTTGCATAGCGTGGAAGTGGAGGAGCTTAAACTGGAAGCCAGGTCTCAATGTCAGAAACTAGAATTCCTTTTTCCCAGTGCCATTTAGTTGATAGACTCATGTCTCGTTGGAGTAGAGGACATAGAACTGATCTCAGGAATAGAAGTAAATGAACAAAACTGATGGGACATCTTGAGGAGGCTCCATCCCGGAGATGTATATATAGGATTAGATGCAGTTGATTTAAAGCCATCATAGTATTGACTGGCATGGGAGAAAACAAACAGTTTCTTGTAACTAATTAGATGCAGTTCTCAATTGCATTTTGGGAGCAGGGACTAGGGTGGAAAGAAGGCTCTGGGTGTAGAGTCCGTTCTTCTGGTGTGTCCTCCATCCGCACAGGGCCACTTGTGCCCTGTGAGCATGCTTTGTGCGGGAGAGCCGTTTGCAGAGCCCTGTTGCCTCACCAGTGCTAGTGGCTGCCATGGTCATGTCCAAAATTGTGCAGTTAAACTCTCCGATGCTTCTAGTGTTGCCAGGAAAAGTTATTCCTTTCGCTAGTCGTCTCTGGATGTCATTAAATTGGATTAAGATAGAGAGGCCTCATTTCCTACACAATCAGTTTTGCCAGGTAAAATATAATTTTCCTTTTTCTTGGAACTTTTTCCTCATATGGAAGCTTGAAGTGACTGTTGTAAGGAGCAAGAGCTGCTCATTCTAAGAACACAGAACATTGACTCCTGACTAATTCGTGGGGTAAAGCAGAGTCATGTGCTGGGAAAATGTCGGACTCTTGTCAGCCATTAGCTGACCGACCATGTGACCTTAGGTAGGTTATTCTCTCTCTTTAGACTTCCCCAGTTTGTCTTCAGTGAGAGCTAATGGTTTTCAAACTGTGTTCCCTGGTGCCCCGTCAGATGTCACTGTGGAAGTTAGGAGGCGGCCAGGGACCTAGATCCTGCGATCAGAGCAGTTTTATTGCGAGTCATTTTGTATCGTGGGCTTTCAGATAAACCATTTTTTTGAACCAGGGATTTTATGTCATTTAAAAAAAAAAAAAAATGGCCGGGCATGGTGGCTCACACCTGTAATCCCAGAACTTTGGGAGGCCTAGGCAGGCCAGTCACCTGAGGCCAAGAGTTCAAGACCAGCCTGACCAACATGGTGAAACCCCGTCTCTACTAAAAATACAAAGTTAGCCGGGCGAGGTGGCGGGCGCCTGTCATCCCAGCTACTCGGGAGGCTGAGGCAGGAGAATCGTTTGAACCCGGGAGGCGGAGGTTGCAGTGAGCCGAGATCACACCACTACACTCCAGCCTGGGCGACAGAGCGAGACTCCATCTCAAACAACTAAACCCTCTGATCTAGCTGATCTACCTGCCATTTCAGGGGCTAGTACTCATTAGTCATAAAACTTACATGCCAGTGCCAGTGACTAATGCCTCCACCTATGCCATCCCTGACCTCCTGCTGCCTCACCGGCCCTGGCCTTGCTGGTGGCTGATTAGGTGGGTGACCCAGGGTCTCCCTCTTCCCAGAGTGGGGTACACAACAAGAGCAGAGCCCTTGGGGTCGGGGAAGGACCCCACCAGGTGTTAGTGGTGAAATCAGCCCGAGGTGGTTGGAGGGAAGGTCCCTGCTGGCTCCGTGGGTGACCTAACTTATTCCATGGCTGCAGTCAGTAGCCATGTGGCTCTCAAGGTAAGGGTCACACCCTGCTCACTACTGCAGTTTACGCCTGGCTGCTGAGAAGAGAGAGGGAACATGAAAAAAGGTACTTAGTTTACAAGAGGGCCCGAGCCATCAGTTGCCAAGATATTCCCAATGATAAAGATTGACATCTGAAAGGGGCCTGAGGGACACTGAAGGTATAACAGAAAGGAGAAGAAATAAGGAATGCCCCTTCTGGTGACCCAAGCAGTTTGATTTAATCTGTTTACATTGCGTAGTAATAAAAGGAAATGGGACCAGCTGCAGACCTCCTCACTGTGGCAACAGTAACCTTTTATTATTCCACCAAACTCCAGGAGGAAATAGCTTAAACATGTGCAGCTTTTGGGCAGAATTCACACACTCAGAACCTGGCCCAAACGCTGCTGCTAAATGACTTTGTGTAGTGTTTAAGCTGAGAATCAATCCTCTAGGGAGCTGCGTGGTGCAAAGGGAGACGCCAGATAGCCAAAATTCCAGCACCTATTATCTAAACTGAGCACGTTCATCACACAGCCATAGGCAGGAGGCAGCCCTGCAAGAAAAAAGTAAGAAAAAAGGAAACTGTAGGCATTCTTTCCTGTTACTCCTCTCTTGCTTCAGCTCACTCTAGAAATGCTGCAAGAGGACGACCTAGGTGCTGTGGTGGCAAGGTCAGGGGTCCCTCCTCACTGCCGAAGAGTGCTGTTGGTGGGGAGGGCAAGCAGAGCAGCGTCATCTACTGATAGAGGTGGAACCCTGGCGCTGCCTGGTCGTGCAGCTTTCTGAGTGTCCTGTGGGGCCTCATCAAGGGCAGGGCCTATGGCAGACTGATCAAGATGAGTTTGTTGGAATTATATAGCCAGTTTCTTTTCCCAGTTAGAATCTGTATTTTATACTTACCAGATGAGTTCTTCAAACTTATTCCAACATAGTTTATCTCCAATTATATATCACTTTTGTGTATACATAAAAAGGAAACTATAAGCAAAATAAATTGATTAAGATATTTCTAAAACTTCTTCACATGCAGGCCCACATCTTCTGAACCACTTTTTAAAAAACTTTATATTTTGAAATAATTATGGGCTCATAAATTATAAACCTAGTCCAGTGAGGTACAGTGTACTGATCTCCCAGCTTCCTCCAGGGCATAACTAACATACTAGAGTCCATCATCAAACCAGGAAATTGATCCAGATCCCTTCCCATCTCCCAGCTTCCTCTGGGGGGCACTAGAGTGCATCATGAAACCAGAAAATTGATCCACACCCCTTCCCATCTTCCAGCTTCCTCTGGCAGGGGGGCGCTATAGTACATCATGAAGCCAGGAAATTGATCCAGATCCCTTCCCATCTCCCAGCTTCCTCTGGTAAGGGGGCACAGAGTGCATCATGAAACCAGAAAATTGATCCACATCCCTTCCCATCTTCCAGCTTCCTCCGGGGGGCACAGAGTGCATCATGAAACCAGAAAATTGATCCACACCCCTTCCCATCTTCCAGCTTCCTCTGGCAGGGGGGCGCTAGAGTGCATCATGAAGCCAGGAAATTGATCCAGATCCCTTCCCATCTCTCATCTTCCTTCAGGGGGACACCAGAGTGCATCATCAAACCAGGAGATTGATCCAAACCCCTTTTTTGCCAAGGCAGGAGTGCGTTTGTCTCCCACACAGTGTTGCCCCCCAGCCCGTGCGGTGTTGACGATGTGCCATTCTTAAGATGGCTCCATTGCGGTCTCTGGAATTTTCCATCAGGCCGTTGGTACCCATTTTCCAAGTTTTTTATTGTTATCCTTTACTTTTTTCTTTTTTAAATAACGTCAAACTAAGAGAAAAGTTACAAGGAGCTCCTAAATATCTTTCTTCTGGATTCAGCAATTGTTAACATTTTCCTATATAACTTTATCATTTTTCCCCCGCTCTCCCCTGACCTTTAGAACAATTTGTAAGTTGTAGACATAATGTACTTTACCCCTAAATATTTTAGTAGGTATTTTAAAAAATTATTTTATTATTATACTTTAAGTTCTAGGGTGTATGTGCACAACATGCAAGTTTGTTACATATGTATACATGTGCCATGTTGGTGTGCTGCCTCCATTAACTCATCATTTACATTAGGTATATCTCGTAATGCTATCCCTCCCCCCACTCCCCACAATAGGACCCGGTGTGTGATGATCCCCTTCCTCTGTCCAGGTGATCTTATTGTTCAGTTCCCACCTATGAGTGAGAACATGCGGTATTTGGTTTTCTGTTCTTGCAATAGTTTGCTGAGAATGATGGTTTCCAGCTGCATCCATGTCCCTACAAAGGACAGGAACTTTAGTAGGTATTTCTTCAGAAGAAAGACATTCACTTATATTACCGTAGATCAAAATTGGAAAATTTAACATCAATACAGTAATATTATATAATCTATAGGCTTTTTAAGAATTTCATAATGTAGCCATTTTAAAGCGATAAAATATTGTCAGCAGTTGGGAAAGTACACATAAATTAGCAAGTCAGTAAAGCTGAATACAAAATATACATGTTCAAAATAAAAAAGCAAAATATACATGTTGATTTTTTTAAATGGTAACATTCTGTATTATGTAAATTCACATATATAATTACCAGAAGTCATCCTGCAGAATGTGAATATTTTCTTCAAAAGAAGAAAAAAATTCAATGAAAAGAACAGCTGTAATGCTTATCATTATTATTTAATTAATAAAAAGATATCTGTTTGTAGAAGCCATGTTTTCCAAATCTAAATCCATGGTATCTAGTCCTATAGAGTTAGACAAATTAAATCACATTTTTCTGTTCACTTAAATCATCTTATTGAATCAGTAATAAAAGATAGATACTGACTTGGAAAAAACAGGGCGAGTGAGGACACCCCTCACAATCCTCACCCTCCATCGTAGATCCTTCATCTTGAACTAATGGAAGTGCAGAAAAACTCCCAGGACATCTGTGCACTCAAGTGGAATTCTAGATCCGGCAGATTCAAGCTCACTCAGCCAGGCTTGTGTGGTCCCCGAGGCCCTACTGTGGGCTCAGTCCAAGGCCTGGCTATGGCAGTGGTTTCCAGATGATGAGAGTAAACAGTGCAGATTGTATTTATTCTTAGGAAGGACCAGAGTTTCTAGAAACCTTGCCAAAAAATGAAAGATATGGAACTCCTGGAAGGTAAAAAGGGAAGAGGGTTAAGTACAAGATTGAGTGGGTCTATCTAAAGTTGACATTTAATTTTTGGTGATCATTTTTTACAAATCAGTTTTTACAGATGTTTTTAACCATTGCAATGTGTTATTTAAAAAAAATAATAAAAAAGACCAGAAATAAGTAGTTATCATTTCTGCCTGTCATTGGGGCTTATCTCTTCCAGTATTTATTAAAATATATAAGCAGTTCAAGAGGGTAGATCTTATGTTAAGTATTCTTTTTTTTTTTTTTTTTGAGATGGAGGCTCACTCTGTTGCCAGGCTGGAGTGCAGTGGTGCAATCTCGACTCACTGCCACCTCTGCCTCCCAGGTTCAAGCGATTCCTTTGCCTCAGCCTCCCAAGTAGCTGGTACTATAGGCACCCGCCACCACGCCCAGCTAATTTTTGTATTTTTTTTAGTAGAGACTGGGTTTCACCATATTGGCCATGCTGGTCTTGAACTCCTGACCTTGTGATTTGCCTGCCTTAGCCTCCCAAAGTGCTGGGATTACAGGCATGAGCCCCCACGCCCGGCAAGTGTTATTATCACAAGTGATAATAACAACAGGGGTGGGAGGAAGCTTGGGGAGGTGGTGGATACGCTTACTGCCTTGATGGTGGTGAGGGCTTCATGGGTGTATACTTTACCTCAAATGCATCAAGATGTATACATTAAATATGTAGGGCTTTTAAAATGTCAATCATACCTCAATAAGTGAGTTTTAAAAAAAATAACATATGAGTAGTTCAATTTAACAAGTATGTTGTGGGTGCCAATTTACATACAAATTATATTCTAGTATCAACCCCAGCAAGGTGTATTTGGCTTTTTTTTTTTTTTTTTTTTTTTAGATATTTGGAAAGGAATTAAGTAGCAATTGTAGTTTTAAAATACTTGCCTGTCATATGACTTCTTTATCAGTGGCTTCCGAGTAACAGCCTGGAAACCAGTGCTGGTATAGTGTTGCAGTGGCCTAAAGCAAACAAAATAAAGACAGTATAGTCTCTCTGCCTGCCTGTGTGTGTGTCTGTCTATCTGATGTAAGGTTACCAAGTGCCCTTTCTTAGAACGCACCTGCCTATATGCTGCCATTTTATTCTTATAAAATTTGAGGGTATAAAATACGATTTTCTGGCTGGGCGCTGTGCCTCATGCCTATAAGCCCAGCACTTTGGGAGGTGGAGGTGGGTGGATCACTTGAGGCCAGGAGTTCGTGACCAGCCTGGCCAAACCCCACCTCTGCTTAAAATACAAGAATGATCTTGGCGTGGTGGCGCGTGCCTGTAGTCCCAGCTACTTAGGAGGCTGAGGCACAAGAATCCCTGGCGTCCAGGAGGCGCAGATTGCAGTGAGCTGAGAGGGCGCCACTGCACTTTAGCCTGGTTGACAGAGGGAGACTCTGTCTTAAAAAGCAAACAAACCAAAAAAACCCCTTTATTTATTTATGTTTTTAGGAACTTGTGGTAAGAATAGAAAGTAGCAAAATAAAGTTAGCAACCCTCTACTGGTTTTCCATCCTTCTTTTTCTTACATTTTCTTACTGATGGAATTAAAAGAATTCTGGGAACCATTGCAGGAAAATAATGGTATAATAGAGTTCTGGTTTAAGAAAAGCAGACTTGTACATATGTCTTGGGGCGGGTTAGAGAACCTCTGAGGCCTCGTTTCTTGAGGTATGAAATAGTAGTAATGATACCTACATGAAGGATTATTGTGAGGAGCAGGTGACATATTCATAGGTATCAAAGTGCTATCAAAAATCGGATTGTGTGAAAGCACTTTTTAAATTCTGAAGCATTGTACAAATACAAGGTGCTGTTATTAGCCAGGATTTAAATTCTGGAAAACACGAGTCAGATAGATGATGACTAGCTTCCAGGTTCAACATACATATGTTATCCAGGTAACAGTATGTCTTTCACTGGCCAGAGCAAGTGAGTGATGCTAACAAAGCTGGTGTTTTGTTCACCTGCCAGAGTGAATCGTGAAGCTGTCCTATTGGGTTACATTGAGTACTCTCTTATCTGTGACTTAGGAGTGAACTTTGAAGTTATGTTTTTAAAAAAGTTCTTGAACATTTGCAAAGATCACTCAGGTATAGGATTTATTTTTCTTTGTTTTTACAGCCAAAGAAGCCTAAAGCCCCAGACAATCCATTTCATGGCATCGTTTCCAAGTGTTTTGAGCCTCATCTCTATGTGTATATCGAATCCCAAGACAAGTGAGTGAGGAACGTTCGCTGTTTTCTGCCTGCATTTCTTGCCCTTCTGGTCATGACTGGGTCTCAGAAGCACGCAGCTCCTTCCGGGGCTGAAAGATGGATGTGGCATGCCTGTGACCCTCCCTAGAAACCCATCAGGGATATTTTTACATCTTTTGAATGTTATCATTAATTGTGTCTATAAATCTCAGGGCCTGAGTTTGCCCCTAATAAGGTCCCCAGTGGATCCCTACATTGGGATCCCTTCCCGTGTGGGTGTATTGAGCCCTGACATATGTCAGCCCACAAAGCTTTACAGTGTCAGGCACTGGGTATTGGAAGAAAGCCTAATCTCTAATGTGTATGTTTTCAAGTATAATTCAACCTTTCATTTTGAAATAATTTAGACTACAAAAAAGTTACAAAAATAGGACAAAAACTTCTCACATGCCCTCCTCAGAGAGTGTTAACATCTTACATAACAACCACAGTTAACAAAATCAAGAAGGTAATACTGTCCCATTAATTTCCCTTTTTCTGGTCCAGGACCCAATAATCGTGCATTTCGTTGTCAGATCTCTTTGGTCTTGGTCTCCTTTAATCTTGAGTAGTTCCTCATCTTTTTCCCTCCCCTCCCCTCCTCTCCTTTTTTGAGACAGGGTCTCGTGCTGTCCCCCAGACTGGAGTACAGTGGTAAGATTATGACTTACTGCATCCTCCATCTCCTGGGCTCAAGCAATCCTCCCACCTCAGTCTCCCAAGTAGCTGGGACCACAGGTGCACGCCACTCCGCCTGGTTAATTTTTCTATTTTTGGTAGAGATGCGGTCTCCCTGTGTTGCCCAGGCTGGTCTCGAACTCCTGGGCTCAAATGATCCACCCACTTCAGCCTCCCAAAGTGCTGAGATTACAGGCATGAGCCACCTCGCCCAGCTATTCCTCATGTTTTCTTTGTCTTTCACAGCCTCAATGCGTACTGGCCAGGTATTTTGTACAATGTCCTCAGTTTTTGTTTTTTTTTTTCTTGATTAAATCCATTTTGGGCAAGAATACCATAAAAGTGGCATTGTATCCCCAGTGCATTGTGTCAAGAGGCACATCACATTGATTTGTCCCATTATTGCTGATACTTTGATTACTTGCTTTAGGTGGTACCTGCCAACTGTCTTCACTGTGAAGTTACTATTTTTCTCCTGGTAATTAATAAGAATCTCATGGGATGATACTGTGTAAACATCGTGCTCTCATCAAACTTTTGCCCACTCATTTTTGCATCCCTTCATGATTGATTCCTGACTGAAGCATTGTTTCTGTGGCATTTGCCTAATGTTGATTGTCTATTTTCATCATTTCTTCTACAGTTACTAATTGGAGTTCTACTATATGGAAGAATTTTTCCTCTCCCCCATTTGTTTATATATCAGTATGAACTCATGGACTCTGATTTTATTTTATGGATCATCTATATAATAGAGTGTATGCTTTTCATATGGCCAGGTACAGTGGGTTGCACCTGTAATCCCAGCACTTTGGGAGGCCAAGGTAGGAGGAGTTCTTGAGCCCAGGATTTGAGACCAGCCTGGACAACATGGTGAAACCTCATCTTTATAAATAATTTTTTTTCAATTAGTCAGGTGTGGTGGTGCACACCTGTAGTCCCAGCTACTTGAACGGCTGAGGTGGGAAAATCACTGGAGCCCAGGAGGTGGAGGCTGCAATGAGCCGTTACTATGCCACCCAGCTGGATGACAGAGACTTTGTCTCAAAAAAAAAAAAAAAAAAAGCAAACAAAATATAGTATATGCTTTTCACAAACTTGTAGCCTCCAAAGATTTTTATAAAGCATCTCACTGCGGCCAGGTTCCTTCCCTCCCAACCTGTTTTAAAAAAAATCCCAAAGACTTCCAAACTAACTGCCGAAGACTGTTCGTGCTCCAGTGTCTGTTGTGTGCGTGAGGGGGCATTAGAAAAGGAGGAAGACTCCTAACCCCTGAGTCCTTGTCCACAGCCAAAGTAACTGTAGAAAGCCCTTCCACGTTGGAAGGCAGGTTTTGGAAAGGTCAAGATGACTTGTGACAAGATGACTGGAGACAGACTGGCCTGGGCTCCCAGAGGAAGCCTCATAATCTAAAGAACGCACTTGGAAGGGACCAGAAGGTGGCTCCCATGGGGAGAGCAACAGCGGCTGTGGGAAAGTCCTGAGGGAGGTTCTTCAGGAACACATTGAGGTTCTGAGGGAAGTTCTCTGGAAACACATTGGGTTCTGAGGGAGGTTCTCTGGCAATGCATTAGGTACTGAAGGAAGTTATCTGGGAACGCATTAGGTCCTGAGGGAGGTTCCCTGGGAACGCATTAGGTACTGAGGGAAGTTCTCTGGGAACGCATTAGGTCCTGACAGAGGGTCTCTGGGAACGCGTTGAGGTTCTTAGGGAAGTTCTCTGGGAACGCATTAGGTTCTGAGGGAGGTTCTCTGGGAATGCACTGAGGTTCTGAAGGAGGTTCTTGGGGAACGCACTGAGGTCCTGAGGGAAGTTCTCTGGCAACGCATTAGGTTCTGAGGGAGGTTCTCTGGGAACACATTAGGTTCAGAGGGAAGTTCTCTGGGAACACATTCAAGTTCTGAGGGAGGTTCTCTGGGAACATATTAGGTTCAGAGGAAAGTTCTCTGGGAATGCATTGAAGTTCTGAGGGAGGTTCTCTTGGAACATATTAGGTTGTGAGGAAGGTTCTCTGGGAACACATTGAAGTTCTGAGGGAGGTTCTCTGGGAACTCATTAGGTCCTGGGGGAAGTTCTCTGGGAACACATTAGATTCTGAGGGAAGTTCTCTGGGAACGCATTAGGTCTTGAGGGAAGGTCTCTGGTAATGCATTAGGTTCTGAGGGAAGTCCTTTGGGAACGCATTGAGGTTCTAAGTGAAGTTCTTTGGGTACGCATTGAGGTTCTGAAGGAGGTTATCTGGGAACACACTGAGGTTCTGAAGGAGATTCTCTGGGAATGCACTGAGGTTCTGAGGGAGGTTCTCTGGGAACACATTAGGTTCTGAGGGAGGTTCTCTGGGAACACGTTGAGGTTCTGAGGGAGGTTCTCTGGGAACACATTAGGTTCTGAGGGAGGTTCTCTGGGAATGCATTGAGGTCCTGAGGGAAGTTCACTGGGAACGCATTAGGTTGTGAGGGAATTTCTCTGGGAACGCATTAGATTCTGAGGGAATTTCTCTGGGAACGCATTAGGTTGTGAGGGAAGTTCTCTAGGAACGCATTAGGTTCTGAGGGACGTTCTGTGGCAACACATTAGGTCCTGAGGCAGGTTCTCTGGGAACACATTAGGTCCTGAGAGAAGTTCTCTGGGAATGCATTGAGATTCTGAGGGAGGTTCTCTGGGAATACATTAGGTTCTGAGGGAAGTTCTCTGGGAATGCATTGAGATTCTGAGGGGGGTTATCTCAGAATGCATTAGGTTCTGAAGGAGGTTCTCTGGGAATGTATTGAGGTTCTGAGGGAGGTTCTGTGGGAACGCATTAGGTCCTAAGGGAGTTTCTCTGGGAACGCACTAGGTTCTAAGGGAGGGAAGTTCTCTGGGAATGCATTAGGTCCTGAAAGAAGTTCTCTGGGAACTCATTAGGTTCTGAGGGAAGTTCTCTGAGAACGCATTGAGATTCTGAGGGAGGTAATCTCGGAATGCGTTGGGTTCTGAGAGAGGTTCTCTGGGAATGCATTGGGTTCTGAGAGAGGTTCTCTGGGAACACATTGGGTTCTGAGGGAGGTTCTCTGGGAACATGTTGAGGTTCTGAGGGAAGTTCTCTGGGAACGCATTAGGTCCTGAGGGAGGTTCTCTGGGAACGCATTGAGGTCCTAAGGGAAATTCTCTGGTAAAGCATTAGGTTCTGAGAGAATTTCTCTGGGAACGCATTAGGTTCTGAGGGACGTTCTCTGGGAATGCATTGAGGTCTTAAGGGAAGTTCTCTGTTAACACATTGAGGTCCTAAGGGAAGTTTTCTGGTAATGCATTAGGTTCTGAGGGAATTTCTCTGGGAACACATTAGGTTCTGTGGGAGGTTCTCTGGGTACTCATTAGGTCCTGAGGGAGTTTCTCTGGGAATGCGTTGAGGTCTTGAAAATCTCTGCGAACGCATTGAGGTTCTGAGGGGGTTCTCTGCGAATGCATTAGGTTCTGAGGGAGGTTCTCTGGGAACACACTTAGGTTCTGAGGGAGGTTCTCTGGGAACGCAGTGAGGTCCTAAGGGAAGTTCTCTGTTAACACATTAGGTTCTGAGGGAATTTCTCTGGGAATGCATTAAATTCTGAGGGAGGATCTCTGGGAATATATTAGGTTCTGAGGGAGGTTCTTTGGGAACACATTCCATTCTGAGGGAGGTTCTCTGGGAACGCATTAGGTCCTGAGGGAGGATCTCTGGGAACGCATTGAGGTCCTGAGGGAAGTTCTCTGGGAATGCACTGAGATTCTGAGGGAGGTTCTCGGGAAATGCACTGAGGTTCTGAGGGAGGTTCTCTGGGAATGCTTAGGTTCTAAGGCAGGATCTCTGGGAACGCATTAGGTCCTGAGAGAGGTTCTACGAATGCATTATGTTCTGAGGGAGGTTCTCTGGGAATGCATTAGTTTCTGAGGGAAGTTCTCTGGGAACGCATTAGGTCCTGAGGGAGATTCTGTGGTAATGCACTGAGGTTCTGAGGGAGGATCTCTGGGAAGGAATTTGGTTCTGAGGGAGGTTCTCTGGGAACGCATTGAGGTTCTGAGGGAGGGTCCTTGGAACACATTAGATTCTGAGGGAAGTTCTCTGGGAACACATTACATTCTGAGGGAAGTTCTCTGGGAACGCATTAGGTTCTGAGGGAGGTTCTCTGGCAACGTGTTAGGTTCTGAGGGACGTTCTGTGGGAACACATTGAGGTTCTGGGGGAAGTTCTCTGGGAATGTATAGGTTTTTAGGGAGGGCTTTTGGGATTGCATTTACGCATTTTGGTCTGATTGCAGTCCACCCCTCCTTCCCCCCCTTTTAATGCTTCTATCATGGGTGAGCATGTTCTTAGTTTCAAACATTTTAAACCGTAAGATGAAGAGAATGTTTCAATTAGAAATGCCACATGGAACAATATTATTCACCTACTTGATTTTATGGACTGCTTCTATACTTTTCATGCCTGATTACACAGTACTTCATGTTAAAATCTCAGAAAGTGAACTTACCCAATAGCTTCTCCATCATCAAATGGAAGTCTCCCCACCAGCCCCCCACAAAAAAGTTGCCTTGCCGTCATTTGCCTTGCAAAGGCCCAGTGGTGCCCTTGCTCTCCGCCCAGTGGGCTCGTGTCCAGCAGGCACACAGAGGGACAGTGGGGGAATTCCGCCACTTTGTCCCTGAGAGCACCCTGTCTTCTGCATTCAATTTGCCTCCAAGAAGTTACTAAGATACCCCTGAGGGGTGGGAAAAAGGATTGGTTATTTGCCTATTAGAGTCACAGGTCTTTGAGCAACCCCCTGGATGACTGTTTTCAGCCAAAGCCCCATCTTCTCTTAACCTACATTTTTAGTTTTAAAAGGCTTAAAAGTTACTGGGTCCAGGTTTTATTTTTATTTATTTATTTTTGAGATGGGGTCTCACTGTCACCTAGGATGGAATACAGAGGCATGATCAGGACTCACTGTAGCCTCAGCCTCCTGGGTTTCAGCAATCCTTCCTCCTCAGCCTCTCAAGTAGCTGAGACTACAGGCACACACCACCACACCTGGCTAATTTTTGTATCTTTTATAGAGATGTAGTTTTGCCATGTTGCCCAGGCTGGTCTCGAACTCCTGGGCTTAAGAGATCTGCCACTTCTACCTCCCAAAGTGCTGGGATTCCAGGCACAAGCCACCGCGCCCAGCCAAGGCCCAGGGTTTAAAGCACATGTCTGAGGTAGCCACATCCTTTCCCAAAACCCACCTGGTCTAAAGGGTCATTTTTCTGAGTTACTGTAATTCTGGCATCCACTGTTTTCACATGGCCTTGATTTATGCAAAGTATACTCATTGTTCATGATACTTTGGGCAAGGAACCAGGCCTGCCTTCCTCGGGGACTCTCCATTTTCCTATGAAAAATGAGGTGCTGGCCACTTACCCTGCTGTTTGGCCTCACTAGGAAGTTTCCGCAGCCCTAAGGAAGGAGCGGAAACCGCGCAGGCTGTGCTGCTGTTGCTCCAGAATAAACACCGTAACTCGAAGTAGAAAACAGAGTTTAAAGAACTCGATTTCCTCATCTGTCAGAAGAGATAATCAGACAAAAGAATGCCTAACACACTCGTTATTAACCATTTTAAAGTCATAGATCCTTTTAAGAACCCAATGGAAACCATAGACCCTCTTGTCAAAAAAATCCGTTTCATGCACACACTATGTTGAGTGTAATTTCAAGGAGTTCTAGGAACTGCTTCTTCCCTTCAGTCAAAGAACCCTGAGGCTGGGGAAGGAACTCAGGCAGGGACTGGTTTTGTGCACATGACTACTTTTGCTGTAGCTCTGACTCAGAAAGTCCGAGACCATTCATAACTTCCCAGGTGACAGAGATGCAGCACAGTGTGGTGGAAAGAGCGTGGGCCTGATCCCAGACAGACCTGGATGTGAGGCTTTGCGCTTGTTAGACTGGGACCTTGAGCATGCTCCTAGCCCCTCGACACCATGAGGGTCGTAAGGCTGACCTCACGGACTTTGTGGTGAGGAGGAGAAGAGGTGGCATTTTCACCTTCAGCATGCACACAGTAAATGGTGCTCAGGAACTGTGCCTGCCCTGCCATCCCTCTCATCTTTTTCAGGACTCCCATGTGGATGGGTGGCCTTGTCAGTGTGACCAGATTTCTCTTAAGCCTGGCATGGGGTCCACCCTCTCATCTCCCCAGCCTCCCACCTGCCCAGGGAAAGTTCCGGCAGCACCTGCCCCAGCCAAAAGCCAAGTAGCAGTAGGAGGACTGTAGAGCCAGTACTCGGGGAGGAGGCAGGAAGTAGAGTGGCCACTAGCAGGTTGGGCTAAGCCGTCCCTACATGCTGTAAATGGTTTTCTCAATTTTGATTTATCTTCAAAGAGGAGGTTCGTCTGTCTTCTACTCTTGGGATATAGTGATTTCCTCTGGCTGACTCTTGCAAAAGAGGTTTCTACATAGGCACTTTCTTCACCCCATTCTGTGGCACTCTCCTTCAGAGAAGTTACTGATGACTCCGTATCTGCCCATTCTCCTGAGCTCCCTCTAATAACTTTTGTTAGAATAGAACCCGTGCTTTTCTAGAGCCTAGCATCTGTCTGTAAACTAGTTACCATTGTTGTTTATTTTGAACTCATTTCAAGCTTACAGAAGAATTATGAGAATTATACATAGAGCCCTTGTATAGCCTTCATCCAGATTCCTCATTAATAGTTATCTCCTCCCCCAACATAATGCACAGACACTGCATGCTTTTTCCTTTTCTTTTTTCTCTTTTTCTTTCTCTCTCTCTCTCTTTCTTTTTTTCTTTTTCTCTTTACCTTTCTCTTCCCCCTCCCCTCCCCTCCCCTCCCCTCCCTTCCCGCTCCCCTCCCCTCCCTTCCCTTCACCTTCTCTCTTCTTTGAGACAGGGTCTCACTGTGTCACCTAGGGTGGAGTACGATGGCATGAGCTCAGCTCACTGCAGCCTCCACCTCCTGGGCTCAGGTGATCCTCCTACTTCAGCCTGTGGAGTAACTGAGACTACAGGCACACACCACCACATCAGGCTAAATTTTGTGGGTTTTTTTTTTTTTTTTTTTTTTTTTTTTTGTAGAGACAGGGTCTTACCATGGTGCTCGGGCTGGTCTCAGACTCCTGGGCTCAAGCCATCTGCCGGCCTCAGGCTCCCAAAGTGTTGGGATTAGAGACGTGAACCACTGTGCCCAACCTGTGCTTTTTTCCTGAACCTTTGAATTCTCAAGTTGCAGACAAGATGCCCCACTACTCCTTAATACTTCAATATATATTTCTTAGAAACAAGGTTTCTACATAACCACAGTACAACTATCCACATCAGGGCATTCACGTTGACACAACGTTACTGCTTCATCCATGGTCTCCTCCTCACATTTCAGCAGTTGTCCCAGTCTTGCTCGTTTGTTTGTTTGACTGTTTGAATAGCTCTAGGATCACCGGTTGCATTTAGTTGTCATGTCTCTTTGGTCTCCTTCAACCCAGAAGACTAATTGAGTCTTTCATGACCTTGACTTTTTTTTTTTTTTGAGACGGAGTCTCACTCTGTTGCCCAGGCTGGAGTGCGGTGGCGCGATCTTGGCTCACTGCAACCTCCACCTCCCGGGTTCACACCATTCTCCTGCCTCAGCCTCCTGAGTAGCTGGGACTACAGGCGTCCGCCACCTCGCCCGGCTAATTTTTTGTATTTTTAGTAGAGACGGGGCTTCACCGTGTTAGCCAGGATGGTCTCGATCTCCTGACCTTGTGATCCGCCCGCCTCGGCCTCCCAAAGTGTTGGGATTACAGGCGTGAGCCACCGTGCCCGGCCGACCTTGACATTTTTGAAGAGTATTGGCCAATTACATTCTGGAATTTCCCTCAGTTTGGGTTTGTCTGAGGTTTCTTCATGATTTATGATTCATACAGAAGTGGTCCTGTGTTCCCAGGAATTCATATCAGGAGGCACAGAATGCCAGTTTATCCCAAAACTTGTGATGCTTTTTTTTTTTTTTTTTTGAGACAGAGTCTCACTCTATTCCCCAGGCTGGAGTACACTGGTGTGATCTCCACTCACTGCAGCTTCTGCCTCCTGGGCTCAAGAATTCTCCTGCCTCAGCCTCCTGAGTAGCTGGGATTACAGGTACCCACCACTGTGCCCGGCTAATTTTTTTTTTTTTTTTTTTTTAAGCAGAGACAGGGTTTCACCATGTTGGTCAGGATGGTCTCGAACTCCTGACCTCAGGTGATCTGCCAACCTTGGCTTCCCAAAGTGCTGGGATGACAGGCGTGAGCCACCGCGCCCAGCCTATGATGTTTGCTTTTATTACTTGGTGTAGATGTCGTCTCTACCAGGTATCTCTGTTTATGAATAAGTGTTGGGAGAAACCTTGAAACTTTATCAATATCCTTTTCCTCGTCTTTCACTTATCGAGTCGTTTATTAGTAAGAGGACTGACAAATGATGATTTTTCTTTCTTTCTTTCTTTTTTTTGAGACAGAGTCTTCCTCTGTTGCCCAGGCTGGAGTGCAGTGACACAATCTCGGCTCACTGCAACCTTCGCCTCCTGGGTTCAAGTGATTCTCCTGCCTCAGCCTCCCAAGTAGCTGGGATTACAGGTGCGTGCCACCACGCCCAGCTAATTTTTTTGTATTTTTAGTAGAGATGGGGTTTCACCATGTTGGCCAGGCTGTTTTGGAACTCCTGACCTCAAGTCATCTGCCCACCTCGGCCTCCCTAGATGCTGAGATTACAGGCGTGAGCCACCGCGCCCGATCAAATGGTGATTTTTCTAGCTACATCATTTCTTCTGCGTTTATCAGTTGGCATTCTACTTTAAGAAAAGCTTTCACTTCTCCCCCGTCCATCCATGTCAGCATGGACTCACAGATTTTTATATTTCATTTAGTAGGTTGTAGGCATCACTATCTCTTTTATTTTTACTTTATTTTGGAATAAATGTATACCTACAGGAAAATTTGACGAATAGTACAGATTTCTTATGTTCCCCTTCATCCACCTTCCCTTGATGTTGACATCTTATATAACCTCAGCAGAGCTGTGAAAACTGGCAAGTCAACATTGGCGCGATGCTGTTTAATAACCTGCACACTGTGTTTCAACTGCACCAGTTTTTCCATTCGTCTGTTTTTCCTTCCAGGATTCGTTGTTGTTGTTTTAGTTCTCAAATTGTCCCTAACTTGGCCAGTGGGAGCCTCTTTAAGCTGGCTCTTCATCCTCTTTACATGCCACGATCATTTTTTGAGCACCTCCTTCCTCTCTGGCACAGCGAAATATACCAGAGGCTTATCCCAGCCCTGGAGTCATCCATTTCCCCAGGCATTTCTTGTTCCTTTGGTGGAGAATGACATTTAGAAACCAAGTGTGCTCCTTGCTGTTCGGTGTCATTGCTTCCAGATTGCCTTGGCTGAGAGAGCTAAGAAATGTATGTGTGTAAACATATGTGTGTATGCATCTATGACTCTGTGTGCACCTGCTTCTACATATATGCACCTATGGCTGTGTGTGCACCTGCTTCTACATATATGCATCTATGACTCTGTGTGCACCTGCTTCTACATATATGCACCTATGGCTGTGTGTGCACCTGCTTCTACATATATGCATCTATGACTCTGTGTGCACCTGCTTCTACATATATGCACCTATGGCTGTGCGTGCACCTGCTTCTACATATATGCATCTATAGCTGTGTGTGCACCTGCTTCTATTTTAGAAACTGCATTTTATGCTGATGCCTCCAATTCTAATCTCAACCCACAGGGTTTATTTTTGCCTCTCCCTTTCAACATTGGCAACTGCCTTCTACGACAGTGAGAAATCTGGGTCCTAGCATGCTCAGTGTGTTTACTTATTTGCTCAATTTGCCTGTATGTAACCCATCTGCCGGCTGTGCTCAAGCCACACCTTGGCTCCCCAGCCCCACTGGCCACACCAGAGCAATATCCTCAGCCCCAGAAAAAGGGAAGAGGAAGGGGTGCAAATTAGTGTGAGTACCCTTGAATTAAGAAGTTCCAGGGCTGAGTGTGGTTGCTCATTCCTGTAATCCCAGCACTCTGGGAGGCTGAGGCAGGTGGATGACTTGAGCTCAGGAGTTGGAGACCAGCCTGGGTGACACAACAAAACCCTGTCTCTACAAAAGAAAAAAAAAAAAAACCCACAAAAATTAGCCAGGTGTGGTGGTGCGCACCTGTAGTCCCAACTACTCAGGTGGCTGGGGCGGGAGGATCACTGGAGCCTGGGAGGCAGAAGTTGCAGTAAGCTGCGGTCATGCCACTGCACTCCAGCCTGGGTGACCCTATCTCAAAAAAACAAACAAAAAAAAGTTATCTAACTTTCTGGGGATCTTCAGCTCCCTTGACCTTGCTCACCTGCCTTGCCATTTTCTGGCTACTGTCTTTTTTTCCCTGTGCCTCACTGCTTAACATTCCAATTAGAATATTGTTTCTGTGAATGCTGACTACAGGCCCACCAGAAAAACGGCCTTTGCCATCCATGGATAAACCCAGTCTGCAATGGCGTATTTTTTCTCCTCACTTTAGTTTTTCCCTCTGTTGATACCATTCTGCAACATTCTTCATTCCTAGGGCACGTAATTTATCAGTGGAACTCCCAGCAGTATTAGGAGAGAGAGGTATTTCCTTCCTTCTCCCCTCCCCTCCCCTCCCCTCCCCTCCCCTCCCCTTCAACAGTGTCTTGCTGTGTTGTCCAGGCTGGAGTTCCTTCCAACAGTGTCTTGCTCTGTTGTCCAGGCTGGAGTGCAGTGGTGGCATTATAGCTCACTGTAACCTCAAACTCCTGGGCTCCAGTGATCCTCCTCCCTCAGCCTCCCAAGTAGCTGGGACTACAAGCACACACCACCATGCCTAGCTAATTTGTTTATTTTTTTAGAGATAGAGATCTAACTTTGCTGCCTATACTATTCTCAAACTCCTGGCCTCCTCCTAGCCATGCATGGTGATGCACGCCTGTAGTCCCAGCTGCTTGGGAGGCTGAGGCAAGAGAATTGCTTGAGCCTGGGGGGTTGAGCCTGCAGTGAGCCATGATCATGCCACTGCACTTTGTCCTGGGTGACAAAGCAATACTCTGTCTCAAAACAAACAAACAAAAAAAGAAATGTGATCAGATTGGATCATGTATTCAAAGCTAATGAGCCTTACGCATTCCCATTGGGGTGACTTATATTATTCTGATCTGTGAAATACCAGCTACTGATTTTCTAATGTCTCATGTGGCATCAAAGCATGCTGATGCAGAGTGAAAGATGGAAGGGAGGGGAAGGTTTCCCCAACTGGTTTATTTCGCATTCACTCCAAAGAACAATGTCAAAAGTAACTGAGTAGACATCCTGTAGACATTCTACAAAGTATAGATCTGTAGAGTTTTTTGAAATGAAAATTTTCTTTATGCTGTATGATCATAATTAATTTATAATCTTACTCATTGGGTTGGCTATGAAATAGGAAGCAAGTAAGTAAATATCCATTTTCTAGGGGAATAGGTGAGTGATGAAAGTAGAAGCACATCAGAGTCAGCCGGGTGCAGTGGCTCACGCCTGTAATCCCAGCATTTTGGGAGGCTGAGATGGGCAGATCACGAGGTCAGAAGTTCAAGACCAGCCTGGCCAAGATGGTGAAACCCCATCTCTACTTAAAAAAATACAAAAATTAGCTGGTTGTGATGGCGTGTGCCTGTAGTCCCAGCTACTCAGGAAGCTGAGGCAGTAGAATCACTTGAACCCGGGAGGCGGAGGTTGCAGTGAGCTGAGATCATGCCACTGCACTCCAGCCTGGACAACAGAGTGAGGATCCATCTCCAAAAACAAAACAAAACAAAACAAAACAAAAAACCACGCATGTCAGAGATCTGGTCCTTGATTTGGTTGCACTATTGATTTAGAGGTTAGAATCTCATAAGAAGACCCCAGGGGAATCTTTTGCCTTCTGTTCCATGATCTCCACTGCACTGGCCTCCATCCCATTTCCACCTTCCCACCCTCCATTCCCGTCCCCTAGGAACAGAGTGTGGAGGCTGATCAGCTAAGTATGTATTGAGCACTAGCATGAAGCTTTGCTCCACTTATTAGCATGACGGCTGGGCTGGGGGCAGCAGAACCAGCATAAACGTCATCCCTCCTCTCAGGGAACTTGTGTTAACATGCACGAAACGGATGAGTCCATCTCCTTCGCCTTTTGTACCAGCTTCAGTTTATAGAGGTGACTGGCTGGAGTGCTGTCTCAAGAAGGATTCTGGAATCACAAGAGAGATCAGTGAAAAAAGGGGCTCCTTGTTGATTAGCGTTGCCTGCCGTGGCCCAGGATGGGAGAAAATAGGTTATTTCCTGAATATATGGCATCCTCACACTGTCTAGTAAAGTGTGACAGATGATAGAAGTTGCAGCTGGTGCGGGTGAGACCTGGATGAACTTGAAAGGGGAGTGGACAGGTGGCGGGAGAGCGTGTTGGCCAGGACATCACATAGGCACAGGCCCTGTGACCGGAAGTGTGTGAGCAGGGGAGCCATGATGAGGAACCTCTGGCTGGAGTGTTGGGTCAGCTGTGGAGGAGAGGTGGGAGATTCATTGGAAAAGTGAGGCAAGAGAGGTTATGAGGAGCGAGGGTGGTGGCCATGAAGCTTTACAAGGTCAGCTAATGAGATCCTTCCCTGCTTTCTCACTATCACCACAGATGGAGACCTAGCCTAGGCCCGAAGTTCTTTGAGGGCAGAGTGGTTGTGTATAATAGACTTTCTTTCTTTTACTTTTTCTTTTTTTTTGAGACGGAGTTTTGCTCTTGTTGCCCAGGCTGGAGTGCAGTGGCGCAATCTTGGCTTACCACAACCTCCGCCTCCCAGGTTCAAGCGATTCTCCTTCCTCAGCCTCCCGAGTAGCTGGGATTATAGGCGCCCGCCACCATGCCCGGCTAATTTTTTTATTTTTAGTGAAGACAGGGTTTCTCCATGTTGGTCAGGCTGGTCTCGAACTCTTGACCTCAGGTGATTCGCCCACCCCGGCTTCCCAAGGTGCTGGGATTACAGGTGTGAGCCCTGGCACCTGGCCTGTAATAGACTTTCAATAACAAAAGCCCTTGAGTAAAACGTCAGTTTTCTCCCATTCCTGCTAACTGATGGTATGTGTGGTTCTTGTCTTTTTCTTCCTTACCATTATATAAATACATTTTTAAAACACAGCTGGATTCCTATAGCCTTAAACAGCAACCTAAAAAGATGCAACGTGTCAGGAGTGGTAGGAACCCTTCCCATTCTTCACCCAGCACAGCTGTGCAGAAGCAGTTACTGCAGTGCTGCTGGATCCTCACAGGTGATGACGCAGTTCAGTGGAACAATTACAGGGATGTTTGAATGGGAAATGGGACAAAAATTGCAACTGTCATCCCCACTGTGGCCTGAGGCAAGTCTGGAGCTGCTCATACCCTGTTTTTGATTTTTTTTTCAGTCATCAAGTCTGCTCTGTCGCCCAGGCTGGAATGCAGTGGTGTGATCTCGGCTCACTGCAACCTCTGCCTCTCAAGTTCAAGTGATTCTCTGCTTCAGCCTTCCAAGTAGCTGGGATTACAGGCATGCGCCATCACACCCGGCTAATTTTTTTTTTATTTTTTTATTTTTTGGGACGGAATCTTGTTCTGTCGCCCAGGCTGGAGGGCAGTGGTGCAATCTTGGCTCTCTGCAAGCGCCGCCTCCTGGGTTCACACCATTCTTCTGCCTCTGCCTCCCAAGTAGGTGAGACTATAGGCGCCCACAACCACGCCTGGCTATTTTTTTTTTTTTTTTTTGTATTTTTAGTAGTGACAGGGTTTTACCGCATTAGCCAGGATGTTCTTGATCTCCTGACCTCGTGATCCGTTCACCTAGGCCTCCCAAAGTAGTTGGTATTACAGGCATGAGCCACCATGCCCGGCCCACACCTGGCTAATTTTTGTATTGTTAGTAGAGACAGCGTTTTGCCATGTTGGCCAGGCTGGTGTCGAACTCCTGGCCTCAAGTGATCCACCCGCCTCGGTCTCCCAAAGTGCTGGTGTTACAGGCATGAGCCACCATGCTCTGCCCATACCCTCTCTTTTCCTAAGATTTTTTTACACCTTTGATTCTGGAAATTTTAAGAAAAAACTACATTTGAAGGAGAAAGAAACCATTACATTTCCCAGTTTCTCTTTGTTTAGGCATCTATCTCTTGGACACATTTAGGTTCGCGATGTCTCAATATTTGCTGACATCATAACCTTTTTGTTTTTAGGAAGTAGCGTGCTTTCAGGCTTGAAGCTTAGAGCCAGGCTGCTTAGTTTTTAATCCTGGCTCTCCTGTTTTCTTGTTGTATTACTCCGGACAAAGTACTCAGCTTTTCTGTACTTAACTCTTTGAAAATGAGGATAGTGATAATACATACTATGTACTATGTAAGTTTATTGTAAAAAGTAAATGAACTGGGCACGGTGGCTCACGCCTGTAATTCCAGCACTTTGGGAGGCCAAGGTGAGTGGATCACCTGAGGTCAGGAGTTCGAGACCAGCCTGGGCAACATGGTGAAACCCTGTCTCTACTGAAAATAAAAGTTAGCTGGGCATAGTGGCGTGCACCTGTAGTCCTAGCTACATGGGAGGCTGAGGCAGGAGAATTACTTGAACCCTGAAGGCAGAGGTTGCAGTGGTCCAAGATCGTGCCACTGCACTCCAGCCTGGGTCAACAGAGCAAGACTCTATCTCAAAAAAAAAAAAAAGGAAATGAAGTTCAATGAGATGATGCGTGTAAAGCATGGACATGATACCTGGTGCATCCTAAGTGTTCAGAAAATGATCACTATCATTATTTAGGGTTTTCCTTGGTGGAGGGGTAAACAGTACTAATATGATAGAAGGATCAGTTTCTTACTTTAGTATTGGAGTCTAGGCTCAGCTCTGCCATGAACTTGTGTGATAAACTTTCTAGGACTTAATTTTCTCATCTTTTAGTGGGACCAATAATACCCTATCTTGCTTACAGGGGTTTGGAGTCCAGTGTGATAATGAAATGCCTTGAAAAGTATAAAGCGCAAGTATCAATCGATTTAGAGATTAGAATCTCATACGTTAAATTTTATTACTGCTGTTGTTATAGGAGTGGTGGTGGTAGCGAATGGTGATATTGATTGAAATTGATCCGATTTTAAGTTTTAAATGCAGTAGGAATGATTACTTGTGGCAGTAGTTTATGTACATTGCAAACAAGCACATTTGCTTTACTTTTCTTGAAGTAAAATAACATTTTTGGGTTTTTTTTTCCTCCTAGGAACCTTGGAGAGCTGATAGATCGGTTTGTGGCTGATTTCAAAGCCCAGGGGCCACCTAAGCCCAACACTGATGAAGGGGGTGCCGTGCTCCCCAGCTGCGCCGACCTCTTCGTCTACTACAAGAAGTGCATGGTGCAGTGTTCTCAGCTCAGTACGGGGGAGCCCATGATCGCCCTGACCACCATTTTCCAGAAGTACCTCCGAGAATACGCCTGGAAAATCCTCTCTGGCAACCTGCCCAAGTGAGTCCTGTTCTTCATAGTCTGAGTGGTGGCAAATAGACCTAAATATGGGAATCTTAAGGAAATCCACTCTGAAGTTGTTTACTGAACCACCAAGAGTATCAAGGAAGAAAGCAGGCTTCCTGAGTTCCTGAGGGCCTGAAGCTATTTCCTCTCTGACATTCCACAGCTGATCAAGACCATCAAAGGAAATGTCCACACTGGCTGCCCACATGGCAAATCTTACCACAGTGGACTCAAGGGAACCTGTCCCATTGTATACCTATTTAATATCCATGGATTCAACGATAGATACTTGGCACACACACAAAAAGTGAGGTTGTGGTGGAAATAACTGATAAATAGCTTAAGCAGTTTCATCCAAGCCTCATTCGGTGAGATTATGCCCCGGAGTGATGGGTGGGAGGAATGAATCTGCTTTTTCCTCATTCTGAGTAGGTTCCAAGTCCCTCTTGTGGTGCGCACTTCCCGCCATGCCGGACAGAGCCTAATGTTTGAAGATGCGGTAGGACTGGGGGCAGCTACTGCGTAACCCCCAATTATGGTGACTATTGTATTATCCTGAGGTATTAGAAGATTGTTATATTGCTTACTATTCAAATAGGTGGATCATTCAACTAGGATTTTAGAGATGTTTTGATTATATGATAGGTTTGATTGTAATAGAATATGACCCAAAGTAATGCTTGTGAATTTAGTATTTTCAAATCACCCCCATGGCTAAAAGAATTCCGGAATTTGTTTCTGTCATTATCACTAAAATGTATCACATATGGGAGTTTCACGTTATTTGGAAGAAAGAGAATAAAATCCTGTGCTCACAGGAGATAGAAGTGATGGGTATTTCACTAATGAGAACTTCTTTGACCATGATAAAAATTACTGAAATTTTTTATTTTATTTATTTTTTTTTGAGACGGAGTTACACTCTTGTTGCCCAGGCTGGAGTGCAATGGTGTGATTTTGGCTCACTGCAACCTCTGCCTCCCGGGTTCAAGCAATTCTCCTGCCTCAGCCTCCCGAGTAGCTGGGATTACAGGCACCCGCCACCACACCAGGCTAATTTTGTATTTTTAGTAGAGACGAGGTTTCTCCATGTTGGTCAGGCTGGTCTTGAACTCCTGACCTCAGGTGATCTGCTTGCCTCCGCCTCCCAAAGTGCTGGGATTACAGGCATGAGCCACCGCGCCCGGTCTTAAAATTTTAATAACTTTTGTTCTGATTATCAAGATAGCACAGGTTCATCATAGCTTAGAAAACATAGGAACACATAAAGAAAAAAACAAAAATTGGCCAAATGCAGTGGCTTACGCCTGTAATCCCAGCACCTTGGGAGGCTGAGGCGGGCGGATCACTTGAGGTCAGGAGTTTGAGACCAGCCTGGCCAATATGGTGAAACCCCATCTCTACTAAAAATACAAAAATTATCCAGGCATGGTGGCAGGTGCCTGTAATCCCAGCTACTCGGGAGGCTGAGGCAGGAGAATCACTTGAACCCGGGAGGCGGAGGTTGCAGTGAGCCGAGATTACGCCACTGCACTCCAGTCTGGGCATTGTGGGGAGACTCCGCCTTAAAAAAAAAATTATGTATAATCTCACTACCCAAAGAAAACTTAACTTTTTGGTATATATTTTTCCGTTCTTGATAGATACATAATGTGTGTGATCTGCGTGCTTTTGTTTGTTTGTGTTGCAGAATTGGGGCTGTACTGCTGATAGCTTTTATTCCCTGCAGCCACCGTTTAACTTCATCCTGGGAGCATTTTCCCACGTGTATTAGTCAGCGTCTCAACAGGAAAAAAATGGCACATTCAGCTGGGGTTTTGTCAGTAAAGAGACAGTTCACAGAAGTGGGGGCAAGGTGAAAGGAGCCAACAGAGGATTCCGAAGCCTCCAGATACGAGTGGGGAGCGGTTACTACCGTAGAACTCACTCAGGAGCTGGAGCTACCCCAAAACCTGTAGTCGCAGGAGGATGTGAGATGGGTTTTGGCCTCTTGGGACACTTAGGGCCTTGGGCAGGAAGCGTGTCTTCACATTCGCGTATGTCCTCCTCCACAAGCACACAGAAGTGCAAGTGCAGACTTTTCTTAAGTGAAAGAAACAGGGCAGGTAACCACCTTTCGTGCTCCAGATGGTCCCCAATGAGTTCTGCGTATCAGGAGGTTCCAAGCTAAAGAGAGGGCAGCTCAACAGCCTTCCCTTTGGATATTAGACCGTCCTAGTTAATGTGGCTAATGACTGGCTGACGATTCAGGTTAACTAAAATGGGAATCATCTCTTTCTATTTCTGATGGTGAGAGAATCTAAACAGACGACAGTCAAGGTAAGGTCAGTAGGAAGAGTACTCATTGTATGTGGACTGATTTGGGCCACTGATTTACTTCCCCCCTTTCTTTTCTTAAAATATGCAGTTTCCAGTTCAGGAAGCAAATTAGAAATTCCAGGCTGACTCGTTCCTGTTCCTTTTCCTCAGAACCACAACCAGCAGTGGAGGGCTGACCATCAGCAGCCTCCTTAAGGAAAAGGAGGGCTCAGAAGTAGCCAAGTTCACTCTGGAGGAGCTCTGCCTCATCTGCAGCATCCTGAGCACAGCAGAGTACTGCCTGGCCACCACCCAGCAGGTGAGCTGTCCTGGCTGCCCACTCACCACCTCCTTTTCCTGAGCTCTCTGGGCTGCGTCGCTCAGCGAGTAAGAATATACGTCCTAACACGGCCACAGACAACCCTGAGTCAGAGCAGTTGGCCTGCCACAGAGGAAAGCTCACTGTCCAGCCATAAGGCTGCCCAGGCAGCTGTCTTACAGGAAGGCCTTGTTAAAAGGAGACTGGGCAAGAAAGTAGGACTGGTCACCTCCCTGGCGTTGTGTAAGCTCCTCAAAGGGCATGACCCGGTAAAAGTAGGTCAGTAGCACTCCTGCCCTATGAGAAAAGCAGGAACAGACTTGTCTGTACTAGGACCCAGCCTTTGGTGATGGCGAGTCACAGCCAGTTACTCCACGCTCAGAAGAGTTACAAAGTTAGGCAGAATGCTCTGGGCTTTTATGTCTTCTGAAATTTACATGGCATTTTCAATCTGCCTAAACAAACAGCCATTGTTTGGGATGCTGACGTTCAGGAACTGGGGGGCAGGAAAGGGTGATGTCTCTGCTGGAGGCCCCCAAATGGCCGTAGTTCAGCAGCTGATGGGGCAGAAGGAAGACCCAAAATAACCTCTGACTCAGCCGTAAACATGGGGTTAGAAATTCCTTTTCGCACTGGGGCTGGGATTCCCTGAGGCCAAGAGAAAGAACCTAATTTGGAAAGGTTCTGCTCTTCTACCCACTTTGTATTTATAATTTACAGATGCCTAGACCACAGGAAGACAGTCATAAGTGATTTTTCAGACAGCAGAGCTTGGAGCTCCTGTGAGCCAGGGCAGCAATACAGCAGGTCAAACAGGAAGTGTGTCCACAAAGGCCCCTCAGTGGCACGTAAGCCAGCCAGAGGCACAGGCAGCAGCACACTCTGCCTGGGGACCTGGGCGTGTTGAGTTGCGAAGGTCATGACCTGCCAGGGTTTGGCCTTGGAGCCACAGAGCAGTCCGTTTAGCCCCAGGCCACTCCCAGGGTGAGATGGCACTATCTGTAAGGACCTCCAAGGCAGGGGTTCCAGAGTTCTTTTGGGAAGAAGCACTGTTGAACTATTTTGTGTGTGCAGAAAGAAATACATACGTGTAAATATGCTATTTTAAAGGTAGAATAACTATAGTATAAAAGAACAAAAATGATCCCTCTTAATCCCATCATCCTCAAATAATCATATTAGCAATTTGGGGTATTTTTTCAGTTGTTATTTATAGACATAGTTTTGTATGTTTTAATCTTAATTCACTGTTACATCCTTTTATTGTTAGTGTCATATGTAGCATTAGCATTTTTCCTGTCATTATAATGATAGTAATAATCATTATAACTATCATTACAGTGTCATTATTACTATCATTGTTTATGGCCACATAATATTTCTCTTTAAGGGACTATACCATAAATTATTTATTTATTTTTTGAGACGGAGTCTTGCTCTGTTGCCCAGGCTGGAGTGCAGTGGCTGCGATCTTGGCTCACTGCAACCTCTGCCTCCCAGGTTCAAACAATTCTTCTGCCTCAGCCTCCTGAGTAGCTGGGATTACAGGCGCCCGCCGCCACCCCTGGCTAATTTTTGTGTTTTTTTTTTTATTTTTTTAAGTAGAGGTGGGTTTTACCATCTTGTCCAGGCTGGTCTCGAACTCCTGACCTTGTGATCCACCCGCCTCGGCCTCCCAAAGTTCTGGGATTATAGGCGTTAGCCACTGCGCCTGGCCTTATACCATAAATTATTTAGCAGTATTCATGATCATTGTTTATGCTGCTGCGAATTTGCCTTTTTTTTTTTTTTCTTTTTTGAGACGGAGTCTTTCTCTGTTGCCGAGGCTGGAGTGCGGTGGCGCGATCTTGGCTCACTGCAAGCTCCGCCTCCTGGGTTCACGCCATTCTCATGAGTAGCTGGGACTACAGGTGCCCGTCACCACGTCGGGCTAGTTTTTTTGTATTTTTAGTAGAGTCGGGGGTTTCACAATGTTAGCCAGGTTGGTCTCGATCTCCTGACCTTGTGATCCACCCACCTCGGCCTCCCAAAGTGCTGGGATTACAGGCGTGAGCCACCGCGAGTAGCTGGGACACAGGCGCCCACTACCACGCCCAGCTAATTTTTTGTATTTTTAGTAGAGATGGGGTTTCATCATGTTAGCCAGGATGGTCTCCATCTCCTGACCTCGTGATCCACCCGCCTCGGCCTTCCAAAGTGCTGTGATTACAGGTGTGAGCCACCCACCATGCCTGGCCAAAATTTTGCTTTTATAGATAATCCTGGCAGGGTATATATAGTGGCTCACGCCTGTAATCCTAGCGTTTTGGGAGGCCAAGGCGGAAGGATCGCTTGAGGCCAAGAGTCCAAGACCAGCCTGGGCAACACAGTGAGACCTGGTCTTCACAAAAAATTTAAAAATTAGTTGAGTGTGGTGGCACATGCCTGTGGTCTCAGCTACTTGGGAAGCTGAGGCGGGAGGATTGCTTGAGCCTGTGAGGTCAAAGCTGCAGTGAGCCATGATCACACCCCTGCACTCCAGCCTGGGTGACAGAGTGAGACCCTGTCAAAAAACAAAACGCGATAATCCTTACAAAGAATGTTTTTCTGAATATAGCATCTTAAATATTTTGCATTAGTTTTCTAGAACAGACTCTTAGAAGTTCTAGAAATAAGTTGAAGACCATTTTGATGACTGATGATACAAGTAGCCAATTATTTTTTATTTAGTGAAAATTGTTTTTATTGATTATAAAAGTAATATATTCGTAGCACCTTTATTGTGATCTCTAAATACAGTTTTTCACTAAAAGAAACCAGGGATTCCTGGAGAAAAATTCCAGGTCAAGGGCACGAAATGTACAAGATGAACCTAGAACATCATGTTATACAAAAAGCAAGAAAAAATCAAAGACTATTTGTGTCATCTCAAGAGAACCCAGGGAGATATAGTGGGTTGAAGTGTCCCCCCAACCCCAGAACATGTCCAAGTCCTAGGCCTTGGAACCAGGAAATGTGACCTTATCGTGGTAAATGTAATTAGGTATCTCAAGATGAGCTGGTCCTGGATTTAGGGTTGGGGGGGCCCTTACCTAATGACTTGTCCTTAGAAAGGAGAGAGGGAGATTGAACACACAGGGATACAGGGAAGAAGGCCGTGGGAAGGAGGCAGAGGCTGGAGTCAGACTCTACAAGCCAAGGAGCATCAAGGATTGTCATCAAACCACCAAAGCTAGAAGAGGGATGGGAGCAGTTTCTTCTCAGAGCCTCCAGAAGAGGGGGGCGCAGCGGCTCACACCTATAATCCCAGCACTTTGGGAGGCCGAGGAGGGTGGATCACTTGAGGTCAGGAGTTTAGGACCAGCCTGGCCAACATGGCAAAACCCCGTCTCTGCTAAAAGAATACAACGATTAGCCGGGTGTGGTGGCGCCTCACTTGGCAGTCTCCTTCCCCAACCTCAAGTCCCCACTTCAGTATCGCCTCCTCAGAGAGCCCCTCCTTGACCACCCCTCTTCAGCAGGCAACTCCCTTATTCCAGCATTGCCCAATTTGTTTCTTTCCTAACACCACAAAACTGAAGTTACATCTTGGCTGGCTTACTTCCTTATTATCTGGCTCCCCCATTAGTTTTAAGTTCCGTGCCAGAAAGAGTCTACTCTGTTCATTAGCACCAAATACCATGCCTGGTACGTAATAAGTGCTTAATGAAGATCTCTTGGAGGAAGAAATAACCCACTCCTGAGATAATGGCATTAATCCACGATGAGACCGGAGCCCTCATGACCTAATACCTCTCAACATTGTGGCATTGGGGGTTAAGTTTCTAACACATACACGTTGGAGAACACAAACCATAGAACGATGTTATAAATTGCTATTGTAAATAAGTTTTTTTTTTTTTTAAACTACACTTTTCAGGATATTTTTAGATTTATAGAAAAATTGCAGAGATCATTTGCATGGTTCCCATATACCACTTACCCAGTTTCCCATATTATTAACATTAATATGAAAAATTTGTTACAATTAATGAATCAATAATGATATATTTTTGGCATTGCTTTTAAATTTTATTTTCCAATTCCTTGTTGCTCAGGTTCTTTTTGTTTAATATGGGGCCTCAATCTGTTGCCCAGGCTGGAGTGCGGTGGTGTGATCACAGCTCACGGCAGCCTGGAATGAAAGCGATCCTCCCCTCAGCCTCCCAAGTGGCTGGGGCTACATGGGGACTTCAGGCACCTGCCATCATGCCGGCCAATAGTTTTTATTTTTGTGGAGATAGGATCTCACTATGTTGCTCAGTCTGGTCTTGAACTCCTGGGCTCAAGTGATCCTCCTGCCTCAGCCCCCACAGTGTTGGGATTACCGGCTGTACCACTGGGCCCGGCCTGCTCAGATTATTGAGTCTGGTTTCTTCTTCCCTTTCTCTTTGCCTCCTGCAATCTCCTCTTTGAGAAACTGGGTTGTTTGCCCTGTCGATTTTTCCAAGGTTTGGATTTGGCTGATTGCACCCACAAGTATTAATGACCATTTTACTTTGTCTCTTGTATTTCCCATAAATTGGTAGTTAGATGTAGAAGCCTGAACTGATTCAGGTTCTTTTTTACAGAAAACTACGTCATAGTGATGTTTTGTGTGTCTGCCGTCAAGATACACAGTGCTTGGGTGCTCTTTGTGTGATGTCAGCAGCCACTGATGCTCAAAGCCCAGATTCTTTACTCCATTGGGAGGTAGAAAGAATGATGCTCTGGCTGGGCGCGGGGGCTCAGGCCTGTAATCCCAGCACTCTGGGAGGCTGAGGTGAGCAGATCACCTGAGGTCAGGAGTTCGAGACCAGGCTGGCCAACATAGTGAAACCCCATCTCTACTAAAAATACAAAACTTAGGGCTGGGTGCGGTGACTCATGCCTATAATCCCAGCACTTTGGGAGGCCAGAGGCAGGTGGATCATGAGGTCAGAAGTTCAAGACCAGCATGGCCAACATGTGGCCAAAAAGTGAGGAGCATGGAGAGCTTAGAAGGTGGGGGTGCAGCAAAGCAAGGGAATGGGTCAGCAGGGCTGAGCAGGGCACGTTCAGGGAGAGGAAGAAGGAAGTGTGAAGTATGAAGGTCCTGAGGGCGAAGGACCCTGGTGTCTCCCAGAAATGCAAAAGGCCAGTGTAACTGAAGCCTAGCAGGCAAGGTGGAAAGGATCAAGACAGGGCCAGAAAGCTGGGCAGGACCCAGTTCATGGTTAGGAATTTGGATTTTATTTTCAGTGTCATAGGAAGAGCCTGCTGAAGAGTTTAAGCATGATAAGCCTGTGCCATAATTTGTTTTATCCCTTGTAAATGCACATGTAGATTGTTTCCAGCTTTATGAGGACAGTATTGATCTGTTTTGTTCACTGAATAACTCTCTTATTCTGTTACACAGCCTGAACAAAGAAGGCTTTCAGTAAATATTGGTTGAATTAATGAATGCTGCAAAAAATACTTGTGTATCTTTATCCGTTATTCTCCTTATTTCATTGAAATGCATTTCTAGCTGTGAAATTGCTGGTTTAGGCAATATGTGTATTTAAATTTTTGCTTTTTGAATAAATTGCCTTCCAAAAAGGTTATACTAATTTATGCACCCCAATAGCATTTTCAAATTTAAGACAAAACATTGGTTATTCTGGCTGGGCGCGGTGGCTCACGCCTGTAATCCCAGCTGTAGTCCCAGCTACTGAGCACCTTGGGACTCGGAGATGGGTGGATCACCTGAGGTCAGGAGTTCAAGACCAGCCTGGCTGATATGGTGAAACCCCATCTCTACTAAAAATACAAAATTAGCTGGGTTTGGTGACACACACCTGTAGTCACAGCTACTCAGGAGGCTGAGGCAAGAGAATCGCTTGAACGCTGGAGGCGGAGGTTGCAGTGACCTGAGATCGCGCCATTGTACTCCAGCCTGGGCAACAAGAGTGAAACTATGTCTCAAAAAAAAAAGAAGGCTAAAACATTAGCTATTCTTAGAGTTTGCATAATAGGTTTACAGTGCTAGATTAACCACCTCCCAGGGATATTTCCAAGTATTTACAAGTCCTGGTCCCGTTATTTTTCTTTGAGCTCCAGGAACATGTTGATTGTTTCTGTTCCTGGCTGTTGGCTGATGACAGCAGGGACCGCATTTCTTTTGTTTACCGCTGTATCCCCAATGCCTTAATGAGGCGATTGGCCCATCGTAGCATTCACTGCCTATTTTAGCTGGTTTTACTGCTACTCACCACCAAAGGTTTCCAGTCTGGGTGGGCAAGTTCATGGGGCAGGGAGTATCTTAAAATCAGGTTCTTTTCAGAATGAATTGATGGGAATTGTCGATGTGTCATAAGAAAGAAGCACAGCACAGTGCTAAAGGGCACAGGCTCTGGAGGGAGTTTGATTCCTGGCCCCACCACTTCTATCTTGGGTGGGCCCCCACGCTATTTTTCTGATCTGTAAAATGAGGATGATAACAGTAGAATCTTCCTCATAAGGTTATAAGATTGGCCAGGCGCGGTGGCTCACACCTGTAATCCCAGTACTTTGGGAGGCCAAGACGGGCGGATCACCTGAGGTTGGGAGTTTGAGACCATCCTGACCAACATGGAGAAATCCGTGTCTACTAAAAATACAAAATTAGCCGGGCGTGGTGGCGCTCGCCTGTACTCCCAGCTACTCAGGAGGCTGAGGCAGGAGAATCGCTTGAACCCGGGAGGCGGAGGCTGCGGGGAGTCAAGGTCACACCACTGCACTCCAGCCTGGCTCCACAAGAGTGAGACTCCGTCTCAAAAGAAAAACAAGAGCGTCTGGAATTATGCCTGAATCATCAAACTCAGTAAATGTTAACTATTATGATGATGCTACTTCTTTGGATAATCATTGACCACGCATCTGTTTCCCCTATTTTGCAACAGCTAGAAGAAAAACTGAAAGAAAAAGTGGATGTAAGTCTGATTGAACGAATCAATCTGACTGGAGAGATGGACACATTCAGCACGTACGTACCTCGCACATGCTTGCTGCCTGTCCTCTCTCTGTTACACAGCAGCGTTCAGCATATATATACCTCGCACATGCTTGCTGCCTGTCCTCTCTCTGTTACACAGCAGCGTTCAGCATGTATATACCTCGCACACTTGCTCACTGCCTGTCCTCTCTCTGTTACACAGCAGCGTTCAGCACGTATATACCTCGCACACTTGCTCACTGCCTGTCCTCTCTCTGTTACACAGCAGCGTTTAGCACGTATGTACCTCGCACACACTTGCTTGCTGCCTGTCCTTTCTCTGTTACACAGCAGCGTGCCTCAGGCTGTTGGCTTTAGTCACTGCAGAACCTAAGGTTTCTGTTGGGTCAGAATGAGTCCCTACTGGCCACTAAGAAGCAGCTTCAGAACTGGGCTGCCATTTTACCTCCTCAAATGCAGTTGCTCTTTTAGCTTATGGGGTCTTTATTGTCTCACTGTGAAGAATAACCACAGAGAAGACATTCTCCCTTGGCCATCTCTGATCCGCCCCCACCTAAACCCACAGAAGGCCAGGCCTACCTTCAGTGTTTTAAAGTGTAAAGTATAAATGGCTTGAATTTAGCCACTGAGGGAATAAGAGTGTGGGGTGGCAGGGGAGGTCCACCTTCTTTCCCTGTTAGGACCTTGTGGCACTTTAGTTTTGGTCCATTTCTGCTCCACTGCCATTAAATGAGACAGGCATGGCCAGACCGCAGCTTTCACGTCAGCCGCTTATTGAGGAAAAATCGAAATTCTCTTCTTAGTTTATTTCTTCCACTTCTCTTAACTTTATTTTCTTCAGTTCTGACTTAAACATTTTTGGGAAGCAGGTTCTTTTGTAGGAAGATGGGAACAGGGATACTGGGGTGGTGATTAGGGAGATGGGCCGTGGGGTTCTGTGTCCTGACTGGGTGAGGATATAGCCGGGTAAAACCAGGACGTGAAGAAAGAGCCAAGCTGCTCTTCCGCTGTCATTGATTGAAGCTCAAACTTCGCCGATGAAATGATGAATCTGAGTTTGACACAGAGGCCTGAGTGTCAGTCATTCAGAAGGCCGTTGTTTGAAGGAGTGACCACAGTGATTTCTTTGATTTGCAGCGTCATCTCCAGCAGTATTCAGCTGCTGGTTCAAGATCTGGATGCCGCCTGTGATCCTGCCCTGACGGCCATGAGCAAGGTAAGGTCGTGGGAAATGGTGTCTTACAAACTAGCGAGAGCAGCCCCAGGTGGCGTCGACTGTCTGTGGCTTCTCCAGGCTCATTGGAGCTTAAAGGACCAGCGGAGAGGAGAACGGCCCCGGAGTTTGTGAGAGCACTCAGTGTGTGTTGCACCCGGGTCGGGTCAGTTGCTTGTCCTTTTAGAGAGAGAGCATCACACAGTATTGGAAGGATGGCAAAAAAAAAAAAAAAGACGAAGTAAATGTGTTTGATGAGTCTAAAGGAGATGTTGTCTGTGGTTTATATTTTTTAGAGAGAAAGTCTCTCTCTGTCACTCAGGCTGGAGTGCAGTGGTGCCATCATGGCTCCCTGCAGCCTCGACCCTCTGGGCTCATCTGTCCTCCTGCCTCAGCCTCCCAAGTAGCTGAGACCACAGGCGCTTGCCACTGCATCCAACTACTTTTTAAATGTTTTGTAAAGCTAAGAGTCTTGCTGTGTTGCCCAGACTGGTCTTGAACTCCTTGCGTCAAGCAGTCTTCCCACTGAGGCCTCCCAAAGTGCTGGGATTATAGGCATTAGCTATTGCGCCCAGCTGAGATGGATCATTTTTAATTACCGAGCGCTCCCTCATGTTCCTATTTTTGGCTTTTATGTGCCTATGCCTTTTTTTCCCCAAATGAATGTCGGTTCCGTAAGTGCACAGACCATGTCTTTCACCCCTCTTTTATCTCTCATGTAGTCTTGAATATGGGAGATTCATTTTTGTTAATTAAAACTGAATCAGCCATGTTCCTTTATTTACGTATTGTCTTTGATTAGTATCTGACACATGCTAAAAACCTTGGTGTGGTCTCACCAGAACGGGTGTTCTCGTTCGTGCTTGAAGCAGTAACTTCTGACTCACTCTTCATTCTTGCCCACTGAGCGGTTTTTCCGACTCGTTCTGAGCTCTGGTGCCAATGCAAGAGTCCTTGATGAGGCTGTGAACTCTGGTTTTCTCATATCGTGGTGGCCCATCAGTCAGCCCTTGGCCCTCAAGTCCCTCCTTTGGCACTTACCGAGCACTACCTCATGTTCCTATTTTTGGCTTTTATGTGCCTATGCCTTTTTTCCCAAATGAAGTCAGTTCCGTAAGTGCACAGACCATGTCTTTCACCCCTCTTTTGTCTCTTATGTAGCCTTGAATATGGGAGATTCATTTGTGTTAATTAAGTTGGAAATGGGCCTTTGTTATGCTAAACCAAGGAACAGGAAGCTGCAACTCTAGAACTTTGCTGAGCAGGGATTGGTAAACTAGAGCTTGGGAACCAAATCTGGCCCACTGCTTGTTTTTGAAAATAAAGTTTTATTGGAACACAGCCACGTTCCTTTATTTACGTGTCCTCTATAGCTGCCTTTTTGCAATATGGTGGTAGAATTGAGTCATTGCAACAGAGACTAGCCCACAAAGCTAAAAAAATTTAATATTTACTCTCTGACCCTTTATAGAAAAAGTTTGTCAGTGTCTGCTCTAGAGTCCTAGGCTCTTGTAGCAAATTCTGGAGAAGTGATTTCTCTGGGTTATACTGGCCAGTACCAGAGGGCAGTGAGAGGAGCACTAACTTTGGAGTCAGACAGGCCTAACTCCTCCAGGGTTTCCTTTGGGGGTCTTGAGCAGACTTGAGCAGAGGATTCACCTGTCTGGGCCAACGTGACGTCATCTGGGCCCACCTACCCCAAGGGAACTGTGGATCTCTGAATCCCAGCATTGCTGTGAGGATGAAACACGGAACACATGGGTCTAGTGCTGGGCACATAGTAAATACTCATGAAATGTGAGTTCCCTCTCCCTCTTGTCAGGAGGAGTGACCATGTCACAAGGTTGTGTAAGCAGACATTTGGTCTGAATTGGTTTTGCAGCAGATTGTAAATATTTAACAAAAATAAGATTAAAACCAAAATGTAGGCTTTGGGGTTTTATGAACTGAAGTGGCAAGTCCTAGAATAGCTGACGTCACAGTTTTATTCAGAAAGCGCATCTTTTTCACGAGTCCGGTGCTAACAGGCACGTTCGGCATCCTGGGCGTTCACAGGAGGACGCTCTGGGCAGGCGGACGGGGGCCGGTCCGGGGGACGCTCGGGGCAGGCGGACGGGGGCCGGTCCGGAGGCTTAGAGGAGTTCGTTTTGCAGGCTCTGCTTATCCCCTCCTGCTGGTGAGCGTTCCCCACGTCCTGAGTGTGATCTGTCCCAGCTGCCGTCTCTCCTGAACTGCACACACTTTAGGTCGGAATGCAGCTGGTGAAAGCATTTTCACATCTACCAAAGGAAGAGTGGATTTTTTTTTTTTTTTCAATAAAATCACAGTTGGAAGGGGTTTAACACTGCAGGTGTTGCTTATACCAACTGTCGGTTGGTTCTGCGGATTTCCCTCAAACCCTGCCCCGTCCTACCCTCTACTTCTCCCCGTGCCCACACCAGCAAATATTCACAGAGACCGTGCCTCCAGAGTCCTTTGTTTATATCATAGGAAAACCACAGACTTGGGAATGCAGCAGCTGGAAGGCCATTACTTTTTGTCTGAGTCTTCTGGAGTTGTAGCAAAATAAAATCCATGTGATAGAAGTAAACAAGCCAAGTGGTCACAAATTGATTCAACACACATTCTGTGCTCTTTATGCCTGCATCCTGTGTTGTGTAGTTTCTTCTAGGATTTTAAAAAACTTCTGTGATAATGGTTGTTTCTGTCTCTGATTCTATCATTTTTGCCGCTGGTTGGACAGTTCAGTTCAGACCCTGCCCAGCACAGTGCTGGGAGCTGCGAGGCTCAGAAAGGTGTAAACCTTTGGTTAAGGTGTTTAGGTTCCAGGAGCTGAGGGCAAGAGATGTGTAAGATGACAGCAACACCCAGTAACTTTAATAAAAGAGATGAGGAAATCAGTGCCAGAAGAAAAGTACAAAATACAGCCTCTTTAAAGAGGGAGGAGTTCATATCCAGGTGGGGAGGCAAGGAAGGCCCTCGTAAGGAAGTGGTGTTTGAAACAGATCAGGGTGAAGGTCTGAATGAATTTGTGATTAGGAGGGCAGTTCAAACAGGGTGAAAACGTATATAAAGTTTTGTGAGGTGAGGAAGCTGAAGAGTTTGGTTAAAACTGCCACTCTCATTCAGCATCCCAGGGTCTCCTCAGGCTACTCCCGTACTTGGACTGACAGAGTTAAGATTAGAAACGAGACTGCCCTCAAGGAGTCTGTACCCCGCTGGGAAGAAAACTGAGAAGAACCAGTACTGTAAATAAATGTATCTTAAAAATGTCAGAAGGACTGTTGACTTGCCAAAATGGAGTGTAGTCGCTGGATGATTCTGAGTTGACGGAAGGAGCTTTCCTTGACAAGATGGATTGAGCCAGGCAACTTGGTTAAGTCATTCTCCTGGGAGACTTCATTCTCATGGAAGGCACCTCGTGGCCTCCTCCGTGGTTGTCATATAGAGCTTTCATTATCTGTGTCTTCACTCCACTGCTAGATCGGTTTCTGCCGCTCCCTCCAGACCAGGTGCCCTGTTCTCCAGCCATAGCCATGTTTACTTCCCAGAATGCACATTGCTCTTGTGTGGCTTCCATGCCTTTTCTCATTTTATTCTTTCTGCCCAGAATTTTCTTCCTGCTGTCGTCTGCCCAAGGAGCACATCCTTTAAGATCGAGTTCGAATGTCTGTCCTCGTTTAAAAACCTGAGGTATAATTCACATACCATAGAATTCACCCTTTTAAAGTGTACAGTTGGCCAGGTGCAGTAGCTCATGCCTGTAATCCCAGCATCTTGGGAGGCTGAGGAGGGCAAATCATTTGAGGTCAGGAGTTGGAGACCAGCCTGGCCAGCATGGTGAGACCCCGTCTCTACTAAAAATACAAAAAACTTGCTGAATGTGATGATTCACACCTATAGTCCCAGCTACTCAGGAGGCTGAGGTAGGAGAATCACTTGAACCTGGCAGGTGGAGGTTGCAGTGAGCTCAGATTGCACCACTGCTCTCCAGCCTGGGCAACAGAGCGAGACTCTATCTTACAAATAAATAAATAAAGTGTACAATTTAGTTGTTTTTAGTATATTCACAGTGTCATGAAACCACTACCACCATCTAATTCCAGAACATCTTCATCACCCCCAAAAGAAACCCCGTACCTCTCAGCAGTCATTCTCCATTCCGCTGACAACCATTAGCCTACTTTCTGTCTCTGTGGATTTGCCCCTCCTGACATTTCGCATACATAGAATCACATGGCGTGTGGCACATCTTGCGCCTGGCTCTCTTCACTTAGCGTCGTGTTTTCAGGGCACGTTCATGGTGGGGCATGTGTCAGCACTCCATTCCTTTTTGTGGCTGAGTGATATTCCATTGTGTGGATAGACCACATTGTGTTTATTCATTCATCTGTTGGATGTTTGAGTTATTTCTGCTTTCTAATTTTGAATATTGCTGTGAACATTCATGTACAGGTTTTCGTATAAACATGTTTTCAGTTCTCTTCAATATGTACCCAAAGGCCGGGCGTGGTGACTCAAGCCTGTAATCCCAGCACGTTGGGAGGCCGAGACGGCCGGATCATCCGAGGTCAGGAGTTCAAGAGCAGCCTGGCCAACACGGGGAAACCCTGTCTCTACGAAAAATACAAAAATTATCCGGGTGTGGTAGCGCGCACCTGTAACCCCAGCTACTCGGGAGGCTGAGACAGGAGAATGGTTTGAACCTGGGAGGCAGAGGTTGCAGTGAGCCAAGATCTCACCACTGCACTCCAGCCTGAGTGACAGAGGGAGACTCTGTCTCAAAAAAATAAATAAATAAATAAATAAATAAATAAAGTACCTAAGGAATGGAACCGAAAGAGCCGCGTGGTCAATTTATGTTTAACGTTTTGAGAAACTGCCAAACTCTTTTCTAAAGTGACTGTGCCATTGTATATTTCCACCAGCAAAGTGTAAGGGACTCAGTTTCTCCCCATCTTCCCCCACACTTGTTTTCCTTTTTTATTATAGCCATTTTCGTGGGTGTGAAGTGGTATCTCATTGTGATTTCAGTTTGCATTTCTCCCATGACTAACATGCTGGTCACCTTCTCAGGTGCTTACTGGTGATTTGTAAGTTCTCTTCGAACAAATGACAATTAAATGTTTTGCCTATTTTAAAATTGGGTTGTCTTTCTGTTGTTGAATTGTAAAAGTTATTTTTATATCTGGATACTAGACTCTTTATCAGATATGAAAGTTGTAAATATTCTCTCGCATTCTGTGGCTGGGTTGTCTTTTCACTTTCTTGATAATGGCTTTGATTTTCTGAAGTCTGGTATGTCTGTGTGTGTGTGTGTGTGTGTGTGTGTGAGAGAGATATCTTAAGATACCATTGCCTGATCCAAAATCATAAAGATTTACTCTGTGGTTTCTTCTAAGAATTTTAGTTTTAGTTCTTAAATTTAGGTCTTCACAAAAAAGAAAAAAGAAAACAAAAGAAAAAAATGCAGATCTTCAATCCATTTTGAGTTAATGTTTGTATATGGTGTAAGGCAAAGATTCAGCAGCATTCTTTTGCTGAAAGATACTCAGCTTTCCCAGCACCATTTGTTGAAAAGACTATTCTTTTCACGTTGGATGGTCTTGACACCCTCATAAAAAATCAGTTAACCATAGATGTGTGGGATTATTTCTGGGGTCTCAGTTCTATTCCATCCATCTGTATGTCTGTCCTCAGCATCTGTATGTCCATCTTCAGGCCAGTACCACACTGTTCGGCTATAATAGCTTTGTAGTAATCTTTGAAATCAAGAAGTATGAGTCTTCCAACTTTGTTCTTTGTCAACACTGTTTTGGCTCTTCAAGGTCCCTTACGATGTCAGCATTTCTTGCCTCAGCCAAAGCTTTCCTCTTTCTGCTTCAAGACACCACAGTACCTAGACTACCTTTCTGCTTTGTTATATGATCATTTTTATGTCTTTGTCTTCCCTGTTAAACTTTGAGCAACTTGAGGGCTGTGTCTTATTCATTTTGGAAACCCGTGGCATAGCACGGTACTTGCTTAACTGTGGTATTCCCTGAATGACTTTGAAGGTAAAGAGGCGGTGGGGTGGGGGACGGAAGAGAAGGAACTGAAGGACCACAAACACCCTTTTGACCAAAGATGGGTAAACAAGTAAGACATAAATAGAACTCTGCTGAGCAGACGTAGCCAGGTGGAGCTGGTAGATGTAGAGTGGGAAACTTGGACATCTTTGTGGGAGACGGTGGGGTCATGGAATCCTGGAAACCTTCAGGTCCATAGCTAGTGCTGTTGAGGATGGAGTGGTGCTCCTCGATGGCACCTAATAGCAGAAGGGCTTCTGACTTCAGCAGGTGGCATCCTGGAGCCAATTGAAGAGATGTCGGAATGAAGGACTAATTTTCTTGATTTTTAGTAAAGATGAGGTCTTGCTGTGTTGCCCAGGCCAGTCTCAAACTCCTGAGCTCTATTGATCTTCCCACCTCGGCCTCCCAAAATGCTGGGATTACAGGGCATGAGCCACTGTGCCTGGCCTTATTGCGTATTTTCTTAGATAACCTCTATGAGTTGATAATAAGTTACTATTTGCTGAGCACTTACCAGGAATTAGAACCCAATTAATTTCATTCTAACAATAAATTCATAAGATGGCTATGGTATTTCTGCTTTTCACAGATAAAGAAGCTGAAACACAGAGACATTAAATCACCTGCTCCAGATCTTTTAGCTACTCGGGAGGCTACGGTGGGAGGATCACTTGAGCCAGAGAGGCAGAGGTTGCAGTGAGCCGTGATCACGCCACCACACTGTCTCTCTATGTAGGATTGTGTCACGCCATACACAGAGAGAGAGTAAGTCTTTTTGGCAAATGTGGCAACTGAGGCAAAATCAGCTTAAGTAACCTGCCTAAACGTGGAAGAGCCTCGGCCTCCCAAACTGCTGTGATTACAGGCATGTTGCCGTTGCACCCGGCCTGATATTTTTGAAAAAAAGAATAAAATTTAAATCACCATAATTTCAATTAGTTGATACATTTCTGTCAGTGTGTGCCCAGTCCTGGTGGGTGCACATGAGTGTTCGTGCTGATATGCGTATGAGTTCTTCAAGCATTCACCATCATCATGGTGTACATCGGTCTCCAGCTTTTCTTGATCTGACACCAGGACTTTTCTACAGAGGAGAAAATGTGTTGAGCAGCCGCCCCACATATTCCAATCTGCGGTGAATATTTTTCCCTGAAAACTAATGAACTTTCCTTCTGGTATCTTCTTTCCTTCCTCCCTTCACTCCCCCCTCCTTATCCCCCCTCCCCTCCCTCCCTCCCTCCTCCCCCTCCCCTCCCTCCCTCATTCCCCCCTCCCCTCCCTCCCTCATTCCCCCCCTCATTCCCCCCTCCCCTCCCTCCCTCATTCCCCCCTCCCCTCCCTCCCTCATTCCCCCCTCCCCTCCCTCCCTCCCTCCCTTCCCCTCCCTCATTCCCCCCTCCCCTCCCCTCCCTCCCTCCTTCCCCCTCCCCTCCCTTCCCCTCCCTCCATCCCTTCCCCCTCCCCTCCCCTCCCCTCCCTTCCCTTCCCATTATGCCCAAAGCCATATAGCTTATAACAGTGAAGCTACAAGTAAAACTAGTTCTCCTGATTCTGGAAAAAGTAGTTATTTGGAGTGTTCTGGTGGAAATAAGAAGGATTCTTTTAGATTTAAATCCTACAAATCCTTAGAAATGAGTATGTCTGGTTATGCCCCTGTACGTAGGATAGAGAGCTGTGGGCTTCGAGCAGGGGCTGCTGGTCCCACGGTCCCCTCCTCTCTCCAGGCCGTTTCCTAGGGCTGCTCACATCACTCAGTTAAGTAATCCAAGTCTCTGTTCAGAAGCAAACACACTTAGTGTTTTGCCCATTAATGGTAGTTTTAGGAAAAAACAGAAACTGAATAAATTAAATTTTCTTACAGTCTGGCACATAATTTATATTAGGTTTCTGGATTGTGAACATGTATCCATTTAGGAGGCTGCATTACGATCCCCCAAAGACATTTTGAAACAGTTAGAAGAGTTCTCAAGTCTGTTCTCATTTTCCTCAGTCATTACAATGCAGATCTGTTCAGAAGTCCCAGGGAAAGCCATGGCTAAGAAATCCTCAAGTTCACTGGTACGTAGAATCAAGACAAGTCTGTTCTCATTTCCATTTTCCTCAGTCATTAAAATGCACATCTGCTTCAGAAGACCCGTAGAAAGCCACAGCTAAGAAACCCTCAAGTTCTACCTAGAATCAAGATACAACTTTCTTTTTCATAAAAAAGATTTTTCCCATTATGATAAAACTAAATCACTTCCATTTTAGAAAAATGCAGTTTTTTTGTTTGTTTGACAGTCTCGCTCTGTCCCCCAGGCTGGAGTGCAGTGGCGCGATTTGTGCTCATGGCAACCTCTCCCTCATGGGTTCAAGCAATTCTCCTGCCTCAGCCTCCCGAGTAGCTGGGATTACAGGCACCTGCCACCACATGCGGCTAATTTTTGTATTTTTGGTAGAGACGGGTTTCATGGTGTTGGCCAGGCTGATCTCGAATTCCTGGCCTCAAATGATCTGCCCGCCTCGGCCTCCCAAACTGTTGGGATTACAGGCATGTTGCCATCATGTCCGGCCAGATTTTTTTGAAAAAAAGAATAAAATTTAAATCCCCATAATTTCAGTTAACTGGTACATTTCTGAATTAATTGATAATTATCGGTTATCTAAATTTAGTGATTTTTAGTGATAGTGCAAGTATTTATTCTTAAAATTATAAGAGTAGCTAAAATTTACTGTGGAATTAATACGTGTTGTGAGACACAGTGTTAAGAGCATTCCGTGCATTATCTTTCAATAATAGATTATAGATGTTACCATCATCCCAGTTTTACAGATGAGAAAACTGAGGCTCAGAGAAATTAGGTGACTTGTCCGGGTCACCCCTTTAGAAGGTTGCACAGTGTCAGAACTCAGACTGGCTGACTCAATTTCAGCATGTTGAGTACCATCTTAATGACCTTTCCTGCTAACTTAGCAGTTGTGCTTCCTTAGGCAGATCACTCGCTGTCCTCAAGCCTGTCTCATCCTCATTTATTATTACTCACAAAGAGGAGTAATAATACCTCTTCACTACATCATTCATTCATCAGGCAGCAAGTTCATGTGGAAATGTCAGGCACAGCGCCTGGTACGTAGTAGATGCTTGATAAACGTTCCTTCAGCGCCGGGTGCATAGTAGGTGCTTGATAAACGTTCCTTCAGTGCCTGGTGCGTAATAGGTGCTTGATAAAGGTTCCTTCAGTGCCCGGTGTGTGGTAGGTGCTTGATAAACATTCCTTAAGCACTCGGTACGTAGTAGGTGCTTGATTAACGTTTCTTCAGTGCTGAGTGCGTAGTAGATGCTTGATAAACGTTCCTTCAATGCCGGGTGTGTATTAGGTGCTTGATTGACGTTCCTTAAGCGCCCGGTGCGTAGTAGGTGCTTGATAAACATTCCCTCGGTGCTGGGTGCGTGGTAGATGCTTGATAAATGTTCCCTCAGTGCCCGGTGTATAGTAGGTGCTTGATAAACGTTCGCTCAGTGCCTGGTGCATAGTAGCTGCTTGATAAACGTTCCTTCAGCGCCTGGTGCGTAGTAGATGCTCGATAAACATTCCTTAAGTGCCCGGTGCGTAGTAGGTGCTTGATAAACGTTCCCTCAGCGCCGGGTGCATAGTAGGTGCTTGATAAACGTTCCCTCAGCGCCCGGTGCGTAGTAGGTGCTGGATAAATGTTCCTTCAGTGCCCCGTGCGTAATAGGTGCTTGATAAAGGTTCCTTCACCTCTTTGGTCCCCACCCAGTGCTCGGTGCCGTGCTGTGCTTGCCAGAGGTACCTATAAATATATCTGATGCTGCAGGAGTGAAAGGAGCCCACCAGGCGTCAGAGTGAGAGTGAGCGTGTAGGTGTGTGCCTGAGTAAAGTCTACTGCTTGAGGCCAGCACCCCTGCAGCCTCAATTATAATATGAGACTTCAGTTGCCTGAAATGCTCCCAGAGCCCAACTGACTGAGTCTATGCTCTGTGTCTCTCTAATCCAGTGAAGAAGTAGGAATTTAAGTATTCAGATTTTCAAGAAACCTCTTTCCAAGCTTCGTATGGCAATAGGAAAAAATGAGATCCATTGAAGCTAGTTGTGGAGTGCTGTTCTCTGATCAAAGTTCCTGCTACAGTAGGCTCTCTCTAGAAAGAGTGCTGGCCCCCCAGCCCCGTCGTGGAGTGTCCCACAGAGCACACACTTCCTGCCCAGGCAGCGGAAGCCGGGCTCTGGGGACACTCTGGGCCCCGCAGTCTCTTCCTGTGGTGGTGAGACTGAGTCCCGGAGGCGCTCATCATTTTTATGTCTTCATACTGTCTTGTTTAGATAGTAGCAGTTGAATGCTATTTGTATTCAGTTCTACCCAAGCCCCCTAAACAAAAAGCACAACAAGAAACAATTTTAAGTGTAGAGGGGTGACTTATAAATGTCCAATGAAAAGTTTACCTGGAAAAGTTGAGGTCTTATTTCTATTGATGGCTTTTCATGATGTTTGTTCTTCCAACGCAAGGCACGGTTTGTTTCCTTTTTTGAAAGAGTTCTTTAGGCCGGGCGTGGTAGCTCACGCCTGTAATCCTAAGACTTTGGGAGGCTGAGGCAGGAGGATTGCTTGAACCAGGGAGTTCAAGACAAATCTGGGCAACACGGTGAGACCCCCGTCTCTACAGAAAGTAAAAAAAAAAAAGGTTTTTTGTAATTAGCTGGGCATGGTAGTGTACACCTGTGGTCCCAGCTACTTGGGAGGCAGAGCTGGGAGGATTGCTGGAGCCCAGGAAGTCAAGGCTGCCATGAACTATGATTGTACCACTGCAGTCCAGCCTGGGCAACAGAGACTCTGTCTCAAAATAAAGAAAGAAAGAAAGAAAGAGTCCTTTGCTGGATCACTGTGTTTCATTAGCTTCTCCTTGAGAAACAGGCCTTACCTTGAACGAAGGCCTAGTTAAGTGCTTTTATTCTTTTTTGCAGGCAAAGGTGGTGGGGCGGGGGGTGGGGGTGGGTCCGGGGGGAAGTTGTCTAGCAAGCACCTTGGTGTGGGGTTTGGGCTTTGGATAGACCTGGTTGTCCCCGCTGTAAAATTTTGTGCAAGATACCAAATCTCTTTGAGCCTTTTTAATTTCTTCCTCTACAAGGTTGCTGTGAGAACGAAGTGAGATCATGTATGAATAGTAAATGAGATGTTGTATGTTTAGGGCCGGGCACAGTGGCCTGCAAAGTTCGGTCTCAATGTAGCCGTCTCAGACAGTTCAGGTTGTGACCCAAACCTTCAGTTATCCATGGTGGATGACGGCGAGCATCAGCCATCTGAGGCTGGAGTGCAGCGGTAGAATCGCAGCTCCCTGTAGCCTCAACCTTCTGGGCTCCAGTGACCCTCTGGCCTCAGCCTCCCTGGTAGCTGAGACTGTAGGCGTGTGCCACATATTTTAAAAATAAGGTCACCTTTTATTGTTTTCTAGTACTTTAAATCCCTTTCTTACTTCGCTGAGCTGACTTAAGTTTAAAATCATGAATCCATTTGGCCTTTGCTAATACTTCTTTTAACTTGACCGATGGAGTCGTGACTGGCCAGAGTATTAAAGCAAATCAGCTCTTTCCACGTGTTTCCAAATGTGGGCACACACCGACCTGGCCAGTGATTATCGAGGAGCTAGGTGAGGAGCGTGCGGAATAACCCGTGGAAGTTGAAGAAATCCCGGCCCCTGCTCTGTCTTGCTTCAGAGTCACTTTGTAACTGGTGACAGAGCACGTCACCACCTCCTTTCATGGAGGACTGTCATGTTTCGATCATCGCTGATAAACTGTTTTGAGATTTTGAAATACACAAAGCTGCCAGCCTGGAAAGTAATAGTCATTTCTGTGGAAGAGCGTTGCGTCAATGGGCTTTGGGGCGTCAAACCCTCCCAGGTCGCTGTGTCTCCCCAGAGCATTCTGCTCCGAGTCCTGCTGCAGAGCCCAGGAAACGCTGACAGCACCTGGATTTTGGCCTCACCCTATGAGCTCATTTAAAATCACCTAGGATGCTCGTTGTTTGGATGGGTCAAATCTTTAGAATCAAATGGAAAAAGAAGCCTCTTGCGTAAGATAAAAGATAATGAGGAAAACATTTCACGTAACCAAAACATTAGAATATTAAGTCGGTTCATATTAGACCTTTCTACTGTTTCTTCATTGTTGGTTTCTGTTTTTTCCCAGTAATAAATTAGAGTTCTTTTTCCTGTGTGGAGCCTGGTTATGAAGCCTTGCATAGGACTCTTCATGTCTCCTGGCCTTGGTTTTCTTATCTGTGAAATGAAGGTGGAGGTCCCTTCCTGCTTTCCTGTGATTCTGTGTGTACACATCCCTAAAGCTTTTAGAATACAAATATCCACTGATTTGAAAAAGCATTAAGAGTCATTTGAGCTTCCCACGGCTGGGGACTCATCCACGTGCGTTGTGATTCTTTTAAACAAGCTCTCTCAGTATTGAATTTTTCCTTTCCCTAGGAGCTCTATTAAAATAGTGTTTTCTTGCCAGAGACACTGGGGCCTCAGAACTACTGACCTCCTTCTATGAACATATTATATGGTTTGTGTTTGGCTTAGGATCTCTTTAACAGACCGTCCAGCTCCACTGTGAGAGGCTGACTCAGCAGAACCCTGCAGTCCATTCCCACTCTTCGGGATTAGCATGCCCTTCCCTGCCAGCCTGGGACAGACTGGGAGCTGGTGCTGCGCCCGTCTCCTTCACGCCGCCTCGGGGGATGGCACACTGCAGCACTGCCTCCTTCTGTTCCCAGGTCTCAGTGCTGCCAAGTGCCACGTAGTCCAGGAATCCAGCCAGTTTGCTGTAGGTGTCTTCCAGAGCCTGTCGTTAGGGCTCAGGTTGAAGCAGGTCTGTCACTTTTGTTCACAGCCTGTTCAGGGACCACCTTGGTGCTCTCAGCAGTGTTCTCCCCCTGCGCCTGACTCCTGCCCTGTTCCCCATGTCTCTATCTTACCCTCTGGTCCACCCGAGTGTTTGCCAGAGATTCTTTTTCCCTTCCCATTACTGAAATCCTGACATGATCCCAGAGGTTTTAGGAGTGTAAGATTCTACACGCATACCTCTTCAAGTGTTTTATTATGGAAATTTTGGAATATATTCAAAAGTAGAGGAAACAATGTGGTCAGCCTCATGTACCTGCCACTCAGTTTCACGATCTTATCTCATCTGCACCTCTTCCCAGTAACTTCATCCCCACACGTCACGTCATTTCTAGTTTTCTGTGTTAAAGAATCCCAAACTCCTCCCAGCTGACTGGAGAGAAAGGGGTCTGTGAATCCCCTCCAGGTTCCGTGTCATTTAGCCCAGCCGCCGCTCTCATCTCCCAGGCTGCCAGTCAGCTTGGGAGTGGGTGTTCCTCCCTGTCCTGCTGCAGTCCCCTACCGTGGGGCACTCGGCAGGAGAACAGGACCCTTTACGAGTGGGTAGCTTAGCTGGGAAGGGAAGGCTGTTTCAGGCATGGCGGGGACAAGGCAGGAAAAGGAAAGGGCCTGGGTCCACCTCACTGTCGGGTCCACTGGACACACTTGTTTTTGTCCTGAGTGTCAGTCCCTACGAACAAATAAGAAATTCCCCAGGACAAAAGCTCCTGATTCCTGTGATACCAAAGCTGTGACCTGATTTCCACTCCAGCCCCTCCCTTCCCCAGCAACAGGCGACACCGTTCTCCCGCGAGGGATTCAGCACCTCGTCCTTTCTCCCTTGCAGATGCAGTGGCAGAACGTGGAGCACGTTGGGGACCAGAGCCCCTACGTCACCTCTGTCATCCTGCACATCAAGCAGAACGTCCCCATCATCCGTGACAACCTGGCCTCCACACGCAAGTACTTCACTCAGTTCTGCATTAAATTTGCAAAGTGAGTCCTGGGCATTCTCATCTCTGGGCGCTTTTTTTTTTTTTTTTTTAATAGACTGTATGTTTTAGAACAGTTTTAGGTTCACAGCCAAATTGAGCAGAAAGTTCAGAGCTTTCCCGTGTACGTGACCCCCACACATGCACAGTCTTCCTGTCACCGACACCCCACACACAGAGTGGCACATTCGTTACAGTAGGTGAACCTGCATCGACACGGCATTGTCACCCGGACTCCGTGACGTCGCGCTGGACCTTCCCTGGGTCTGGACAAATGGACAGTGACGTGTGGCCGCCATTTCAGTGTCACACTCAACTGGGTTGTTTTTAAAACCATACTTCCCACCAGCATCCTCACAATTTGAGTGTCTGCACCATCCAGCTGGGGTTCTTTCTGGTGCCAGCAGTACTAATTTTAATACCATACTTCCCACCAGCATCCTCACAGTTTGGGTGTCCCCACTATCCAGCTGGGGTTCGTTCTGGTGCCTGTAGTACTAATTTTAATTTGTACACAAAAGCAGCTTACTAATAAAACTAAATCTACTACTTAAAGTCATAGGCAACAGTAACAGCAGTACAGCCCCCAGCCACGTCAAGGCAAACAGAAATGAATGGGGCCTACTGTTGTTTTGAACTGTGCAGGCATGTGCACCCCTTGCCTAGGATTGGATGATTAAAATTCTTTTTCAGGGATTCCCTGTATGCATTCTGTTTCTCTGAGTGGCTTATAAATGCCTCTTAAGGGTAGGAGCCATCAGTTCTGTTTCTTTTGAGCCTTCTTCCCCTCCCTCCCCCTGGTATTTTTTACCATGGCTGCTAGAATTTATCCGTTAATACTTGGACACACTCTTGTTCTGAGGCAGGCACTAGAAATTGGGATGCACAAGTCAGGGAGCTCCATGGCCGAGGCAGGTGAGTGCGCCCTGAGCCGGCGTCTTCCTGCCGTGTCCTCGGGTGTGGCCATTTCTGCCCTGAGTTTTGAAGCGAGGAAATAGTTTGGTCCTTTGCCAGTCACCATCTGGCTTAGCACCCTTTCCCGTGCTACCAGGCAGTGTTGAGGGTCAGTGTCTCCTCCGACCAGTTATCAAGCAAGCATTTTGGCAGACTTCTCAGGGAAGGGCTTCGGGAGGGTCAGCCCAGGCCAAGCTACTGTATCTGGGTTGTTCCCATCCAGGCCCCAGCTAGCGATTCAGGACTCCAAGTTTCTGTCTTCCCCAAATCTCTCCTGGTTTCCCTCTGCCTCACAAATGAACCCCTCAGGACTAACAATTATGGAGCAGCTTGTGGTGTCAGCTTTACTTTCTAGTTTGTCAAGAAAGTATAGAGTGGACTCTCCAGGGAGGCATTACTGTTTGCAGATGGCAGATGGACCAGGAGGTGGAATTCCCTCACTCCCTGGGTGCCCATTAGTGTGTAAGAAGCACTGCTGATAAATCACATTGTGACACTCCCCACAACTGCTGGAGGAAGCAGCAACTCTGTAAAAATTTACTGTGACTGAAAATCTCCAGGGTGGCTGCTCCGGGGTCTGATTGAGTTTCTGTTAAGTGAAGGAGGAGTCAGTTGACTTAGCCAGTCCCAGCGTCTCCCATCTCAGTCATATCATTGAGCTGATACGTTAAGTGAAGGAGGAGCCTGTTGACTTAGCCAGTCTCAGCGTCTCCCAGCACCAGCCTCACATTCTCTCAGAGCCCTTGAGTTTCATTGCTAAGCCCAGGTTGAGTGCACGGGGAATTGGATGCCCATCCTCACATCTGGAATCGTTCAGCCTGGGATCTAGGAAGTGGTTTTCTGTTTTCATCCATGGTGCCTTCTCATCTTGGTAAAATCCCGCTTAACAGAGGTGGGCTTGTGAGGAGACCCTTCCCTGGCCAAGGGCAGCAGCCACCACCGCCCTGATGGGCCAGAGAAGCCCTTGGCAGTTACCCAGCACACTGCTTGGTCTTCTTCCCACAGGACGTGTGTCAGGTCCTCATATTCCCCCCACCCCACCTGTAGAGTAGTACAGACAGCCAGTTCAGGGGCACAGTCAAAGCTTTTTTTTTTTCTTTTCAATACAGGGTCTCACTCTGTTACCCAGGTTGGAGTGCAGTGGCGTGATCACAGCTCACTGCAGCCCCCATCTCCTGGGCTTAGGTGATTCTCCCACGTCAGCCTCCTGAATAGCTGGGATTACAGGTGCTTGCCACCCCACCTAGCTAATTTTTCTATTTTTTGTAGAGATGAGATTTTGCCATGTTGCCCAGGCTGGTCTCAAACTCCTGGGCTCAAGCAGTCCGCCTGCCTCGGCCTCTCAGAGTGCTGGGATTATAGGCATGAGCTGCTGTACCCAGCCCAGAGCATGTTCTAATGTGAAGCAATTTAGGTTACAAACCATTGTGTGCACAGTTGCCATTGGTCATGAGTTCAGTCTCACATTACTTGTCTGGCTCTGGTTTCCAACACTGAGGAATTCCTTCCAAATAGCCCCTTGTTTATTCTCCTTCCTGATCACAAGTCACCTCCAGATCCGATCTCCAGACTCCAGTTTCCTCTCCCTTAGCTTCCTTTCTGCCCCACCCATGCACAACCATAGATGTTTCCTTTTACCTCTGTTTGCTGTCTAAGCAATAGCAGCCTTTCCTACTGAGACATCAGAATCCACAGCCTGGTGGAAACTGCAGTTGAACCACAAGCAGCTTCCCTCATCCACGGAGCTGATCCTCCTCCATTCATCAAGGAGATGATGAGACAAATCTCACAATAGTGGTTAGGAGGGTAAAATGAGAAACCACATAGTAACTTCCCAGTAAAGTGCTGATACCAAGCTGACATTCAGAACGTGGTAGGTGGCCGGGTGCGGCGGCTCACGCCTGTCATCCCAGCGCTTTGCGGGGCCGAGGCGAGCGGATCACTTGAGGCCAGAAGTTCGAGACCAGCCTGGCCAACATGGTGAAACCCCTTCTCTACTAAAAATACAAAAATTAGCCAGGTGTGGTGGGTGCCTGTAATTCCAGCGACTCAGGAGGCTGAGGCACGAGAACAGCTTGAACCCAGGAGGCGGAGCTTGCAGTGAGCCAAGATTGAGCCACCGGCACTCCAGCCTGGGTGACAGAGCAAGACTCTGTCTCCAAAAAAAAAAAAATGTATGATTTATTCAATGTGCGTTGACTTGAGCGTCTCCTATGCCTCAGACCCAGCGTTAAATGCTTTGGCCTAATAAACATGGTCCCCGTCTTCATTTGCCTTAACAGTCAGGTGAGGCAGAATGGACCCGTAAGCAAATGAGCATAATGAAGTAGGTTAGATGTGGGGGTAGAGGCCTGCGGACTCCATGGGGAGTACGGCGAAGGCAATGGAAGAAAGGCTTTCTAGAGACGCCGTTGAACAGGATATGAGAGGTGCGTGTGCACTGACCCACAAGCCCCTTCTAGGAAAGGCAGTCCAGGCGAGGGAGCAGTGTAGGCATTAAATAGCCCCCAGAATCCTGGGATCTACAAGCAGCTCGGTTGGGTTGAAGCTTAGGGAGGTCAGGGCTTAGCAGGATGAGGCTGGAGAATGAAGAACAAGGAAGCCTGGCCAGGCTCAGTGACTCACGCCTGTAATCCCAGCACTTCTGGAGCCCGAGGGAGGAGGACTACTTGAAGCCAGGAGTTTGAGCCCAGCCTGGCAACGTAACGAAATGCTGTCTCTACAAAAGAATTAAAAATTAGCCAGGTGCGGTGCCCATAGTCCTTTCATCCAGTCTGATTGGGCCAGCTTCGATCATATCCCCTCTCAGGACACACAATAGTCACCAAAGGAATGCTGTGCTCTGACCGGCTGAGAATAGTTAGAGTTCACTGGGGGTCTGGGATGGATCCGGTTTCCCCAGGCCTGCCAGGGCCTCATGTCACGAAACAAACTCAAAAACCAGGGCTTCGCTCAGAAGAAAAATAAGGTCATGGGTGCTGGTGGGCGACAGTGGAGGCTCCTTCCATTCTTCATTAAAAAAGGTTTTTTCATGGAGATACGTGGAACCTTAAAAAAAGTTTTTGCATTTCTTTCCTCAAGAAAGAATAAGCCTAATTTGTCACTTCTTTTTTATCCACAGCTCCTTCATTCCCAAATTCATCACCCACCTCTTCAAGTGCAAGCCCATCAGCATGGTGGGGGCAGAGCAGGTGAGTGGACTCAAACTCAGGCGTTGGCAGCTTTTGTTGTAGATCAAGCACATATTCTTATAGTCCAGATCTACGTGGCAGGAATAAAATTGATGATGTCCCCTGTTTGGGGACAGTACGATGACTTACCCGGAAGGTTTCTTAATTCATTCTTCCATTTATTTTTAAAAATTTTGTTTGAATGCCTACTACGTTCTGGGTGCGGGGTATACCACAGCAAGCACCACAGAAAGGGCCTGCTCCTAGTGCTCACACTCCAATAAGAAGAGGTAGCTGGGCATGGCGGCTCATGCTGTAACCCCAGCACTTCAGGAGGCCTGGGCGGGCGGATCACCTGGGGTCAGGAGTTTGAGACAAACCTGGCCAACATGGTGAAACCCCATCTCTACTAAAAATACAAAAATTAGCTGGGCATGGTGGCGGGCACCTGTAATCTCAGCTACTCGGGTGGCTGAGGCAGGAGAATCACTTGAACCTGGGAGGCGGAGGTTGCAGTGAGCCGATATCACACCACTGCACTACAGCCTGGGTGACAAAGTGAGACTCCATCTCAAAAAAAAAAAAAAAAACTAACGAAAAACTTGGGATACCGGCCGGGCGTGGTGGGTCACGCCTGTCATCCCAGCACTTTGGGAGGCCGAGGCGGGCAGATCATCTGAGGTCAGGAGTTTGAGACCAGCCTAGCCAACATGGTGAACACTATCTCTACTAATAATACAAAAAATTAGCTGGGCGTGGTGGTGGGTGCCTGTAATCCCAGCTACTCGGGAGGCTGAGGCAGGAGAATCGCTTCAACCCGGGAGGCGGAGGTTGCAGTGAGCCGAGATCACACCACTGCACTCTAGTCTGGGCAACAAGAACAAACATCTCAAAAAAAAAAAAAATTAGCCAGGTGTGGTGATGCATACCTGTAATCCCAGCTATTCGGGAGGCTGAGACAGGAGAATCACTTGAAGGTGGAGGTGGAGCTTGCGGTGAGCCGAGATCACACCATTTTACTCCAGCCTGGGCAACAGAGTAAGATTCCATCTCAAAAAAAAAAAAAAAGAATAAAAACCCAGTGACAGTGACAGGAGGCTGAGATGGGAGGATCACTTGAGGCCAGGAGTTCAAGACCAGCCTGGGCAACATAGTGCAACCCCATCTCTCAAAAAAATAAAATATTAGCTAGGCACAATGGTCCACACCTACAGTCCCAGCTGCTCAGGAGGCTGAAGTGGGAGGATTCTTTGAACCCAGGCCGAAGTGAGCTGTGATCGTGCCACTGCACTGAAGCCTGGACAACAGAGTAAGACGCCATTTTCCCTGCAAAAAAAAAAAAAAAAAAAAAGGTATTTTAATAATTATCGTAAGTTCAGACCCAAAGCCAATATCTTCAGAAAAATGCCAGTTCATCCAGTGCTTATGTCCATTGTTATTTTTTTAACAAACCCACAATCAACATCCTCTGTTTACTTCCGTTTTGAGGTGTGGATGAGAAAACCACCTGCTGGAACTGGAGTTTTACTTCCTCAGACCGCGGGCCAGTGCAGATGGGCGGTAGGGAGTGTGGGTCTTGACAGGCCCTGACTGGGGAGGGTGTGGGTGGGAACTACAGGGCAACGTGGCCCCTGAAGGATTCTCACCTGAGTTGAGGTTTAGCTGGGCCTGTATTTGCCCTGATGTCTGGGTCTTGAAATGCAAGCAGCCATGTAGCTGTAGGCATGTTGACTCAGGCAGCAGGACCATCAGAATCAAGTCAGCTCAGCCGTGTTCACAGACTGAGAGACGCTGCCTCCGGTCATGGAGCAGCTACCATCCAAACTTCAACAAAAGCTGTGGCGTTGGAAGCTAAGATTTAGCCCCACCTCAGCTGTGTCTGCCTTGCCACAAGGATGCCAGATCCTGAATGGAGGTTTTGCTTTAATACTTATGCTGAAACTGGGACGGGAGACATTTTCCTGCCCTCTGTTCTCTGAGTACTGTATGAAGTGAGTTACTTATCTGGAGGCCCCAGAGTCCTCGAGCGGTTGCAAGGGCACGTGGAACTGACCCACACCAATGTGGATCATGCTTCTTGCTAGTTTGTGATCTTCAGAGCATCCTGATTTGCGGGCTCATCCCTGATTTGCAGGGTCATTAGTTAGTCTTATGGCTGTGTTCACCTATGAAAGCTTTTTGCTCCCTTGAGATTAAGGATAAGACAAGAATGTCCGCCGTCACCATTTCTGTCCCATGTTGTCGTTGAAGTCCTGGCTAGGACAACAAGGCAAAAAATAAAGTATTTTTAAAAGAAACAAAATATATACAGATTAGAAAGGAGGAGACTAAGCTGTCATTTTTCATGGAATATGTGATTATGAGTGATAAATCTAAAAGGATCTACAGATAAACTGTTAGAATATAAATTTAGCAGGCCGGGCACAGTGACTCACACCCTTAATCCCAACACTTTGGGAGGCCGACGCAGGTGGATCACGAGTTCAGGAGTTCAAGACCAGCCTGACCAACACAGTGAAACCCCGTCTCAACTAAAAATACAAAAATTAGCCAGGTGAGGTGTCGCGTGCCTGTAATCCCAGCTACTTGAGAGGCTGAGGCAGGAGAATTGCTTGAACCTGGGCGGTTGCAATGAGCTGAAATTGCGCCACTGCACTCCAGCCTGGGTGACAGAGACTCCATCTCAAAAAAAAAAAAGAATATAAATTTAGCAATGTTGCTGGCTGTAAGGAAAATGTTTTAAAATATATTTCTATATACCAGCAGCAAACAATGTAAAAATGAAAATTTTTTAGTGAAATACTTTTTTCTTTTTTTGTTCTGTTGCCCAGGCTGGAGTGAGTACAGTGGCACAATCATAGCTCACTGCAGTCTCAAATCCTGGACTCAAGCCGTCCTCCTGCCTCAACTTCTCAAGTAGCTGGGACTACAGGAAATGTGCTACCACGCCTGGCTCTTTTCTTTTTTTTTTTGGTAGATACAGAGTCTGCCTCCCTGTGTCGCCCAGGCTGGTCTCAAACTCCACCCTCCTCAGCCTCCCGAAGTGCTGTGATTCCAGGCCTGAGGCATGGCTCCCAGCCTTAAATGAAATCATTTACAATAACATCAGGAAACGTTAAATACCTAGGGGTAAATCTATCAAAAATATACAAGTCTTCTACACAGAAAACTGTATAATATTAAGACACAGAATCCACAAAGACCTTTAAAATGACAGGATAGCTGATGTTCATTGATAAGAAAGACTCAGAAAGAGAGAAATGTGGAGTCTTTCTGAGCCTGCTGTGGCTGAGGAGGCTGCCCAATAAAAAATAAATAACAATTTAAGAAGCGGTAGATTATTCCAAAATTAATCTGTAGATACAATTCAATCCTAATTACTGTATCAGTTTACCTATAGATACAGTAGAATGCCAGCAGAGGGGTGTGTGTGTGTGTGTGTGTGTGTATGAATTGATACGATGATTTTAAAAGTTAGATGAAAATACAGAAGACAACAGCTAAAATAATCTTAGAACAGAATTAGAGGAGTTAAAGCTCAGGGTATCCAGACTTATTGTAATAGTATTGTAATTAGAATAGTGTGGCACTGGCCCCAGGGACAAATAGGCCAACAGAGCAGATCTGAGCTGCGGAATAGACCCACACATATGTAGACACTTGATTTATGACCAAAGTGGCATCATTCAGTTTAGGAAAGAGAGTCTTTTCAGGAAATAGTGCTGGGTAATTGGATATCCATATTGGAAAAATTTATCTTGACCTTTGCCACATACCATATATAAAAAATCAATCCAAAGAGGATTTGGGGAAATTAGAACATTCATACATTACTGGTGGGAATGCAAAACGGTACAGCCATTTTGGAAAACAGTTTGGCATTTACATAGAGTTACCACAGGGCCCAGCAATTATACTCCTAGATATATACCCAAACGAATTGAAAAAGGCAGGGCATGGTGGCTCAACACCTGTAATCTCAGCACTTTGGGAGGCCGAGGCAGGCAGATCAACTGAGGTCAGGAGTTCGAGACCAACTTGGCCAACATGGTGAAACCCCGTCTCTACTAAAAATATAAAAATTAGCCGGACACGGTGGCTTCCACTTGTAAACCCAGCTACTCGGGAGGCTGAGGCAGGAGAATAGCTTGAACCTGGGAGGCAGAGGTGGCAGTGAGCCGAGATTGTGCCACTGTACCTCCAGGCTGGGTGACAGAGTGAGACTGTCTCAAAAAAAAAGAATTGAAAAAAATATGTTCGGCCGGGCACGGTGGCTCAAGCCTGTAATCCCAGCACTTTGGGAGGCCAAGACGGGCGGATCACCAGGTCAGGAGATCGAGACCATCCTAGCTAACATGGTGAAACCCCGTCTCTACTAAAAAATACAAAAAACTAGCTGGGCGAGGTGGCGGGCACCTGTAGTCCCAGCTGCTTGGGAGGCTGAGGCAGGAGAATGGCATAAACCCGGGAGGCGGAGCTTGCAGTGAGCTGAGATCCGGCCACTGCACTCCAGCCCGGGCGACAGAGCGAGACTCCGTCTCAAAAAAAAAAAAAAAGTGTTCACACAAAAACTTGTACATAAATATTCATAGCAGCACCATTTATAATAGCCAAAAAGTAGAAATAACTCAAATATCCATCAGCTGATGATAAACAAAATGTGGTCTATCCATACAAGGGAATATTACTCAGCCATTAAAAGGAATAAAGTACCCATTCATGCTACAGCATGAAGAGTCTTGAAACCATGTTAAGCAAAAGAAGCCAGACAGGAAAAGCCACCTATTGTGTGAGTCTGCTTTTATGGAATGTCCAGAACAGGCACATCCGTGAAACAGAAAGTAGATGAATGGTTGGCAAAGGCTGAGGGAGGGGGAGATGAGAATGGCTGCTAATGGGTAAGGGTTTCTTTCTGGGGTGATAACGTGTTCTGAAACCAGCTCATGCTGACAACTGCACAACCTCGTGAATAGACCTTAAAAACCACTGAATTGTACACTTCCAAAAGGTACATTTTGTGGTTTTTGAATTATATCTCCATTTTTAGAAAATTAATTCCAGATGGATTATGGCTGTAAAAAATAAGGCAATTAAGCTTCTGGAAGATACAATGTAAGAGAATATCTTTATGACCTTGGGTTAGGCAAAGATCCCTTAAACAAAACATTAAAAGCACTAACCGTAAAAGAAAGGATTGGTTATTTTGAGTACTTAAGGCCTTGGCCAGGTGTGGTGGCTTTTGCCTATAATCCCAACACTTTGGGAGGCTGTGGCAGGAAGATTGCTTGAGCTGAACAGTTTGACATCAGCCTGGGCAACACAGCAAGACCCCATCTCTACAAAACAATTTAAAAATTAGCCACGTGTGGTGGCACGTGCCTGTAGTCCTAGCTACTCGGGAAGCTGAGACAGGAGGATCAGTTGAGCCAACGAGTTTGAGGTTGCAGTGAGCTGTGATTGCACCACTGCACTCCAGCCCAGGTGACAGAGAAAGACCCTGTCTATAATAATAATAATTTAAAAGATTGATGATACCAAGTGTTGGGAAGGATGTGGAGCAGCTAGAACTTTCCTACGTGCTGGTAGAAATGGAAGTGAGCATGGCCACGTTGGAAAGCTCCTAGGCATTAGCCAAACATATGCCTACCCAGTGATCCAGCAGTTCCACTCTTGAGTAGCTTCCACCCTAGAGAAATGAGGACTTTATGACCACCAAATACATGTGCACGAATGTTCACAGCAGGTTCATGAGCAGGAAATAAGCTACAGTGATAGAGGGCAGGAGAGTTTGTTGGGAGGGAAAGGACAGCATTGACTGGACGAGAGCATGAGGGAGGCTTCAGAGATGCCAGAAGTATGCTCTGTCTTCTGTTAGGCAGCAGGGTGTGCATGCGTCTGAATGTTGATCGAACGGCATACGTGGTGTTTGTGTACTCTGTGAAAACTATACCTAATTTTTTAAAAAAGAAAAAGAAGTAGAACATGTGTCCACCTTGGTCCATCCCTCCTGATAGCCTGAGCTCTCTCCCCTGTGCCACCTCCCTGAAGAACTTTCTCTGGTGGGACCAATATGGTTCACATATGTGGTTTTGTTCACATGGTTCTTTGTCTTCTAGGAGTGTGGGCCTGTTTCTTATTTACTCAAATTTTCATCACTGTTGATAGTCACCATGTCCCCAAGAATTGTAGGAGGCTCCTTAAGAAGCAAAGAGCGCCTCTCAAAGATTTCCATTGCTGTGTGATCGGCGTTCATGGGCATGGCATACTGGCCACCCTCGCAGCCCGGCAGCCTGTCAGCAACATTAGCCAGCCCCACCACCCCAGAAATTATCGCTGAGGCAGAAACGAATTTGGCAATAGCCACCTCTTACCCAGTGTCTCATGCCTAAAAAGATGAATTATCAACTATTTCAAAGATGAAAACTAGCAGATTTTCATGATAAATGGGACCTTTCTGTCTTTACTTCCCACGGAGAGCCGCCAAATCTGTCAGGCTCATTCCCGCCTTTTCTGACTGCCTTGCTTTACATAAAACCTGAGACCAGGGTTTTCACCTCTCAGCTGTCTGGTAAAGACAGAATTTTATGGTGACTGGCCAGGGAATGAAAGTGTCATATCTCCCTGTATATGAGGGACACTAGAGAATTATCTCTGGTGCATTCAAACCCTTCTTGTCACTTAAGACTATACAATTATTTATGCATATAATATATCTCTGGGAAGTAGAAAAAGTAGGAAATATCTCCATATGCTTTAAAATATAATGACTGGTTTTTTTTCCTACCAACAAATGAATGCTAAGACATGGCTTTGATTTTGACAAGGCTCTCAGAATTTGCTACATGGAAGACAGAGTTGAGTCCTGAATGGTATTCTTTAAACAAAAATTCCAGTTAATTAATGTACAGAAAATAATGTAAAAAATAGTAGCTAACCACCTGGCTCAGCAAAATGTGTAACATGTTTCCACATTTGCTTTCCATCTTTTTTTTTTTGTTTTTTTTTTTGAGACAGTGTCTCACTGTGTTACCCAGTCTGGAGTGCAGTGGCAGGATCTCAGCTCACTGCAACCTTCATCTCCCGAATTCAAGCAATTCTTCTGCCTCAGCCTCCCGAGTAGCTGGGATTACAGGTGTGCACCACCATGTCCAGCTAATTTTTGTATTTTTAGTAGAGATGGGGTCTCACCATGTTGGCCAGGCTGGTCTCAAACTCCTGACCTTAAGTGATCCGCCCACCTCAGCCTCCCTAAGTTCTGGGATTACAGGCGTGAGACACTGCGCCTGGCCCTTTTTTTTTTTTCTTTCTTTTCTTAAGAGACAGGGTCCCACTCTGTCTCCCAGGCTTGAGTGCAGTGGTGCCATCATAGCTCACTGCAACCTGGAATTCCTGGGCTTACGCCATCTTCCCACCTCAGTTTCCTGAGTAGCTGAGACTACAAGTGTGTGTCACTGCACCTGGCTAATTTTTTTATTTTTGTTTTTGTAGACAAGGTTTCACTGTGTTGCCCAGGGTAATCTTGAATTCCTGGCCTCAGGCGATCCCTCTGCCTCAGCTTCCCAAAATGCTGGGATTATAGGCATGAGCCGCCACACCCAGCCTACTTTAGATCATTTTTATGTAAAGTAAATCGTTACAGTTATTGCTGAAGACCGCCCTCATGAACCCCACCCTGCCCATCCCCTCCTCCATGCCCCAAAGTAAACACTGTCCAGATTTTGATTTTATTCTCATATGTGTTTTGATATGTTATATGTGTATATATTCACAAATGATATATGATTTTGTTTTGCATGTTTTAAAACTATATAAATGGCATTAGACATATAATTTCCCCACTTGCTTTTTTTGCCCAACTTACTATTTTCTGAGATTTATGCATGTTGATGCATGCTGTGTGCATCCATTCATTTTAACCTCAGCATCATATTCCATTGGACAAATGCGCTGTCATTTGTTCATTCATTCCACTGTTGATGGACGTGTAGGTTGTTTCCAAACTTTTACTTTTTTTTTTTTTTTTTGAGACGGAGTCTCGCTCTGTCGCCCGGGCTGGAGTGCAGTGGCCGGATCTCAGCTCACTGCAAGCTCCGCCTCCCGGGTTTACGCCATTCTCCTGCCTCAGCCTCCCGAGTAGCTGGGACTACAGGCGCCCGCCACCTCGCCCGGCTAGTTTTTTGTATTTTTAGTAGAGACGGGGTTTCACCGTGTTAGCCAGGATGGTCTCGATCTTCTGACCTTGTGATCCGCCCATCTGGGCCTCCCAAAGTGCTGGGATTACAGGCTTGAGCCACCGCGCCCGGCCAACTTTTACTTTTATAAATAGCAGATGCAGGGAACGTTTTTACGTGGGCAAGAATTTCTCTGATGGATATAAGTATAAATGCTGTGTTACGGGTTATATACATCTCCAACTAAGGAAATGTTGCTAAATTTCCCCTAATGTGCTTGAACTAACTTCTGTTCTCACCATGAGTCTGCATTTCAGTGTGGCCGTGCCCATGCTAGATTTATCACCTGTTTCCCTCTGACTCTGACGGGTGTATTGTGGACATCTGTGGCTTTAATTTGCGTTTCCCAATTACTGATCAGGTGGCGTGTCAGTTCATATGCCTTTTGGGCATTTGAGTTTCCTCTTTTGTGAATCCAGTGTTGGTATTTGTTTGCCTGTTGTGTTACTGTTGGGATAGTTTGTCCTTCTCCTGTTGATGTGTAGGAATCTTCATGTTCTGAACCCCGTTCCCTTGTCAATGTTGCACGTATCTTCTCCTGATTTGTGTCTTGTCTTTTACTTTGTTTCTTCTGATACTCCTTTCATTTTAGGGTAGGTGGTTCATTTTTTCTCGTGTTTGACATTCTTCGCCACCCATAAGCAAGGAAAATAATCTCTGTATGTTTTTCTTCTTCTTCTTCTTCTTTTTTTTTTTTTTTTGAGACAGTGTCTTGCTCTGTCACCCAGGCTGTAGTGCAAACCTCCCAGGTTCAAGCGATTCTCCTGCCTCAGCTTCCTCAGTAGCTGGGATTACAGGCATGCACCACCACACTCGGCTAATTTTTGTATTTTTAGTAGAGACGAGGTTTCTCCATGTTGGCCAGGGTGGTCTCAAACTCCTGACCTCAGGTGATCCACCTGCCTCAGCCTCCTAAAGTGCTGGGATTACAGGTGTGAGCCACCGCGCCCTGTATTTTCTTCTTAAAGTTTTTCTTTGTATATCTAAGAATTTAATCCACCTGGAATGCTTTAGAGGCTTGTACTGGGCTCCTCGGAGGAAGAGCAGCAGTCATTTCCACTGTAGTTCTGGAAAGTGTGCTCACGCCAGGCTCTTCATGTGGGCTTGGGCAATCTGTGCCGTTCCCCCTCCTGGAGGTTTACATACCATTTTCTCTGAGCCCTTGGCCTTTTCAACAAAGCAGACACTGGGATAGTAAGAATTTCCATCTCTGGAAATCCAGAAAGGTCCAAAATGCCCTGCACTTTGCTGGCTGCAGTTGAATGACCTGTGTGGTGCAGGCCTTTGACTAGCCGCAGAACCACATGAAATTGCTCTGACCTTGGTGTAATTCCTTACCACATCTAAATTATTCCACATGAAACACTGACGCCTTCCCCACGTTTCTACCACTGTCAAAATTATAATTGCCTTAACCCTTAAGTTCACAGTATCTCTCATTACTTAGTTTCTCTTTAGTCATTCGTTCTTCTGTCCAAAGCAAAGTAAATGGAAAATTGGAGGATCCAAAGTGTCGCGGGGCCTGAAGAGTCCCATTTCTCACCTGCCTGATAGGATGACAGAAGGCTTTCCCAAAGAAGCAGGCAGTGGCAGAGTACAGGCCTTGCCCTGAACATAAGTTTGGCCATTATCACTGGAGTTTAGTGGTGGCATTGGGAGCTGTTACCCCACTGCTGCCGTTGTCTGCTTGGTGACCATGTGGTTCCATTCTCCTAAGCCATCTCAACAGGCCAGAGTACAACCTTCTGGCTTCAGCCATTTCTCTGCTCCCTGTTTGCCAAAAGCAATGGTGGCAGCAGAGCAGGGCAGTCAGCAGGAGTCAGTGTGAGCTCGACGCCAAAACCACCCAGAGACATTTACCTGGCAACAGGAAATGGAATTCCAGCTTCCCGTCCACCTTTTGTCTATCCCTGTCTGTCTCATGAGATGAGTCTGGCGAGTTGTTAATCCTCTGGAACTTCTTCTCATCTGTAAAATGGGAGCGATAAGTAACCTCCAGGGTGGGTAAGGCCTTACGCAGATTAAATGTGACAAAATGTTCCTCATGTCATTCCCAGCAGTCAGTAGGCCTTCAGGACTATGGGTGTCCTTCTAGATAATTGGCATCCCAGAGAACCAGAACAAACAGAGGAAAAGGTAGATTGTTGCCAGGATACATTGTTTACATTTGGGTAAATCTCCTACATCTTCAATAACATCCAGAGAAATTCAAAGTACAATGATAATGAGTTACTCTTTTTTGCCTAATGAATAATCAGGATTTGATGAGTTTTCAGTGCTGATAAGGGTGCAGTCTACACTGCTGGCAGAGGTGTAAATGGGTCCATTCCATTGGAAAGATCATAAAGTTTACACAGCCGCACACATCACAGAGTACTGCAGAACCATTAAAAATCACGATTCTTCTTTAGAGATAGGGTCTTGCTGTGTGGCCCAGGCTAGAGTGCAGTTAAAAACCATGATTTGTTTTTTAAAGACTACAAAGATGGGAAAATAGAATATAAAAATTGTATATATTAAGTGAGAAAAACAGGTTATAAAATAGTATATACATACAGTATAATTCTGATTTAGTTTTATGGAGGGGTTGTGATTTGTTTTTGAGACAGGGTCTCCCTCTGTCACCCAGGCTGGGAGAGTTACAGTGGCTCAATCTTGACTCCCTGCAGCCTCAACCTCCCAGGCTTAAGCGATCTACCCACCTCAGCCTTCCCCAGTATAGGTGTACACTACCACGCCTGGCTAATTTTTGCATTTTTTGTGGAGGCGGGGTTTTGCTGTCTTGTCCAGGCTTGGTCTCCAACTCCTGAGCTCCAGTGATCCTGCTGCCTGGGCCTCCTGAAGTGCCGGGATTACAGGTGGGAGCCACGACTCCTGGCCCCCGATGTAGTTTTTTATAGACGTACACGTAGGCCGGCTCCTTGATGTCGTTTTTCCTAGGTAATGGGAATTATACATAATTTTTTTCTTGTATATTTCTGTTTATTTCCCAAATTTTTTGCAACGAGAATGTGTTACGTGAGTAATGAGAAAAACATGACTCATTGGCCTGGGTCCACTCGGCACTGGGTCACTGGAAGGGGCCGGTAATGCTCTGCTTTGCTCCACAGCTGCTGCTGGACACCCACTCGCTGAAGATGGTCCTGCTCGATCTCCCCTCCATTGGCTCGCAGGTGGTGAGGAAGGCACCCGCCAGCTACACCAAGATTGTTGTCAAAGGCATGACGCGGGCTGAGATGATCCTCAAGGTGATGCCTTGTGTCTTTCCCAGGGATTCTGTTAAAAGGGGCTGGTTATTCAATCTGTTTTTCCGAGAAGCTTTGGTTTTGAAAGCACAGGGTAGGTCCCGTCCTCACCGGCCTCAAAGCACGGTCCACCTTCTTGGGCTGGACTAGATTTTGGCCTCATCAGATATTGTTGAAAGTCTGTGGATAGTTACTGGGGCTCAGGAATTCCTTCTGACAAATGAATTTCTTGTTGTTGTGGGATTCTCTTGTAATCAGATGCAGTCAAGCTTGGAGTGTAGGTGGTCGCCACTGTGAATCAGTGTATGTCAGGGCTCTGCTTCTCAGCAGGAATGTCAGGCACAGCCCTCAGTTCCTCCCTTCCACATCAGCCTTTCTGGCTTTCTGTACTCTGCCACTTTAAATGAACTCTGAACAGATGTTGTAGTAACTGAATCTAATCGTCAAATGGATTTTTAAAAGCTCCATTTAACAAAAGACTGTACTTTGGGTGAGGAACGTCTGAAGCCCTGAGCATCTGCCTCTAGTTTCCAGCTATTTGGAAGAGCGGGGATGAGGCCTGGAGAACAGATGGTCCTGTGGCGATGTGGTCTTAAAAGCCCAGGACCTGTAGGCTCTTCAGGACACTTCCTAAACCAGATGACTCAGGGACAGCAGGAGTAGGATGTGGCAGCAAGGCATCAGACACCGGTGGGATGTGGGTGAGGATGGAGCAGCCCATGTGGGTGAGGATGGAGCAGCCCGTGTGGGTGAGGATGGAGCAGCCCGTGTGGGTGAGGATGGAGCAGCCCGTGTGGGTGAGGATGGAGCAGCCCGTGTGGGTGAGGGTGGAGCAGCTCGTGTGGGTGAGGACGGAGCAGCTCGTGTGGGTGAGGACGGAGCAGCTCGTGTGGGTGAGGACGGAGCAGCTCGTGTGGGTGAGGACGGAGCAGCTCGTGTGGTGAGGACGGAGCAGCTCGTGTGGGTGAGGATGAAGCTGCCTCCTCATGTTCTTCCCCTGCTGCTTATTGCTGGGGAGGAGAGCATGCGGTCTGGGAATTATCTGCAGAGGATGCCTGAGTGAACTCCTCCTCGCCACTCTTTGGTTCAGCCTCAGCAATTCAAAACAAATCAGTCTGCTGGGGAAAGAAAATCAGATACTGCATTCCAGAACCAAATGGAAATGAACGAGGGGTGCAGTGCAGTTCCTTTGTTTGCGTGTTAATTGACAGTTTAACTGAGTTGTTACGTGAAGTTCCAGATTTTAAATCTTCAAAAAGGTGAGGCAGCTTTGGCATTTTTGTTTTTGCAGAAATCCACTTACTTATACCACCTCTTTTTGCCACCCATTTCTCAGGAATCACAGTACATCAAGGCAGAAGAATCAAGTACCATATACTCATGAAATGCCTCCAGCAGGAGACTCTCTCACGCAGAGTTTCCCAAATGGTTCTGATAGTTTAAAAATCACCAGGGACCCCACCCAGGCCTACTGAATTACAGTCTTTAGAGGAGGGGTCCAGGAACCTGTACTTCACAAAGCAGCGCAGGTGTATTTAGGATTCAGCAAATTTAGGACATTGCTGTAGTGGCGTGTGAAGATGAGATGGGCCATTGGGGCGTTTGTAGGTTGGGTTTCTGCTGCTTAAGGAAACCTCGCAGAATCCATTTTGCGCTCGACTGGCAAGTGAGGAGTGAGTTTCCTGAGGGGCCTGCTCCTGTCTCCTCCGCCGTAGGTAGTGATGGCCCCTCATGAACCGTTGGTGGTGTTTGTTGACAACTACATCAAACTCCTCACAGACTGCAACACAGAAACCTTCCAGAAGATACTGGACATGAAGGTCAGTGCAGGATCCTGTTTCGTCCACACTTGCTCATCCACCTCACACTCAGCGGTTCTTCACTGGGGGGTTGGGATATAGCTTCCTGGGGTGCTTTCTCAAAATGCATGTGCCTGATTCCACACAGCAAACCAGATTCCGAGAAGCCTCTGGAGGAGGGATAGCCCCAGGCCTCTGCACCTCGGGATTCCGACAGGCCCTGCATGCCCTGCTGAGACCCCCTGCACAGGGAGGAAGGGGCAGGGGGATGAGCACAGGAGTGTTGTCCTTCCTACCGTCTGGACCTGCCCCTTCTCCTCTCTCAGCCCCTTCTTGACCTGCCCCTTCTCCTCTCTCAGCCCCTTCTTTCTCTTCCTTTACCTTTTCTTCCCCTCTCTTTTTTCTCCCACACTACTACCCAGGCCTGGTGAGTCCCCTGAGGAAAGGGTTCGCCCTCAGCCTGGAGTAACTATGCTGTCTGCAGAGCCTCTGCTGACCCCGTACCCAGGTACTGCGCTCTCCCCTGTGGGCCATTCTGGCCCAGACTTCCTGACGGTTCTCCTCTCTCAACCTCAGGGGCTGAAGAGGAGTGAGCAGAGCAGCATGCTGGAACTCCTGCGCCAGCGGCTCCCCGCACCGCCCTCAGGGGCAGAAAGCTCTGGCTCGCTGTCCCTGACGGCACCAACACCAGAGCAAGAGTCGTCCCGCATCCGCAAGCTGGAGAAGCTCATTAAAAAGAGACTATAGCAGCAGCCAGGGACCCTTGCTCCTGGCCGGCGACCCCCGTTCCTCAGAAGCCCCCGACCCCTCCTGTGCTCCCCAGCACTCTCACATCGTTGGTCTTCAAGCTTTCGGGGACATGTGGGTTGTTAGAGTCTCTCCCAGGCCCTGTCTCACTTCCTGCCCTAATCGGAGATGCTGAGCAAGGGCTGGGCTCTGAGAGGGCGATTTCGATGATCTCTGGTTCCCGAAGCAGAGGCAGCAGTCGGGGGAAGGGCCCTAAGCTGCCCTTGACTCATGTAGCCTCCCCATGGCAGTCGCACCCTCTGACACACAGGCCCCACTGTGCTCCCACCCGTCCAGGCAACTTGAACAAGGATGCCTGGATCTCACTCCTCCTCCCTCCCCCCTCCCTCCCTCTGTGGCTGACTGAGGTTTCACCTTCTGCAAGAGCTGAGTTTCCTCTCACATCTCTGGGTTTGGCCCTAGGGCCTGAGTTAATGAAGTGGCAGATTACAGGTTCTTCATGGAGGTAGTGGAACCAGGCGTATTCCCATGGAAATCCCAGTTTCCTGGCCCATATTTTGTTTCTGATACTTGTCATGACCTTACATGACCAGTTATCCCTGTGTTCCTGCTGTTTCTGAGTTGTCTCCAAAGGAGAGATGTCCTCTGTGTCTGTCACCCAGCAAGGGCGTATGTGCCAGGCCTTCAAGCAGGTGTCCTGTCTGCCCTGGGGCTCCTGACTTGGGTAAGGGCAGACCCAGATCTGACAGTGGCTCTGCCTGGCACACTCACTGGGCTGTGTGAGCAGATTCTTTCCTCCTTTATTTTTTCTTTTAGAGACGGGGTCTCTCTCTGTCACCCAGGCCGGAGTGCAGTGGCATGATCTAGGCTCACTGCAACCTCTGCCTCCTGGGTTCAAGCAGTTCTCCTGCCTCAGCCTCCTGAGTATCTGAGATTACAGGCGTGAGCCACCGCGCCCGGCCCCTTCCTCCATTTCTTTACTCCCACTCTGCTCCTGGCTTCTGGGGAAGGGAAACCAGGAAGTTCACTTGGAAAACGTTTCCTAGGCTTTCTCATCCGATGAAGCCATGGGAACACTCAGGATGTCCATCCCCTCGAATCCCTTTCTGCCCACTCATCTTCAGGTCCACAGCACTTGCCAGTGTCATCTGAAATAGCAAAGGTGATGTGCAGTGTCCCATTTGTATGTTCCTGTGTCATGACAAGGAGCCTGGGGTTCTGGATGCCTCAGGAACAGAATATGGACCTTAAACACCAGGCTGAGAGCCTGGCCTGGCACGCAGCCTGCCCCGCCTGCCCTTCCTGTCCACCCCGGGCTCTCTGCAGCAGGGCTTGCCAAAGAGACTGCTCCCGGCCTCTCGCATCATCCTGCATCCAGAGAACAGGCAGCATATCGAGCCGTTACCCTGATTGACTCCGTTCCCTTGAAACCAAGCCTCAGTTAACCGTGACCACAGCTACAGCCAACCACTGTTGTTGTGTTGTTGCTGCCTGCTTTTGCTCAAGAATGATATCTTGACAGGCACAGTGGCTCATGCCTGTAGTCCCAACACTTTGGGAGGCCAAGGCAGGAGGATCGTTTGAGCCCAGGAGTTCGAGACCAGCCCGGGCAACATAGAGACCTCTACAAAAATAAAAATTTGCAAGGTGTAGTGGCGTGCACCTGTGGTCCCAGCTGCTAGGGAGGCTGAGGTGGGCAGATTGCTTGAGCTCAGTAGTTTGAGACCAGCTTGGGCAACCTGGTGAAACCAAAAATAGAAAAACTTGACCGGGCGTGGTTGCTCTAATCACAGCACTTTGGGAGGCTGAGGTGGGTGGATCACCTGAGGTCAGGAATTCGAGACCACCCTGGCCAACATGGCAAAACCCTGTCTCACCTAAAAATACAAAAATTAGCCACGTGTGGTGGCGGCGCCTGTAATCCCAGCTACTGGGGAAGCTGAGGCAGGAGAATCACTTGAATCCGGGAAGCGGAGGCTGCACTGAGCAGAGATCACGCCACTGCACTTCAGCCTGGGTGAGGGAGCAAGACCCTGTCTCAAAAAGTTTTCAGGACAGAGGAAATTTCCTGAAAATCTGTAAAACTCGTAACAGCCATATAGTAGGAATAAGGTTTGAAAATCTGCCTGGAAACCTGATTTCCTCGTCCCCACCTTGTTTCCCAGCATAACCACTGCTCTGTGCCCCTGCCCTCTCTGCCAACCTTTCTCCCCGACGCCGTCCAGCTCTGATCCTGAGCCTCATTTCTTCATCGGCTTCCAGAATGTCCTTGCTAGCCGGTATGACTCTCATGCATCGAGCATCTCAAATTCGAGACTGTGGAGGAAAATAAGTGGTGTGAGAAGGGTGTGCAGCCTTTAGTTGAGGTCTGTGAGGAAAAGATTCCAAGTAAGACAAGGGCAGGGAGGGGGTCGGGAGAGCCCCCGGGAAGCCCTGTAGAAGGTCCCCCAGTCCACGGGGTTTCTGTGGTTATGCAGCCTGAGCTGTACAGTTGAGAAGGGGCGATGGGGCCCATCTCCAAATAGCACGGCCAGTTCAGCCGTCTGTCCTCGACCCGGGAGAGCTGGGAAAGCCAGTGGACTCCCGCACCTGGTTCTTGTCACTCCCAGCATTTTGTGTACAGATCCCCGCTTCTCTTTTTGGTTCGTTGGTGAGGAGTCGTTTTCTGGACGGTTCCATCACAGCATTGAGCTGTCAAGCTCCTGTTTTCCACAGTTGGTGGTCACAGCCAGGGAAGTTGCTGCCTTGATTTGTTACATTGTCAGTAATCCCCAAGGAGCCAGTGGATGTCAGTATGAGTTCTGTTCAGTGTCTCCTTGATGGGGACTGAGTACTATGTAAAGGTGCTGTGTTTCTCTTCTGGGGGTGTGCATCAGAACCACCTGGGGCCTTTTAAAAGCTACAGATGCCAGCCTGGCGCGGGGGCTATGTCTGGAATCCCAGCACTGTGGGAGGCCGAGGCGGGCGGACCACCAGCTCAGGAGATCCAGACCAGCCTGGCCAACATGGTGAAACCCTGTCTACTAAAAATACAAAAATTAGTTGGGTGTGGTGGCGGGTGCCTATAATCCCAGCTACTTGGGAGGCTGAGGTAGGAGAATCACTTGAACCTGGGAGGTGGAGGCTGCAGTGAGCCAAGATCGCAACACTGCACTCCAGCCTGGCGGCAGAGCGAGACTCCATCTCAAAAAAAAAAAACAAAAACAAAAAACATGCCTGGAGATGTTGAGTCCGTCAGTTTGGATGGGGCCTGGCATACAGGTTAGAAGTCCCGTAGGTAATTATAATGTTTGCACCTTGTTAAGAGCCATTGCAGCAGAGAGAGGTTTGCTTTGTGAAAGGGCTCCTGCCGCACGTTTTCATGCGTGCCTGTGTTTCTGACTGTAAGCTCAAAGTGTGCCGACATTGCACTTGAGCTGGTACCAGCGTGGTAGATTCTTTACCGATAACAGCTTTCATTTTAAACTTGGGTTGGGCCAGGTGCGGTGGCTCACGCCTGTAATCCCAGCACTTTGGGAGGCCGAGGTGGGCGGATCACCTTAGGTCAGGAGATCGGGACCAGCCTGGCCAACATGGTGAAACCCTGTCTCTGCTAAAAATAAAAATTAAAAAAAGGTGGTGGGCGCCTGTAGTCCCAGCTACTTGGGAGGCTGAGGCAGGAGAATCACTCAAATCCGGGAGGTGGAGGTTGCAGTGAGCCGAGGTCCCACCACGGCACCCCAGCCTGGAAGACAGAGAGACTCAACTTTTGTTGGTGGGGACCATGCCAGGAATTGGGCTCTGAACATACTAATTAGGATTCTTCTTTTGATGACCAAACCCCAAGCAGAAGCTTTATTTATTAACATCACTTCAAAAATAACGTATCAAAGGAGCACCCTAGGCCAGGTGCGGTGGCTCACACGCTTTGGGAGGCTGAGGTGGGAAGATTGCTTGAGCCCAGGACTTCAAGACAAGCCTGGGCAACAGAGTGAGACCCCATCTCTGTTAAAAAAAAATAGGCCGGGCACGGTGGCTCCTGCCTGTAATCCCAGCACTTTGGGAGGCCAAGGCAGGTGGATCATGTGAGGTCAGGAGTTCGAGACCAGCCTGGCCAACGTGGTGAAATCCTGTCTCTACTGAAAACACAAAATAAGCCAGGCGTGGTGGTGGGCACCTGTAACCCCAGCTACTTGGGAGGCTGAGGCAGGAGAATCGCCTGAACCCAGGACGCAGAGGCTGCAGTGAGCCAAGATCATGCCATTGCACTCCAGCCTGGGCAGCGGAGCAAGACTCTCTAAAAAAATAATAATAAAGTAAAAGGAGCACCCATGGATGAAAGCAGCAGCTAACAGCTCTGTGATTCAGCCAAACCTAGATATTGTGCCCATTCCTTCCCTTCAGTCCATTTTCTCTAGCCCCTTTAAAAACCAAAAAACAAGCAACTTTGAAGTCACTTTGGGTTTAAAATAAATAGTGATAATTGGTATAATCAATAAAGAGTTCAATCTGCTCTTACTATGGGGACTTCTCTGAAAGCTGGCTTAGCGGTGCCTCGGCCAGAGAACATCCTGTGTGGACTCTAACAGTGAAACAGGAGGCGTAGTGGACAAGATGTTCTGATCTCCAAACCCAGCTCAGGGATTGAAGCTTAACTTAACCGCCACTCCTTCCTCTCTCAAAGAACAAAGAGCCAGTACCCAGGACTCTGCCTATCCCCAAGAAGGGGTGCCTGATTTCTTATGTCTAGGGTGGCTCCTCCATGCAGATGAGACAGGACTGAGAGCAGACAAGCCGAGACCAGCATGACCAACACAGGGCACGCAGGGCAGGTCCGAGGCTGCTGCCTGATGCAGGGTACGGTACCAACCCTTCCTGAATTGCCTTTGGATAAGGAGACCCGGTTCCCTGTTGACAATGCCAGGAGAAATGCCGCAAGTGCACAGCTGGAAATGGGATTCCTTCCCCAGGAAGAGCACTCGGAACAACCTGCCACAACCTGCCTGCTTGAGGGTGACAGCAAGTGTCTCACACTTTTTGCCAACTCCAAGTCAGATCCCTAAAAATAAAATAGAGCTGCACTGGGCCATTGAAGCAAAAGCCTTAGAAACATGGACTCGTGAAATGGTGGCCTACATGACGGGTTCGATTACATTTTATATATTAAATAAAAATTCCCAGTTTAGGATTCATCAGAATAGCCTCTTGGACCCTCGAAGTTCTACACCTTTGGAAGATACAAATTTCCTTAAAATAAAGGGATTTTGTGTGTGTGTGTAAATAGCTTTCATTTTCTCCATCTGGAAGTGATTTCTCCCTGCATGTCGGAGCACAAAATACTGCCATTAATTAGAGCATTACTGGATGTCATTTGCTAGAATGTATTTCCTTACTGCTAACAGAAAACAGAACAGACTCTAGGAAAGAGTTAGCAGGCACGTGACCTTGGCCCCTCCCAGTGGCTGCCCTCCCTTCCCTGACAGTCTAAGGAAGCGACGTGTGGGAGCAGAATGTGGCCGCCCGAGCCCAGTCCTGGCATGTCCAGTTGCAGTAGAGTCTCTGTCCTGTGTAAAGTGTTTCGCTTCTGACTTGGAACCCTTCTTGCCCTGTGAATTTCTATCCTGTGAACATTCCCTTCTCTGTCCTTGCCGTTCCCCTCACAGCCTGCTCTTCCAGTGACTGCCAAGTGATTTCTCTCCTGCACGCGTGAGTCCATCCTGTTTCCTTAGTAGCTGGATGGACGTTTTGCCATGAAAACTATTTGGGAAGTCCTGTGTCCTTTCAACAGTGGAAAGCTGGCTGCGGCCCTTCCATTAGGCTCCAGGATCATTACCTCGTTTCCATTCTTCCTTTTCAACAGCTCCCCATTTTACTAGGGAAGCCAAGGGATCAACCTAATGAGAAAAGAACCTTCCCTGTAGCCCACCTGGAAGGGCATTGCCTGCCAGCTCCTTCCTTCTCACCTGCGTGAACAGGAGGGAAGAGGTGGCAATCCGTGGGACATGAAGGACGTGTCCACTTGAAATGAAAGGAGCCTGGGATTGAAAGCGTCCACAGAAGACCTGATCTGCAGGGCCTTGATCTGGACCTGGCACTTTGACACTGGGCAAGTCACCGATCCCCTGAGCATCTGTTTTCAATATTGGTGAGAGGGGATTATAATGAATGTTGGCTGTGAAGGTCACACAAGACCGGGCTATATGCACTTGCTCTGCAAAAGCCATAAGGCAGTGTGAAGTGTGTTCGTGATCACCTGCGGGCAGGAGCCTGTGGCTGTCTTGCCTGGACTGGTTTTTTAAAACATGGCTGAGTGGTGACAAATCCTGCGGCCACGTGCAGACTGCATCCGCGGCGAGCTCAGCATATCTGGTCTTTGCCTTTTTAGGTCATGGCTGTGATTTCCAGCCTACACGAGAGTTTTAAAAGGCTGAGCAGTATCCCCTTCCCCTGGCATCTGCTGCTTCCGTAGCATTTAGGAATAAACCTGCAGACACTGAGAAGAGAGCTTCCTCCCTCCTGGGGCTGGTGGCGAGGCTGCCTGTTGTGGAAAATAGGGCACATCTCCTGTGAATGCGAACTGCAAGGGTTGCCAGAGGCTCCCTTCCAAAAATCTTCCTTAGGTGTCTGGGGACTACAGAGCAGACTCTTCTCCCGACAGGGACAAAAATTCTTGCCTGCCTTTGTTTCTTTTTCTTTTTTGTCCTTTTACTTATTCTTGATTTTTTTTTCTTTCTTTCTTTTTTTTTTTTTTGCTATGATGCCCAAAAAACGAAGCAAGATTAACTTGGGACAGGCAGTTCTAACTGGGAACCCTGAGCTTGCAGGCTTCCCAGTTTGGATTAGTTTCCAATTGTGTTTCAAAGATGTTTAGACTTTTCCCAAGGCCAGCCTAATCCTTGTAATCAGCCCAAAAGTTCCTCTCTGGCTCTGTCTGTCCCCTTTGAGGGTGTTGGCTCAGAGAACCTGGGGCGATATGAGATGTTAAAATAAAAATAATGTCCAACGTCTCGCCCCCGGGAGTGCTGCTCACTTCATCCCAGGGCTCCGGGAGCTTCTGCTCAGTCATCAAATGGAATTTGCACAATTGTATTCCTCCTGTTTGGGGTAATTTTTCAACAAGTGAGAAATTAAGAACAGCTTCTCAACAAACTTCCCTCTACTTCCAGGGCCAAGAAAAGTATTTGCAGAGTGGGCTGCAGCTTTCAGGGGTCTCAGGTCTGGTGGCAAGAAACCCCAGCTCCCTTCATGTGTTTGCTCTGTGCTGATGGAAAAGGAAGGTGTTTCTCTGCTGCCAAAGAGACTCCATTCCACAGGGTTCTTCACAAAATCAAGCACTGTGACGGACCGATGGGAGCAGCCATTGGAGGGCTTTAGAAGACAAATGGAAAACATATCAAATGCTGTATAAAGAAAACATCAGTTTACACACACACAGCCCCCCACAGCCTCATACCCACACCCAATATCAAATACTGTATAAACATCAGTTTACACACACACAGCCCCTCACAGCCTCATACCCACACCCAACATCAAATACTGTATAAACATCAGTTTACACACACACAGCCCCTCACAGCCTCATACCCACACCCAACATCAAATACTGTATAAACATCAGTTTACACACACACAGCCCCTCACAGCCTCATATGCGCAGCCAATATCAAATACTATATAAACATCAGTTTACACACAGCCCCTCACAGCCTCATACCCACACCCAATATCAAATACTATATAAACATCAGTTTACACACAGCCCCTCACAGCCTCATATGCACAGCCAATATGAAATACTGTATAAACATCAGTTTACACACACAGCCCCTCACAGCCTCATAGCCACACCCAACATCAAATACTATATAAACATCAGTTTACACACACACAGCCCCTCACAGCCTCATACCCATGCCTCTCACATGCTTGCACTGCCCTAAAGGATCCAGAGCATTGGCTCAGCAGCTGGCTAGCTCAGAGGTCAGAGGAGGGTGCTGAGGGGAGTGGAGGTCAGTTGGGGTAGCCCTGGGCCCTGGCTGCACAGTCCAGCTGCCGTGTGGCCTGCCTGTATTACCTTTGGTCATGAGAGGGTCTGGGTGATTCAGGGCTATCTGTACATGTTGGTGGGGTGGGAAGGAAAAGGTAACTGCGTATTTACTGTGTTCTGGATGCGTTATCACATCTCATTGGATCAAATTCCTGCTAAGTTTAACTCCGTTTACCGGATGGGACTTGGAGTCTCAGAGAGGGTAAGTGACAGGCCCAAGGATATGTGGCTAGTAAGGGGGCGTGCCAGGATTCGATGTGTGACTAGTCGGGGGTGAGCCAGGATTTGATGTGTGACTAGTGAGGGGTGAGCCAGGATTCGATGTGTGACTAGTCGGGGGTGAGCCAGGATTTGATGTGTGACTAGTGAGGGGTGAGCCAGGATTTGATGTGTGGCTAGTGAGGGGTGAGCCAGGATTTGATATGTGGCTAGTGAGGGGTGAGCCAGGATTTGATGTGTGCTGTGAGGGTGGCCAGGGTGATGTGTGACTAGTGAGGGTGAGCCAGGATTCGATGTGTGGACTAGTGAGGGGTGAGCCAGGATTCGATGTGGACTAGTGAGGGGTGAGCCAGGATTATGTGTGACTAGTGAGGGGTGAGCCAGGATTTGATGTGGACTAGTGAGGGTGAGCCAGGATTTGATGTGTGACTAGTGAGGGGTGAGCCAGGATTTGATGGTGGAGTGAGGGATGAGCCAGGATTTGATGTGTGACTAGTGACGGGTGAGCCAGGATTTGATATGTGACTAGTGAGGGGTGAGCCAGGGTTGATGTGTGACTAGTGAGGGTGAGCCAGGATGATGTGTGACTAGTGAGGGTGAGCCAGGATTGATACGTGACTGTCGGGGTGAGCCAGGATTTGATGTGTGGCTAGTGAGGGGTGAGCCAGGATTTGATGTGTGGCTAGTGAGGGGTGAGCCAGGGTTTGATGTGTGACTAGTGAGGGGTGAGCCAGGATTCGATGTGTGGCTAGTGAGGGGTGAGCCAGGATTCGATGTGTGGCTAGTGAGGGGTGAGCCAGGATTCGATGTGTGGCTAGTGAGGGGTGAGCCAGGATTTGATGTGTGGCTAGTGAGGGGTGAGCCAGGATTTGATGTGTGACTAGTGAGGGGTGAGCCAGGATTTGATGTGTGACTAGTGAGGGGTGAGCCAGGATTTGATGTGTGACTAGTGAGGGTGAGCCAGGATTTGATGTGTGGCTAGTGAGGGATGAGCCAGGATTTGATATGTGACTAGTGACGGGTGAGCCAGGATTTGATATGTGACTAGTGAGGGGTGAGCCAGGGTTTGATGTGTGACTAGTGAGGGGTGAGCCAGGATTTGATATGTGGCTAGTGAGGGGTGAGCCACGATTTGATGTGTGACTAGTGAGGGGTGAGCCAGGATTTGATATGTGGCTAGTGAGGGATGAGCCAGGATTTGATATGTGGCTAGTGAGGGGTGAGCCAGGATTTGATATGTGGCTAGTGAGGGGTGAGCCAGGATTTGATATGTGGCTAGTGAGGGGTGAGCCAGGATTTGATATGTGACTAGTGAGGGGTGAGCCAGGATTTGATATGTGGCTAGTGAGGGGTGAGCCAGGGTTTGATATGTGACTAGTAAGGGGGTGAGCCACGATTTGATGTGTGAGGGGTGAGCCAGGATTTGATATGTGACTAGTGAGGGGTAGGCCAGGATTTGATATGTGGCTAGTGAGGAGCGAGCTGGGATTCGATATGTGAGTAGCGAGGGATGAGCCAGGATTTGATATGTGAGTAGCGAGGGATGAGCCAGGATTTGATATGTGACTAGCGAGGGATGAGCCAGGATTTGATGTGTGACTAGTGAGGGATGAGCCAGGATTTGATGTGTGACTAGTGAAGGATGAGCCAGGATTTGATGTGTGACTAGTGAAGGATGAGCCAGGATTGGATGTGTGACTAGTGAGGGGTGAGCCAGGATTTGATATGTGACTAGTGAGGAGTGAGCCAGGATTTGATATGTGACTAGTGAGGAGTGAGCCAGGATTTGATATGTGACTAGTGAGGGGTGAGCCAGGATTTGATATGTGACTAGTGAGCGATGAGCCAGGATTTGGTTCAAGTCTTCATTCCAACATCCGTGCCCTTTGTACTACACCAGCAGTTTTCAAATTTATCGGACAAAATTTTACAGTGGATTGCCACTATACAAAACAGATGAAAGTATTCTATGAATATATGAGTTTAAATATTTTTCACAGGAAATCAGTAAAAGCATTAAAATTATTGCAGTAAATAGGAAGCATTTTAAACCAAGGTTATGGATGAAAATGTGTATGTATCAACCCAGTTTACTTCTGGGTTTTGCTTTGGTTGCACAGAATGGAGAAATCTTGATTTAATCCAGCTAAGAATTTGCAAATAGTATCCATTTTGTTTTGTTTTAAACAGCTCTTCTTCGAGTGGTAGAGGCTCTTCAGTTAAACAGAAGTGGCAAGAGACTCTTTGTCTCCTGAGTCTTCATGGCGGTGAGCGGCCCTTGGAGTAAGAGGTTAACACAAGCAAGGGCCTCCGACATCTTACATTTGCCCCCAGAAGACATTTGAGGATGTGTTGCGTTATTACCATTTTTTTTTTTTTTTTTTTTTTTTTGAGACGGAGTCTCGCTCTGTCGCCCAGGCTGGAGTGCAGTGGCCGGATCTCGGCTCACTGCAAGCTCCATTTCCCGGGTTCCCGCCATTCTCCTGCCTCAGCCCCCTGAGTAGCTGGGACTACAGGCGCCGCCACCTCGCCCGGCTAGTTTTTTTTCTTTTTTTTTTTTTTAGTAGAGACGGGGTTTCACCGTGTTAGCCAGGACGGTCTCGATCTCCTGACCTCGTGATCCGCCCGTCTCGGCCTCCCAAAGTGCTGGGATTACAGGCTTGAGCCACCGCGCCCGGCCGCGTTATTACCATTTTTAATGTTTAGTTTTTAGAACTAAAACTAAATGCATTTTAAAAGTGAAGTTAGGGCCGGGCGCGGTGGCTCACGCCTGTAATCCCAGCGCTTTGGGAGGCCGAGACAGGTGGGTCAGGAGATCGAGACCATCCTGGCTAACACAGTGAAACCCCGTCTCTACTAAAAATACAAAAACTAGCCGGGCGAGGTGGCGGGCGCCTGTAGTCCCAGCTACTCGGGAGGCGGAGGCAGGAGAATGGCGTAAACCCGGGAGGCGGAGCTTGCAGTGAGCTGAGATCCGGCCACTGCACTCCAGCCTGGGCGACAGAGCGAGACTCCGTCTCAAAAAACAAACAAACAAAAAGGGAAGTTAGAATAAAACCTCTGTAGAGGTTCTCACGCCACCAAAACATCACTGAAGATTTCCAGGTTTCCCCAGGTGTGGGTTTGGAAGCTGCTGCCCTCCTTGACACATGTCACTCTTGTTTTTCTGGATGAGATGGGAGGGGAGGCTTGGCACCGTCACTAGCACGGGAAAGGGCACGGTTTGACTTGAGGTAGCCGCCCATTCAACAATAGCACCCAAACTCTCTTCCAGATTCTGTGCAAATTCAGGTTGAGCATCCCTAACCCGAGATGCTCGGCCCGGGAGTGTCTTGGAGTTCAGCTGTTTTTGGATTTGGGAATGTGTGTGTTATAGACGCACCAGTTCGGCATCCCTAATCGGAAAATCCCCAACCCAGATGGCTTCGATGAGCACTTCCTCTGGGTGTCGTGTCGGCACGCGAAGTGTTTCGGATTTTGGAGCATTTTGAATTTCGGACGCTCGACCCCTAAGGCTGGGGGGGGCACAGTTGAGCTGAGGCGTTGTGGCCTTTGGAAATAACACCTGAGAACCCTCTGAGTAACCCCTGGTGCAAGGCAGACACGCTCTAAGAACAAAGCGGTGTCACCGGGATGGAGAAGGGGCTTGGTCAGAGTGAGGTGGGCGATCAGAAGAACCTGATCCTTCCAGAAGCCCCAAATCTTGTGCTAGAGACATGGCATGACCGCGTTTGCAACGCTTCCCGACCTTTGCAGCCAGAAGTGACGACAGGAGTAACTCCTGTTGCCTCAACAGAAGAGGCTGCTGGGGCGGGAAGTGACGGGCCTGGGGACACCTCCCTCCGTCCACAGCCCCAAGGCTAAGGGGATGAGTATCTGGTCATTTGCTGGATACCTTTGCAGTGGCCCCAACTCTCCGGTTGGGAAACTCGGAATTGGGGCATGAAGGTTGGAATTAGAGCGTCCGGGTTGGGGGGCGTGTTTGGTTCCGTGTCGGGAACTCTGTCAGAGTCCCTCCGTTTGTACATGGGATGCTGAGATCGCAAGAGTTTCGATCACTGGCTCACTCCCCGCCATAGAAGAGAAGTGGCAAAGGCCGGGCGCGGTGGCTCAAGCCTGTAATCCCAGCACTTTGGGAGGCCGAGACGGGCGGATCACGAGGTCAGGAGATCGAGACCATCCTGGCTAACACGGTGAAACCCCGTCTCTACTAAAAATACAAAAACTAGCTGGGCGAGGTGGCGGGCGCCTGTAGTCCCAGCTACTCGGGAGGCTGAGGCAGGAGAATGGCGTAAACCCGGGAGGCGGAGCTTGCAGTGAGCTGAGATCCGGCCACTGCACTCCAGCCTGGGCGACAGAGCGAGACTCCGTCTCAGAAAAAAAAAAAAAAAGAGAAGTGGCAAAAACTAAACCACTGGTGTACAAGCCGCTCTCCATACCACCCCGCTCTCCTAGCTGTCCGGTCCTGGGGTGTGTCCTTTGCCCCACCCAGTTCCTCAGAGACTGTCCCCTTTCACCCTCTGCTTGCAGAAGTGAGCACGGGTCCCCCTGCTTTTCCTGATCCCACTCCCCCCACAGCCCGTCGGTTTTCTTAGTGCGTCAAGGGAGTCCACAGCCCCCATCCACACATGCATTCCCGCCGAGCAAGCCAGCTTCCATCTCAACCTCTGTCCTGACCCCTCTTTCAAAGGTCACTGGTGCCATTCTAGCCCGGCTCACATCCGTCCTGACCCTTATGTTGAAGGTCGCCGGTGGTCTTCCAGCTCCGCTCACCTGTCCTGACCCTGCTCTCGAAGGTCACTGGTGCCCTTCTAGAAAGTCAGCTTCCATCTCAACCTCTGTCCTGACCCTCATATTGAAGGTCACCGGTGCTCTTCCAGCCCGGCTCACATTCTTCACCTGCAGATGGTTCCCGACTTACGATGGCCCTGCTTAACGAGTTTTCGACTTTACGATGGTGCGAAAGTGATTTGTGACCAGTACAAACCCTACCCAGAGCACCTGTACAGCCACTGTTTTCACCTTCAGTGGAAACAGATGCATAAGATGAATCACATGAGACAGTCAACACTATTATAAAATAGGCCTCGTGTTACAGGATGTTGCCGAACTGCGGGATACTGTGACTGTTCTGAGCATGTGTAAGATAGGCTAAGCTATGACATTGGGCAGGTTAGGTGTATTAAATGCATTTTTGACTTAACATGTCTAACTTACAGTGGGTTTATTGGGATGTAACATTCATCAGTGGAGGGGCATCTGTGTGTGAGTCCCCCTTCCCCCAGGATTCTCCCTTAACTGTGTGAGTCCCCTTGTCCCTGGAATTCTCTCTTAACTGTATGAGTCCCCCTCTCCCCGGAATCCTCCCTTACTGCGTGAGTCCCCCTCTCCCCGGAATCCTCCCTAACTGGGTGAGTCCCCCTCTCCCCGGAATCCTCCCTTAACTGGGTGAGTCCCCCTCTCCCCGGAATCCTCCCTTAACCGGGTGAATCCCCCTCCCCCCAGGATTCTCCCTTAACTGCGTGAGTCCCCCTCTCCCCGGAATCATCCCTGAACTCCTTTGACACTTTGTTGCTTTACTGGCTCCGGGACTTGTTAGTCTTGTTCCCCAGCTCTCCTCTCCTTCTGAGCCTTGACAGCGGCCAGGCCTTGAGGTCTTAGGCCCCCTGTTTTCATGCCAGGCTCCTGAGGACTTACCTGCCATCCCAGGTGCAAACACCAGCTACACCTCAGCTCCCCGCGATTTTCAGTTCCTGTCCTCTAGCCCACTCCCATCATTAGCTTATATGCACCATCTCGAGGTAAGTTCCGCCCAATTCCTGAATCCCCCATTTTTCTCTTTCTTTTCTTTTCTTTTCTTTTCTTTTCTTTCTCTTGTTTTTGAGACAGAGTCTTATTCTGTTGCCCAGTCTTGTCTTGAACTCTTGGGCTCAAGTGATCCTCCCACCTCAGCCTCCCACTGCCCCCGGCTGAATTCCCCATTTCTAAATGGCTCCACCTTCCTTTCCTAGGGCCTCAGTCTCAACACCTTAGTCACCCCTAACAACTCTCATTGTCAGCCAATATGGTTAGTTTATCATAAACTTTTTTTCTTAATGATTACACAGACAACAGTCACAGAAATCAAAAGAAAATCTTGCCCCAACGAATCAAGAATGGAAGTCCCAGGAAGCCCACACAGGCGGGTCTCGGTGTGCGGAAGCCACTCTCCCTGGGCTCTGGGCTGGGCCTGCTGCACGCCTCTTTCCTTAGGTTTCTCAGAAGGTGCTAAGGAGCCTGGCTCCAGTGGGTGACTTCTCAAAACCGATGACACTGATGGCTCAGTGGTCTGTGCCACTATTTACCCTATAATATTGCAATAGCAACACTCATTTTTAGAGTACAATGGGCCGGGCGTGGTGGCTCACACCTCTAATCCCAGCACTTTGGGAGGCCGAGGTGGGAGAATCACGAGGTCGGGAGTTCGAAACCAGCCTGGCCAACATGGTGAACGCCCATCTCTCCTAAAGATAACAAAAAATTAGCCAAGCATTGTGGTACACACCTGTAATCCCAGCTGCTTGGGAGGCTGAGGCAGGAGAATTGTTTGAGCCCGGGAGGGGGAGATTGCAGTGAGCCGAGATCGCGTCATTGCACTCCAGCCTGGGCAATAGGGTGAGACTCCATCTCAGGAAAAAAAAAAAATTAGCCAGTTGTGGTGGCAGGTGCCTGTAATCCCAGCTACTCGGGAGGCTGAGGCAGAAGAATCACTTGAACCCAGGAGGTGGAGGTTTCAGTGAGCTGAGATCGTGCCACTGCACTCAGCCTGTGCACAGCCTGGACGACAGAATGAGACTCTGTCTCTAAATAAATAAATAAATAAATCTACATGGAAATATATCAGAAGTCCTACTCTCCTTTGAAGACTTCTCTGTGTCTTTATGTGGGAAAAAAGAAGGGGACACTTTGCTAAAATAATAATAGTAATAATAATAATAATATGAAGCATATGTTTCTGCAGCTTAACAATACAGTTGCCCCTCAGTATCCATGGGGCATTGGTTCCAGGGCCCCCCACCTGCCAGATAACAAAATCCTGGATGCTCAGGTCCCAGGCCCCAAGTCAGCCCTGTGGAACCCGTGGATACCAAAATTTGGGTCTTGACTTCTCAGCATCCTGAGAATTCTGTATTTTTATTCCAGAGTTGGTTGAATCTGTAGCTGCAGAACTGGTGGATGCAGAAGGCTGTACACCTTGGACTTTTCCCTTGCTGTGTATAAATCTACTCATTCTTTTTAATGGCTGTGTGGTGTTTTATAGCTCAGCTATGCCATCATTTTTTTTCCTCCTTCCCTCCCTCCCTCCCTCCCTCCCTCCCTTCCTTCCTTCCTTCCTTCCTTCCTTCCTTGTTTTTTTCTTTTTTTTGAAGGAGCCTCGCTCTGTCGCCCAGGCTGCTGGAGTGCAGTGGAATGATCTCAGTGGTGCAATTTCGGCTCACTGCAACCTCTGCCTCCCAGGTTCAAGGGATTCTCCTGCCTCAGCCTCTTGAGTAGCCAGTATTACATGTGCCCGCCACCATACCTGGCTAATTTTTGTATTTTTTAGTAGAGACGGGGTTTCACCACGCCAGCCAGGCTGGTCTCAAACTCCCGACCTCAGGTGGTCTGCCCATCTTGGCCTCCCAGTGTTGGGATGACAGGCGTGAGCCACCGCGCCCAGCTCCATCATTTATGTCACCAGTGCAATGGTTTGAATGTATAGGTCCCTCCAAAATTCTTATGTTGAGACTGAATCCTCGACGTGATAGTATTAAGACGCAGGGCCCTTAGGAAATGGTTAAATCATGAAGGAGGGACCTCAAGAACAGGATTATGACCTTACAAAGAGGTGCAGGGGACCTGTGTGATGCCCTGTGACTTTCTGCCCTCTGACACGTAACAAGCAACATGGCACCATCTTGGAAGCGGAGCAGCCCTCACTGGGCACGGAGTCCGTCAGCACCTGATCTTGGACGTCCCGGCCTCCAGAGCTGTAAGGAACAAGGATCTACTATTTATCAATTAGTCTGTGGCACTTTATTATAGCAGCGTGAACAGACTGAGACAGCCAGTCTTCTAGCAACATAGCCAACAGGCTGTGTTTAGTTTTTTGGTATTAGGATAGCATCATCTCTGAAAATCTTTCTGCAAGTGTCTTTGCTTGCGTGTACTCACATTTTTGTAGGACATTATCCTAAAATGGTTACATTTCCACTTAAAATGATTAAGGCCGGGCATGGTGGCTCACACCTATAATCCCAGCACTTTGGAAGACCAAGGCAGGCAGATGACTTGAGCCCAGGAGTTTGAGAGTGACCTGGGCAACCCTGTGAAACCCCATCTCTACAAAAAATTATTGGGGTGTGGTGGTGCACTCCTGCAGTCCCAGCTACTCGGGAGGCTGAGGCGGGAGGATCACTTGAACCCCCGGATGTCAAGGCTGCAGTGAGCTGTGCTTGTACCGCTGCACTCCAGCCAGGGTGACAGACCCTGTTTCAAAAAGGAAAAAAAATCAGATTAAAGGACGTGTGCATTTAAAATGTCGCCAGCTCTTGCCAAAACACCTGCTGCAGTTTGTTTTGCTGCACACCCCCATGGTGGGTGTGTGGTCACCCACCGCACATCCTCACTCACCCTGGGTGGTTTTTCCTGCTTATTGAGATAGAGGATGTAGTTTCATCTCTATCTGTAGAAACCCAGTAAGCACAAGTTCCCCTTTGGTTTTCATTGCACAAGACCAGCTGTGACCCAACTGTGTCTTACAAGAGAGTGTTCTTATTCAAGGTCTATTGAGTAAACACCCGTGCCTTTCCTCCTGGTCAGGGGTCCTCCAGTGCATGGTTTGTGCCTTTCCTCCCAGTCAGGGGTCCTCCAGTGCGTGATTTCTTGGTTCGCTCAGGAGATCAATGATCATCCTTTGTATAGGTAGTGAGGTCACATTTTGCTGTTAAGTGGTTTTTCTATTCTTTGCCCCTTTCTGCAGCAGCAGGTGGGACGTCTTCTATGCAGCGCACTCAGGTGCAGACGGTATCGAGATAATTGCTTGAATTCTTGTGTAGACTTTTGTAATTCTTCAGTAGAGACAAAAATCTTGGAATCCATGCCATCAGTGTAAGAATGTTGGAATGCTGTTTTGGTTTGTTTTCTTATTCTAAAAGTCTGCCTTTAAATGTTAAGCACCAAATTCTGAAGGATTTTGCACCAGTCCACACTGTCACCACAAGGACAGGACATCTGGACATAAACATTTGTTTCCACCTAAAAAGACAGAAAGTGGATTTTGCCCAGCAGGTGAGACAAGAAAAGCCAGAGAGGCTTAAAGGCTTGTAGGTCCCTGAGAAGAAAGCCGGAGCCCCAGCACTCTGGGCCGACCCTAGTAGGAGAGAAACCCCCATCAGCTTGAGAGGATCCTAATCTAGAAGCCACTGCCTGGGTTCCAGCAATTCCCCTGCGAGGCTGAAGCCCCCATAAAGAAGTTCTATGTTCAATAAAGCGCCAGGAGACAGAGTGAGGACCTGAGGGTGCTGTTCAGCCAGAGAGGCCTAAGGGGGAGGCCTCTGTGTACCGCAGAGTCCCTCCTACCCCATCATGGGCAGGTAATGGCTGCTAAGCGCTCCCAAGCTCCCAGTAGTGAAAGGACCAGCACATTGGCTGAGACCTGGATTTGGGACAAACAGAATGCAAAACAGGCAGCTCATGGACACCAAAGCAGAGAGTAGCACTGGGTGTGGTGGCTCTCACCTGTAATCCCAGCACTGTGGGAGGCTGAGGTGGGCAGATCACCTGAGGTCAGGAGTTCAAGACCAGCCCAGGCAGCCTGGCCAAACCCCATCTCTACTAAAAATACAAAAATTAGCTGGGTGTGGTGGTGCACACCTGTAGTCCCAGTACTTGGGAGGTTGAGGCAGGAGAATCACTTGAACCTGGGAGGCAGAGATTACAGTGAGCTGAGATCGCACCACTGCACTCCAGCCTGGGTGAGAGAGCAAGACTCAAAATTAAATTAAATTAAATTAGATTACTGATAATGGCCGGGCAAGGTGGCTCATGGCTGTAATCCCAGAACTTTGGGAGGCTGAGGTGAGTGGATCACTTGAGGTCAGCAGTTGGAGACCAGCCTGGTCAACATGGTGAAACCACGTCTCTGCTAAAAATACAAAAATTAGATGGGTGTGGTGGCAGGTGCCTGTGGTCCCAGCTACTCTGGAGGCTGAGGTAGTAGAATCACTTGGACCTGGGAGGCGGAGGTTGCAGTGAGCTGAGATCGCACCTCTGCACTGCAGCCTGGGCCACAGATACTCTGTCTTAAAGAAAAAAACAGAGAGTGGCACTCAATGGCCGAGCAGAACAAGTTACACATCAGTAGAGGCCAGGGAGGTGGGAAGATGAGCACGGGCCAGGTGCTCACCACCAGCGTCCCAGCCTTGCTGTCAGGATGCCAGATAAGCCTCCCAGGTGCCACCACCTTGGCCAAGCACCCCTCCCTTCTCTGCCTTGCCTTGCCTCTCCTCTCCTCTCCTCTGCTCTCCTCTCCTCTCCCTTTCCCTCCCTCCATTCCTCCCTTCTTCCCTTCCTTCCTTCCTCTCTCTCTCTCTCTCTCTCTTTCTTTCAACAGAGTCTCACTCTGTCACCCAGGCTGGAGTGCAGTGGTGCGATATTGGCTCACTGCAGCCTCTGCCTCCCAGTCTCTAGCCATTCTCCCACCTCAGCCTCCCAAGCAGCTGGGACTACAGGCACACACCACCACACTGGGCTAGTTTTTGTATTTTTTGTAGAGATGGCATTTCACCGTGTTGTGCAGACTGATCTCTCCTGAGCTCAAGCAGTCCTCCTGCCTCAGCCTCCTGAGTAGCTGGGATTACAGGCATGCACCACCATGCCCAGCTAAGTTTTGTATTTTTAGTAGAGACGGTGTTTCACCATTTTGGCTAGGCTGGTCTTGAACTCCTGACTTCAAGTGACCCATCTGCCTCGGCCTCCCAAAGCGCTGCGATTACAGGCGTGAGCCACCACACCCGACCCCCAAAGGGGTGTTTTTAAAACTTGATGTTTGTGTCTTGGTCTAGCCCTGCAGGATTCAAGTTTTGTTTTTGTTTTTGTTTTTTTTTTGAGACGGAGTCTTGCTCAGTCACCCAGGCTGGTGTGCAGTGGTGTGATCTCGGCTCACTGCAGGCTCCGCCTCCCGGGTTCATGCCATTCTCCTGCCTCAGCCTCCCGAGTAGCTGGGACTACAGGCACCCACCACCTCGCCCGGCTAGTTTTTTGTATTTTTTTTTAGTAGAGACGGGGTTTCACCTGTTAGCCAGGATGGTCTCAATCTCCTGACCTCGTGATCTGCCCGTCTCAGCCTCCCAAAGCGCTGGGATTACAGGTGTGAGCCACTGCGCCTGGTCCTAGGGTTCAAGTTTGAACCCTATGGGAAGGCAGACATAAAGGAAGCCACGGGGCATCAGGACCACCCTACCCACGTAACCAGGAAGACTGAGAGGCACTTTGCAGCAGAACAACCACAGCCTAGTGCCTGCGAGCTACAGGGGCCCTTTGCTACCACCAGCATTGGCAGCAGTGCCCAGGGCTTTGGGCGGTTCCTGGCAAGGGGCAAGGAGCAAAGGGCAAGGGGACCGTACCCGTGTGCCACTGCTGCCACCTCTCTCAGGCGGCTGCAGGGCCTGATGGTGCTCGCAGCAGGGGCACCCTATCGGAGGACCGTGGTGGTTCACTGTCACACACCTTAGAAGAATCAGAGGCCAGGACAGTGAGGGCTAGAAAAAGAAAATTAATAGCAGGCATTCCATGTGTGTGACCAGGTTTATTTATGAGCTTATGAAAGACACCTTTGGGGATTCTTATGAAAGATGCCTTCGGGGATTCCCAGACGTACTTGTCAGTGGTTGGAGATGGGGGTGGAAGTCCTACAAGGGAGGGGGGAGAGGGGCAACCACACAGCCCCAGTTGGCGCCAGGCAGATGTGGCCTGGGAAGAGATAAGACCCTCCCTCACCCCAAGTTCCTCCCCCTCTGGCTCATTCTCAGTAAAGACGTGAAACTGAAACACATTTCTTCAAAGCATGTAAATGTCTCCAGCAAGTATCATGCTGCGAACCACAGCTGCCTCCAGCCTGCACGTATTCTGCTCTGAACTGGGGTAGGAGAGGGATGCATGAAGCCACTGCAGCTCCTGGGAATGACACAGCTGGTCACCTGTCATTGTGTGGAGCAAACAGGCTGCCTCCAAGGGCCCTCGCTCTCCGTCCCTTCCCAGCAGCCCCCGCATACTCAAATCCTCAAGGGGTCCTAGAGTACTGTGGAGACCTTTGAGCCTGCCTTTGGCGTGTGGCCACACAGACCAGACATTTGATCCCCAGAGATAATGACAGCACACCCTTCTAGCAATTCAGCCCAAGAGCCAAGGGTCTTCAATTGCTCAACCAAGGGCTATTTTTCTGGCCTGCAAGTCCTCGTCCAGTGCGAATATGCAGAACAGAGCCAGAAGTGCAAGTGTATTGATGCAGCTCCAAGGAGGCCATGTGCCCCAGCTCTTTGCAAAATCCCATCTGGATTTATTTTGCAGAAGACAAGGAAGGTCCTTTTCTGTGTAACTAGGGAGCATTAGGGAGAATCAACTCTTAGCTTACAAAGAGGCCTCCAGAGTGGAGCCGTGTTTGACGGGCATCAGGGGACTCCTCACACTGGGCACACTGGACTGACAGATGCCAGCTGCACTTGCTGTCTGGGTTTGTGTCATCATTTGGGCCTGGCCAGACCCCACGTCTCCAACCAAACTGATGGTCTCCCAACTGAGAGATTAGAAAAAAAAAAAGCCAACCAGTCACGGTGGCTCACACCTATAATCCCAGCACTTTAGGAGGCCAAGGCAGCTAGCTCACCTGAGGTCAGGAGTTCAAGACCAGCCTGGCTGATCTCAACATGGTGAAACCCTGTCTCTACTAAAAATACAAAAATTAACCGGGCATGGTGGCACGCTCCTGTAATCCCAGCTACTCAGGAGGTTGAGGCAGGAGAATCACTTGAACCCAGGAGGTGGATGTTGCAGTGAGCCAAGATCGCACCACTGCACTGCAGCCTAAGCAACAAGAGCAAAACGCTGTCTCAACAACAACAACAAAACCCCCAAACAAACAAAAAACAAAACAAGCCAGCCTGTTCCTTCAGACCTGATAGTCCTGAAAGCGAAAAGTTTGGTAGCCCTTTGCCTCTATCTGGTTCAGGCCATCTTTGCAAGTCCCAGGGGCTCAGGGTTATTAATCGACCTCATCAACATGTGTGCGTACACTCATATGGGCTGTGTTGTGTCAGGTTTGTGTTTTTAATTCAATTTGCTTCTTTACTGAATATGACAGACCCCTTTCAATGTTCTTTGAAAACTATCACCTTAATCTAAAATAAGGAGCAAAATAACTTTTTGTTAAAAACATTTTTGGGACAGGGTCTTGCTCCACCACCCAGAAGTGCAATGGCGTGATCATAGCTCATTGCAGCCTTGACCTGGGCTCAAGTGATTCCCCTACCACCTCACCTGCCTGAGAATCTGAGCTCACCCTCCTGAGAATCTGAGCCTCTACAGATACATGCCACCATGCCAGGCTAATTTTAACAAAAATTTTGTAGATGGCCGGACGCGGGGCTCACACCTGTAATCCTGGCACTTTGGGAGGCCGAGGCGGGAGGATGCCTTGAGCCCAGGAGTTCAAGACCAGCCTGGGCAAGATGGTAAGACCTTGTCTCTACAAAGATAGAAATAAATGTTAAAAAAATTATAAATTGGCCGGGCGCGGTGGCTCAAGCCTGTAATCCCAGCACTTTGGGAGGCCGAGACGGGCGGATCACGAGGTCAGGAGATCGAGACCATCCTGGCTAACACAGTGAAACCCCGTCTCTACTAAAAAATACAAAAAACTAGCCGGGCGAGGTGGCGGGCGCCTGTAGTCCCAGCTACTTGGGAGGCTGAGGCAGGAGAATGGCGTAAAACCTGGGAGGCGGAGCTTGCAGTGAGCCGAGATCTGGCCACTGCACTCCAGCCTGGGCGATAGAGCAAGACTCCGCCTCAAAAAAAAAAAAAATTATAAATTATGAAAATAGAGCAATAAAATATAAACATAAATTATAAAAGTAGAGCTTTACAGCTGGGTGGGTGGGGGGTGAACTGCAGTGGTCCCAGCAACTCAGGAGGCAGAAGTCCGAGGCTTGCTTGAGCCCAGGCGTTCAAGGCTGCAATGAGCTATGATTGTGCCACTGCACTCCAGCCTGTGTGACACAGAGAGACCCTGTCTCTATTAAAAAAAAAAAATTGTAGAGATGGGGACTCACTGTGTTGCCCAGGCTGGTCTCAAACTCCTGGGATGAAACAATCTCCGCCCCTTGACTTCCCAAAGTGCTGAGATGACAGGTCTAAGCCACCATGCCCGGCCGTAAAGTGCTATTGTTCAAAAAGCATTTGTGTTGACGGGTGCATATGAAGGACAGAGAAGACCTGGTTCAACAGCAGGCAAATCCACACATCATGAGCCACAGAACAACCCAAGACCTGGGGACTGGGAGCGGGAAGGTGTCGGGCAGAGGGCAGCAGCCAGCATACAGGGCCCAGGGTGTGTTTAATTCACTGTCTGGCGGGGCTTACTGACGACAAGCTGTTCCAAAACAGTACACAGCAGCGGTGTGGGGGTTCTGCCCTCTTCCTGTTTGACTTAACTCCCATTCGGGCAGTGGCTTAATTTAGTGCAGGACTGGCATTCATGGTGAGGCAGCTTTTGTTTCTCAGACCCTGCCGGGAGAGGCCTCGGGCCAGAAGCCAAGTCCTCTGAGGACACTGCATCTCCGTGACCCAGGCGGAGGGCTGAGGGCCCCGCTCTGGAGGGACAGCTTTGAGAAGAGACCTGTCTTGCGCAAGCCCCTGGTCTCCTGGGGCCTGTTCGTTTTGTCTGACTTGCGTCTGATTTCTAGGTATAGCCCAGCTGTTATTCAAAAGCAGGCCTGTCTTCAGAGCTGGTAAAGGTAGAATGCGCTGCCTTTCCTAGGATTTGATTTGAGTTTCTTTAAGCAGTGTCCTTTGGAAAACATCTAGATAAGACGCAGGATGATGATGGGCCCAGTAGTGAGGCCCTTCCGAAAATCCAAAGCAGATTAGCGGTGTGGACTCACTGCTCAGGACTATGGAAACATGCCTTACTTCCAGGTGCTGAGCCACATGGCCCTTATGTAAGGACAAAGAAAATCGCCTTCTCTCCCACCCGGAAGGACTCTCAGGCAGGTTGGAATACGAAGAGTTCAAGAAGATGCCTCGGCCAGGCCACAGGTGCTCTCTGGGTTCCCCTCATGTCACTTCTAGTTGGCTTAGGCTTCTCTTCGAGTTCTTTAAAGACAGGGGCACGACCTTGGCTCACTGCAACCTCCACCTCCCAGGTTCAAGCAACTCTCCTGCCTCATCCTCCTGAGTAGCTGGGATTACAAGTGCCCACCACCATGCCCAGCTAATTTTTGTATTTTTAGTACAGACAGGGTTTCATCATGTTGGCCAGGCTGGTCTCGAACTCTGGACCTCAGGTGATACGCCTGCCTCAGCCTCCCAAAGTGCTGAGATGACAGGCGTGAGCCACCGGGCCCGGTCCCCTCCTTAGCGTATTTTGATTGGTTGAACAGAACTCTGGGAGCCATGGGGGGTGTCAGTGTTTGGTGCAGCTTATTGGTGGGGTGGCGGCTGAACGGTTTGGGAGAATCTGCATATGGGACCCCGGTCTCCACCTCAGCTTCTCCATCAGTGTCAGTCCTGGGGCTGGATTCTCTCCAAGGCCCTCTGATTTCTTGTGTGTGTCAGTGCTGAGCATATCTGTAAAGAAGGAAGGCTGGGTGCGGTGGCTCACTCCTGTAATCCCAACACTTTGGGAGGCCAAGGGGGGAGAGGGGTAGATCGCTTGAGGTCAGGAGTTCGAGACCAGCCTGACAAACATGGCAAAACCTCGTCTCTACAAAAAATACAAAATAGCCAGGTGTGGTGGTACACGCCTGTAGTCCCAGCTACTGGGGAGGTTGAGGCAGAAAAATCGCTTGAACCCAGGAGTTCAACCCAGATTTAAGGAGGCGGAGGTTGCAGTGAGCCGAGATTGCACCACTGCACTCCAGTCTGGGTGACAGAGTGTGACTGTGTCTTAAAAAAAAAAAAAAAAAGTCCGGGTGCAGTGGCTCACACTTGTAATCCCAGCACTTTGGGAGGCCGAGGCGGCGGGTGGATCACGAGGTCAGGAGATCAAGACTATCCTGGCTAAGACAGTGAAACCCCGTCTCTACTAAAAATACAAAAAAAAAAAAAAAAAAAAACTTAGCCGGGCGAGGTGGCGGGCGCCTGTAGTCCCAGCTACTCGGGAGGCTGAGGCAGGAGAATGGTGTGAACCCGGGAGGCGGGGCTTGCAGTGAGCTGAGATCGTGCCACTGCACTCCAGCCTGGGCGACAGAGCAAGAGTACGTCTCAAAAAAAAAAAAGGAGGCCACGCTGGGTGACAGGAACCTCTCCTCAGTGCCAGGATGGCACCTTGGCAAGTCCTTTTAGTAGATCTGGCTTCCTGAACCCAGAGGACAACCTCAGGACCGCCGTCTTCCCGGACACGTTTCCCAATCTTACCAGCTTTTCATGCTTGGCCAGCAAATTCCCTCCAATGAGTCCAGGCTTCCCACTACCAACAAACCGTCTTTCTACAACCCCAGAAAGCACTGAGATTCCTCCTCCGATGCCACGTGGCTGTGCAGATGGTGGGATCCAAAGGGGTAGGAGGTACAGGTGCGTCCTTGCGTCAGAGGCCTGTGAACCGGAGTGACTCCATCTTGAAAAGGAGCTGGGTAAAATGAGGCTGAGACCTACTGGGCTGCCTACCAGACGGTTCAGGCATTCTAAGTCACAGGTTGAGACAGGAGGTCGGCACAAGATACAGATCATAAAGACCTTGCTGATAAAACAGTCCGCAGTGAAGAAACCGGCCGAAACCCACCAAAACCAAGATGGCCACGAGAGTGGAGTCTGGTCGTCCTCACTGCTACACTCCTACCAGCTCCACCAGAGTTTACAAATGCCATGGCAACATCAGGAAGTTACCCTATATGGTCTAAAAACGGGAGGCATGAATAGCCCACCCCTTATTTAGCATATCCTCAAGAAATAACCATAAAAATGAGCAACCAGTAGCCCTCGGGGTTACTCTAAGGAGTAGCCATTCTTTTGTTCCTTTACTTTCCTAATAAACTTGCTTTCACTGTATGGACTCGCCCTGAATTCTTTCTTTTCTTTCTTTTTTTTTTTTTTTGAGACAGAGTCTCCCTCTGTCGCCCAGGCTGGAGACCAGTGGCGCTATCTCAGCTCACTGCAAGCTCCGCCTCCCGGGTTCACGCCATTCTCCTGCCTCAGCCTCCCGAGTAGCTGGGACTACAGGCGCCCGCCACCACGCCCGGCTAGTTTTTCATATTTTTTAGTAGAGACGGGGTTTCACCGGGTTAGCCAGGATGGTTTCGATCTCCTGACCTCGTGATCCACCCGCCTCGGCCTCCCAAAGTGCTGGGATTACAAGCTCGAGCCACCGCGCCCGGCCCTGAATTCTTTCTTGGGGGGATCCAAGAATGTTCTCTGGGGGTCTGGATCACGACCCCTTCCTGGTAACACTCGCACTGCCCATTTGGCCAGGACTGTGCACTGTGGATTTTGTAATTTATTCCCACAGACACTGAATGAATGAACCACCTCCCAGCACACAGGTGTGTGCCAGGATTTACCTTCTGTGGAGGGATGATGCTGGCTTTCTGTTCGCTGCAAGCTGTCTGGGATCAGCTGTGTGACTTAGGGCAAGTGAAATCCCTCTCTGTTTCCTTACATGAAAGTGACAGGGAAGGGACGTAAGTGGCGGGAACTTGGCCAGTGGGTCTCTAAGATCTACCTGCTCTGAGTTTCTGAGTTTAACAGGTCTGTCCCAAGCAGGACAAATACCCTTCATCTTTGCAGGGATGTGGACTGGGCTGCCACTGTCTCGGCCAGGGACGTGCAGGGTGTGACTCCTCTTCTGAGCTGTCCTGTAGGTCTGGGTGAGGTTCCAGCTCCAGGCCCTCGGCTGAACACCCACCCATCAGAACCCCCAGGGGAGGGCTGCTGGTGGAGCGGGGACTCCCCGCACTTTCTGCTGACCTCGGAGGCCCGTGAGAAAAGGTACTGGATTTGGGAACAGCCCAGTCCTACACCCCGCAGCTACGGAGACGGGTTCCCGCTCAGGATAAGGCTTCGTTGTCAAACCGAAGGGCTGGGGAGAAGTGCCGTCTGTTTTTCAGAAGGGATTCTCCCGGGGGTGGGGCGGGCAGCGCGGTTAGCCCCCGTGAGGGAAAAGCTCTGGTCCCCCCTGGGCGGCCGGCGGCCCTGGAGGCAGCTCGCGGTCACCCTGCTGCGCTTGTCCACGAGTCTGCGCCAGCCGCAGGTCTCTGCGCTGCGTGTCCTGTGTGGCCACAGCCTGTGCAGCCGAGCACCGGGGCGACCCGCGCCTGCGGAGCCCCTGAGGACAAGCCTTTCCTCTGGGACCGGCAGGAGCGCCAGAGCCCGCCTTCCTGGGCCAACAGGCGGCTGCGGCCTTACGAAGCGCATTAACTATTCATAATTTCCAGTTGTTTGCTCGCTGGCTTCGCCCGGTTCCCCAGGCCTCTGCGGGATGGGATCCTGCTCCGTCTGGCTCCCCCGACCGCCAGGTCGGAAGCTGTTAGCGCCTCCCGGGTCCCGCTGGGACAGGGCGAGGGGTCAACGCGCCCCCAGAGCCCCGGCGCGAGCGGGTCCCCGCGTCCACCTGTAGCGCGCCCGGGGCTAGACCGGGCTGGGGCGTTTCGTGCTCGGCATCCCCAGCGCGCGGGGATCGGCCTCTGGGGGCGGGGCCGGGAGCCAGGGGGCGGGGCCTGTCTGGCGGGGGCGGGAGGGGCGGGGCCTGCCGGGCGGGGGCGGGGAAGGGGGCGGGGCCGGAGGCGGGGCGGGGCCTAGGCCGGGGCCGGCAGCCGCGAGATCCCGGAGGCGCGCGGGCGGCGGGGCAGGGAGGGCGGCCGGGAGGGCAGCGGCCCCGGCCCGCGTCTGCGCCCCTCGCTGTCCCGCGACCCCGGCGCTGGTGCCTGGGGCCCCCCTTGCGTGCCGCCATGGTGGGCCGGCTGAGCCTGCAGGATGTGCCCGAGCTCGTGGACGCGAAGAAGAAGGGCGACGGCGCCCTGGACAGCCCGGACTCGGGGCTGCCCCCCAGCCCCAGCCCCAGCCACTGGGGGCTCGCGGCGGCCGGGGGCGGCGGAGGCGGCGGGGAGCGCGCCCCGGCACCGGGGGCGCTGGAGCCGGACGCGGCGGCGACCCCCGCGGCTCAGGTGAGTGGCCCCGCGCGGGCTCCTTCCCTCCGAGCGCAGCGATTCCCGCCCGGGACCCCCAGCGGCTCCGGCCCCCGGGCGCGCGGTGTCTGGACGGGGCGGCCATCGCCGGGAGCCTGGGGCGGGAGCGCCGCGAGCCTGGCCAGCTGGAGCCGGTGGCTGGAAAATTGTCATCGCCTGGGAGGCGCGGGAGCCCCGGGAGCGGCGAGCCGCCGTCTCCTCCCTTCGGGGTGGCGGTCCCCGGGGCTGCCAGGCTGCGGCTCGGCCACATTCCTGCCTTCGCCGGGCGGGGGGCGCCTGGAGGGAACCCCGGCCCCCCGGGACTCCGGCCCGACACACCGCGGCTTTGGGTTCCCACGGGGCTGCTCGCCTCCTCCCAGCCGGGCCGGGAGCGGGTGTGCCCCGCGCTCCGCATCCCAGAGCAAAGGGGCCAGAGCCTTCCCGACCTTTAGGGAAGGTCCCTGCCCAGCCTGCGGCCTCCCGCGGCCGCCTCTTGGCCCGAACACCGAGAACCCGGGTCGGGCACATAACGGGTGGGAGGCCTTTAGGTGGGTGGAAACTTTTACAGAGTAATCCGTTTACTTTACTTTAAAATGTTCATTTAAAGAAAAAAAACTCCACCTAATCTTTTGCCTTGGGAGTCGTTCAGATGTTGGTGTTTGCTGCCTTTACTTAGAAGTCTGCGGAAGCCACATCCTGCCCGCAGTCTCAGAAAAGCTGGTCCCAGCACTTTGGGAGGCCGAGACGGGTGGATCACGAGGTCAGGAGATCGAGACCATCCTGGCTAACACGGTGAAACCCCGTCTCTACTAAAAAATACAAAAAACTAGCCAGGCGAGGTGGCGGGCGCCTGTAGTCCCAGCTACTTGGGAGGCTGAGGCAGGAGAATGGCGTGAACCCGGGAGGCGGAGCTTGCAGTGAGCTGAGATCCGGCCACTGCACTCCAGTCCGGGAGACAGAGCGAGACTCCGCCTCAAAAAAAAAAAAAAAAAAAAAAAAAGAAAAGCTGGAAGTGGGGCTGCAACCCGGCCCTGCCCCCCGGGGATGGAGACATCCAGCCCCTCCCCCGGGTGAAGTCGGCGGCGGCCGCTGCTGTCCCTAGGGTGGTCTCGCCCCTCCCACCTTGTCTCCCGGTGGGCATCAGGGCAGTTTCCTCACTGCCATCCCAAGGCTGGGCTGGCTTCAACTTGGCCTTCAGTGTCCTCCCCTCTGGCCCCATCTGGCCTTGTCGTCCACCTGCCCTGGCCGCAGGCCGGACACACACACCACACCAGCGTTTCTGCTGCCACCCTCCACCCGCATGCCCAGGGCCTCTTACCTCTCCCAGGAGGTGTCCTGCTGGCCCCTCAACGCCCAGCTCAGGTCACCTCCTCTGGGAGGCCTTCTTGATGCTTCCCAGGGGCCAGAGCCCACAGCTACATCCCCATTCCAGCGGCCCTTCATTCATGTGTCTGTTATAACCTCTGCTGCCCCACATCACCCCAGCCTCAGCCTGGAGCAAGGGCCGTGCTCAGGGAGGGTCTGTCGGGTGGGCGGGGATGGAAGAGCAGAGAAGGCACAGAACCGAGTGCCTGGAAGAAGGCAGTGGGGGGTTCAGAGATCACCAGCCTTCTCATGGGGACACCTGGGAGGTGCCCCCTTCTGTTGGGCAGGGTCTGGCAGCCAGAGAACTGGGGGCAGAGCTGGGCCCACTGTCACTATTTGGGGGCTGTTTGCAGAAGTCAGTGCCCACACCTTATGTACCCTACCCCCCCTGCCCTCCACCAACACACACACACACACACACACAGTTCACTGACCTTGGCTCCCATCCACCCCTGCTCCTCTAGCCTGGCCTTGCTAAACCTCCACCCAGGTCCAGGACCTGGACCCTCAGGGCCCTCTGTGTCTCTGTCCTGGTCCCCTTTGGCTTTTGCATTTCCACCCATGCCCCCACTTGACACACCTTGTCCTGGTCTCATGATAAAGGTCTTAGAGCCAACCTTGTAGAAACGTTTGCCTCCTTCTCGGTCCTGGGAGATGTGGGGTGGGGCCGCTAACTCCACGCCCTGGCGCAAATGTACATCCTTCTCTCAAATTAGGCAGAGAAAATGATAGATCCCAAGTAAACCAGGGAACATAAAGGGCTTCTGTGTTCAGACTCCACACTGTGTTTATCTTTGCACGCTTAACACGGAAGCCCTGATCCTGCAAACTGGATGAAAACTAGCACCGTGTCTAGTATGCAACTGCCTTCTAGTGAGCCTTCTTGGTTAATCAGAACATCCCATGCATTGGCGGGGCTGGAAGAACTGCTGTGCTCTGGTTCACTGAGTACTCTGGATAGCGGAGGGTGACGGAGAACATCTGATGTCCACCTGTCTCTTTTTTTTTTTTTTTTCACATGGAGTCCTACTCTGTCTCCCAGGCTGGAGTGCAGTGGCACGATCTCGGCTCACTGCAACCTCTGTCTCCTGGGTTCAAGCGATTCCCTTGCCTCGGTCTCCCCAGTAGCTGGGACTTCAGGCACACAGCACCACGCCTGGCTCATTTTTGTATTTTTAGTAGAGATGGGGTTTCACCACATTGGGCCAGGCTGGTGTCGAACTCCTGACCTTGGGTGATCCACCTGCCATGGCCCCCCAAAGTGCTGGGATTACAGGTGTGAGCCACTGTGTCCGGCCTGGTGTCCATCTTACCAATGAAAGTTTTTTATTTAAAGACAGAGTCTCCTGCTCTGCCCGCTCTGTTGTCCAAACTGGAGTGTAGTGGTGATCTCAGCTCACTGCAGCCTTGACCTTCTGGGCTCAAACCATCCTCCCACCTAAGCCTCCTGAGTAGCTGAGACTATAGGCGTGTACCACCACGCCCAACTAATTGTCGTATTTTTTGTGGAGATGAGGTCTTGCCATGTTGTCAAGGCTGGTCTCAAACTCCTGGGCTCAAGGGATCCTCCTACCTCCACCTCCCAAAATGCTGGGATTACAGGTGTGAGCCACGGTGCTTGGCCAGATTGAATCTTTAGTTAAAAAACAGAAAATTTCCTGGCAGTATATATATATATATATATATTATATATATATATATCTTTTACCTTTCCTAGAGTCTTGCTGAGACAGTGACAGAGGGAGTGCTACAGAATGGAGGATTTGGGTGAGGTGAGCCTCCGCTCACCAAGGTTTCTCACCGCAAGGCAAGGGGTAGCGGTCTGGCTCACGTTTGTTTCCTCTTTGCAACTGTTCACACAACCTTAGCAGTGAAAGGGGGTGTCCACCTTGCTGTGCTGATAAGGTCACAGGGCATGTGATGTGACTCCTCTGAGGGCACACGGCACAGTCGTGGTCAACCTGGGATTTGAACCCAGACCTCTCGGCTCCCTGCCCAGCGTTTCTCTGGGGTGCCCAGCACCGGGGACACAGATCCCATTTGGGCCGAGCCACGGCCTTCTGTGGGTGATGCTTAGAAATGTCCTGTGGGGGCCGGGCGTGGTGGCTCCTTCCTGTCATCCCAGCATTTTGGGAGGCTGAGGCGGGCGGATCATCTGAGCTCAGGAGTTCAAGACCAGCCTGGCCAACATGATGAAACCCCGTCTCTATTAAAAATACAAAACAGTTGGCCAAGCATGGTGGCACATAGCTGTAATTCCAGCTACTCAGGAGGCTGAGGCAGGAGAATTGCTTGACCCTGGGAGGCAGAGGTTGCATTGAGCTGAGATGGTGCCACTGCACTCCAGCCTGGGCGACAGAGCGAGACTCCGTCTCAAAAAAAAAAAAAAAAAAAAAAGAAATGGCCCGTAAGAGCTCTGACGGCATTGTTCTCTGTCCTTGAAGAGTCCAGCGTCTCTGCCCCTGACTCCCGGCTGTGTGCTGAGGCTGTGTCCCCTGTCCTTTGGCGAAGGAGTGGAATTTGACCCCTTACCACCAAAGGAAGTAAGGTAAATGCAGCAGGCCCCAATTTTATTCTTTTGTTTTTAACAATTTTTATTTTTTATTCCAGATATGAATGCTTGTTGTTATAAAAAATTAGTTAATTGCAAAAATGTGACAAAGATGATTAATAGTTTGGTGAGTCCTCTTTCTGTTTCTGCATTCTAACCCATTAAATATATAGGCATGCTTTTAACGTTAAAATGAAAATGAGATCGTGTTTTGTATAAAGTTCTGCCTTTTCTTTTTGCACTTCATGAATCATGACCGTCAGAGGGTTACAGTTTTGTCAGATATAAATTCTTCTTTCCAGCAGCTGCTGTCCCCTACTCCCTTACCTGCCAACCCCTCTCTGAGGTCTTTTCACCTTGTCTCATAGTGTAATTTCACTAGGCAAGCACTGGGCTTCCTCTGGGGACTATCTCATCCAGCATTATCTGGGGGCAAAGATGCACTGACAGACTCAGGTAAAGATAGGTCTTTTTAGAGAAAGGAGTTTTACTTTTGGTACCTGGTGGTTTGATAGCTGGAGTTTCCGCTGCATCAACACAAAGGCCCCTTTGACATGGAACAAAGGCGAGTTCATCAGTTGGGAGGTGAGCAGTTCAGCCTTTTGTTCCTGTGGAGCTTGTATTTTGAGCAAAATGGGGCCATGACTCCCACCAGCCTCTTAACTGCTTGCCTAAGGAGGAGAGAGGAGATTTCCATTCCACTGGCAGAGAAGAATACTGATTCTTACTCACCTGACCAGTGGGTAGGGCTGGTTGGAGGCAGTGCTGTTAGATGTGTCTGTATGAGACGCTCATACACTTTTCAGTATCTACAAAGCTATAAGAATTCAGTAAATGCATTAAAGCTTTTGCTTCTATAAGAAAACTAACTTCTGGGCCAGGCACAGTGGCTCACGCCTAGAATCCGGCATTCTGGGGGACTGAAGCAGGAGGATGGGCTGGAGCCCAGGAGTTCGAGACCAGCCCAGGAAACAACAGCGAAACCCCGTCTCTACAAAAAATACAAAACTTACCTGGGAATGGTGGTGCATGCCTGTGGTCCCAGCGACTCAGGAGGCTGAGGTGGGAGGATCGCTTGGACCTGGGAGGTGGAGGCTGCAGTGAGCTGAGATCACACCCCTGCACCACTCCAGACGGAGCGAAAAAGCGAGACTCCACCTCCAAAAAAAAAAAAAAGAAAAAGAAAAGAGAAGAAAATCACTTCCAAAATTAAAAGAAAGACTTGAAAAAATTAAGTGCCTGAGGAACATAGATGCTAATTTATCTTATGGTAATCAAGATGATAATTGGCTTTCATTGGTAAGGTCAGATACCTGGGTTTGGGGAGGGCCCCAAACCAAATGCCAGGGTGAACAGAGTGTTAATATTTGGTAGAGCCAAACTTTCAGAACCAGCATTCAAGGTTTCTGGGTTCCTTTATCCTCTCATTAACTAGCTGACAGGGTGGGCGCGGTGGCTCATGCCTGTAATCCCAGCACTCTGGGAGGCCAAGGCAGGAGGATTGCTCGAGCCCAGGAGGTTAGGACCAGCCTGGGCAACACAAGAAGTCCTCATCTCTACAAAGAATAAAAGATATGTTAAAAAAAAAAAAAAAAAAAAGAGGCCGGGTGCAGTGGTTCATGTCTATAATCCCAGGGTTTTGGGAGGCTGAGGCAGGCAGATCACCTGAGGTTGGGAGTTCGAGACCAGCCTGGTCTACATGGTGAAACCCCCGTCTCTACTAAAAATACAAACATTATCAGGGCGTGGTGGCGGGTGCCTGTAGTCCCAGCTACTCGGGAGGCTGAGGCAGGAGAATCGCTTGAACCCAGGAGGCGGAGGCTGCAGTGAGCCGAGATTGCACCACTGCACTCCAGCCTGGGTGACAGAGAGACACTCCGTCTCAAAAAAAAAAAAAAAAAAAAAGAGGAAATGGAGGCTCGGAAGAGCGAAGTAACTTGGCTAAGGTCTTAAGCTTAGGCGAGTGGGAGCGGGATCCAGGGGCTGCTGCCTGCAGTGGCTAACAGTGATGCGGGATAAGCTTGGGAATCCTGCACCCTGTGTTTAAATCCCAGCTCTCCTATTCAGTGGCACTGTGACCTTCACCTCTGCACCTCGGGGTCCTCTCAGGGTTGTTGGGGAGATTAAATTGGATCCTGTAAGTAAAGTACTTAGAAGGGTACCTGGCACATAGTGAGTCCTCTGTAGACTCTGTGACCCTATGTGTAGCTTCTCATGGGAGCAACCGTGTTTCTACATGTGCACCCCACAGATGACTCAGTCACGGTGGGGACCCCAAGCCCCTGGCTCAGAGGAGCGGCTTCACGTGGCCTTGTGTCTCCCGCGCAGGTACACCTCCTCTGTCAAGTACGAGTCCGAGCGGCACTTCATCGACGACGTGCAGCTGCCCCTGGGCCTGGCCGTGGCCTCCTGCAGCCAGACGGTCACCTGCATCCCCAACGGCACCTGGCGCAGCTACAAGGCCGAGGTGCGCTTCGAGCCACGCCACAGGCCCACGCGCTTCCTCAGCACCACCATCGTCTACCCCAAGTACCCCAAGACCGTCTACACCACCACCCTGGACTACAACTGTCGCAAGACGATGCGGAGGTTTCTGTCCAGCGTGGAGCTCGAAGCCACGGAGCTGCTGGGCGGCGACGACCTCTCCGACGAACGCTGACTCGGCTGGGCTGGGGTCGGACCGGCTGCTCCGCTGTCCTGCCCCCTACTGCCCTGGCCAAGCCGGGCGACCTTACCCTTCATGTCATTCCAGCCCCAGAGGAGTCTAACCTAGAGACACCTCCAAGCCCGGCCAGGGGAAGAGAAAGAAAAAAAAAATTCACTGCCTCTCATAATTATTGAGATCTTTGTGTTGTAATGTTTAAGCTGTTTTTAGAGGGAGTATATGTCCTGGTTTGCTGCTGTGTTGGTTCCCCAAAGTCTCAATCAGGTGAGGCAACAAAAAGACCACCAGAACCACAGGAAAGCAGCAGCAATCTGGGGTCGGGAGGGAGGAGGAGAGCTCTTCCTCCACGGCCAGTTTGTCCGAAGAAGAGGGTGGAAAAAGTGAGATTTTAGAAATTTCAGCCACGGGTGTCTTCACCACGCAAAAGTGGTGCTAATTCAGTACACGGTGACACCTGCGTGGGTTCAAGGGTTGAGTTCCGTTCCTTTGTTTTTAAATTTCCATCTCCGTTTGTGTTTCCTGTTAACCTAAACTCTTGTAGTTCTCTAAATCTTTTTTCATGATATCAAAAAAAAAAAAAAAATTCCTAAACCACAATGTAAGATGCCTTAAAAAAAAAAAGGTTCTCTGTGTTGCCTCCTGCTCTGGGAAGGCCAGGCCCATGGGCCGCCGGGTGTGGCTTTGGCTCCGGTTGCTTCCTCACCGTCAGTTCCAAGCACAGGCTCTGAGAAAACGCCTCGAACCCTTGGCATGTGGTGACCGTCTCCGCAGGCTTCCGTGAGTCTCCGACAGGTGTTTTGGGCTTTTGGAATATTTTCAGAATACTTTCTTTCCCATATTTTCATAAGGCAAAACGGAGCCGGAGGGCCTTTTCTGAGAGAAACGGCTTTCTAAGTGTATGCCTGGAAAACACTTTTTGGGAGTCCGCAAGGGGAGTGGACACTCAGGACATGAACCGGTGGCCCTGGCTAAGACCTGCGGCCGCCCGGAGGAGGCAGACGCCGATGATGACCTGGTTCATCATGAGAGGGGCCGGGGTTGACTCATTCTTAGGATTTCGATGGCGTCAGAATTGCAGAGGGATTTTGCCAGTGCCTTAAGCATAATTCGAAAAGCCAGGAAGGCTGGGCACGGTGGCTGGAGCCTGTAGTCCCAGCTACTTGGAAACTGAGGCAGGAGAATCTCTTGAGCCCAAGAATTCGAGACCAGTCTGGCAACATAGTGAGCCTCCATTCTAAAAAATATGGCAGAAAAAAAGGCGAGGAAATCTGTGTCCCCCACCGGCCAACAGCAGACAAGGTGCATTCACAGTAGGGAGCGATGTCAAAACCTGGCCGCTGTGCTGGCGCATTCCTCTTACCCACCGCACGGGTGCAAGTGGCATTCGACTGCCATGTTCCCGAGGACCGTGAGAATTCGGCTGACCCGGCCCGGCAGTGGGGGTGGACCAGGGCCTGGTGGCTTCCGCTCTGCCTCCCACCACCCCATCCTCCCCCCGCCCCTTCTTCTTGGGACCTCCTGCCAATCCCTGTGGTGTGTGAGTAAAGAAAGTGGCAGATGGTTTTACTTTTTTCTTCCAGTATTGGAAAGAACAAACTAGATATTTCCTTTGAATACATCCAAATGATGTCAAGTGCCCGAGGGTCACCGAGCACCGTGAGCTCCGCTGCGGCTCCGGTTTCTGTGGACGGCTTCCATCTGTCCCGAAAGCAGAACTGAGAGCTCCGTGGTGCCCCGGGGCCACAGCAGCAGGTGCGGTGATAATTGCTGTCGTGTGCAGTCGCTGGAGGCCTGGAGAGCCACGTCCTGTGCAGACAACAGCGTCAGTTCGCGGTGCCCCTAACCAATGCAAGCACCCTGTGGACACAGCCTGCGGTCCACCCGTGGTCTGAGCTTGCCGGACTGAAGCTCGGCTGGGACCCAGTGAGGGGCCACCCTGGCACCCGTAGTATCCTCAGTCACATGCAGAGCCAAAAATGCTTCCTGTGTTTGGAAGAGCAAGTGACGCAGCATTTATTGATAAAAATGGATTTTTCTGTCTGATTTCATGCTGTGGTCATTTAAGTGGTCAATGTCTTTTTTTTTTTTTTTTTTTTTTGAGACGGAGTCTTACCCTCTTGCCCAGGCTGGAGTGCAGTGGCACGATCTCGGCGCACTGCAACCTCTGCCTCCCGGGTTCAAGGGATTCTCCCGCCTCAGCCTCCTGAGTTGGTGGGACTACAGGTGCCCACCACCACACCTGGGTAAGTTTTGTGTTTTTAGTAGAGACGGGGTTTCACCATGTTGGTCAGGCTGGTCTCGAATGCCTGACCTTGTGATCCACCCGCCTCGGCCTCCCAATAACTTTTAAGTTATGTTAGCAGGATCCTCAAGGCCTTGCTCTGCCCCGTGGAAACACTTGCTTGGATGAGCTCGGAAACAGTACTGGCTGCGTGGCAGGTGTGGGCGTTGCGTGGGAGGACGTGGCCTTTGAACACCGCTGTGTTCTCAGAGACGTCCTTAGGAGATTTTTTTGGGTCTTATGGGAACTGTGTTAAGTTCAGGCAAATCATGCTAGGTGTGGAGAGAGTCTGAAATACGTCAGTAAAGTAAGTAGGAGTGAGCGATTGTGAATGTGTAATGCAAATGGGAAGCCAGGTTTTATTGGTTTAAGTTATTCAACAGGGAACCAACTGTAGTTCTTTCTAATCCTCTTTCTCTCCAAACCTGCTTTGCTGAAAGTTGCAGAAAAGGAAGTGTGTGGAGAGAAAGGGAGCGTTTCAGGTGGGTCAGAGGAAATGGTGGATTCATGTTCGTTTGCAGGGTGGAAGCAGTGGTTTTTAAGACCACTGATTAAAAACAAACATTCCTCAGTGTATCTGAGAGATGCTGTTTATTTGTTAATGAAAAAGCTTTTTTCTCCGTCTCTTAAATTATGGCTTTCATGTAATAAGGATATTTTTAGTGAAAAGTTATTTTCCTTGCAAATTACAGACCTTTTTAAAAAAACTTAATTTGAGCGAGTACCTTTTCATTTGACACTTTTACTGTTTCTAACCTTAGGAAAGCAGAATAGCATCTGGCAGACAAGACATTTTCAGTTTACCTTTGACACCTGCCCCCTCTCCATTTCGCTTTGTGACATCTTCATTTAACAATAAATTATCTGAAAAAGCAAAACTTAGAGAGATGCTTCTGTTTTTAAAGTAGTGATGACTGGGAAGTAATTATGTCCCAGGGATGCAGCTCGGTCTTGAATGCTGATCTGCCCTGTTGACTTCAGATTCACCCCAGTTCAGCGAATGCCTCTATTTTAGCTACCGTTCCTTATATAGGAACATGTACTCAGCACAGACCCTGCCCTGAGGCAGATTCACATAGCATTCCTGCCTTTCCCTGCAGGCGTCCCACACAGTCCTTCCCTGTGGTGGATGAGTCCTGGGTCTAGAGGTAACAGCACAGGGATCCACCATCTCCCCTCGCTGCTGCCTGGGACCTCCTGGCTGCTGCTCCTGAGGCTTTATTAGATGTTTCTTTCTTAAAAACCTCTGTTCTTTAAAGACTCCGTTAAGAAAACCTAAGTCAGAGAGTGGGAGAAAATACTCACATCTGACAAAGGACTTGTATCCAGAATGTGTAGCGAGCCCTTGAAATCAACATTTTTTTTTCTTTTTCTTTTTTTTTGATTTGGAGTCTTGCTCTGCCCCCCAGGCTGGAGTGCAGTGGCGCAATCTCCGCTCACTGCAACCTCCACCTCCCGGGTTCACGCCATTCTCCTGCCTCAGCCTCCCGAGTAGCTGGGACTGCAGGCGCTGCCACCGCGCCTGGCTAATTTTTTGTATTTTTAGTAGAGACGGGGTTTCACCGTGTTAGCCAGGGTGGTCTCGATCTCCTGACCTCGTGATCCGCCTGCCTCGGCCTCCCGAAGTGTGGGTATTACAGGCGTGAGCCACCGCGCCTGGCCAACATTTTTTCTTTTTTTGAGACAAGGTCTCGTCTGTCACCCAGACAGTGGTGCAATTATGGATCAACTTCAACTTCCTGGCCCCACGCCATCCTCAGCCTCCTGAGTAGCTGGGACTACAGGCACGTGCCACCATGCCTGGCTAATTCTGTCGTATTTTTGTAGAGATGGAGTTTCTCTGTGTTGCCCAGGCTGGTCTTGAACTCCTGGGTTCAAATGATCCTCCCACCTCAGCCTCTCAGAGTCCTGGTTACAGCCGTGAGAACAACCCTATTAAAAATGGAAGATATATGGATGGAAAATAAGCCCATGAAAAGGTATTCAAAACCATTAGATATCAGGGAAATGCAGATTAAAGCTATGGTTAAATATAATTTGATACTTATCTATGAGAAAGGAAAACGTAGGTCCACCAAAATGCTTGCACACAATGAAGTGACCGGTCATTCCGTTGATAGCCATATGCTGAAGGAACCAAAATGTCCATCCATCAACAGAATAACTGATAACGCTATAGTGTATATTAATATATATAACAGAATACTGTTCAGACCAGGCACAGTGGCTCACGCCTGGAATTCCAGCACTTTGGGAGGCCCAGGTGGGTGGATCACCTGAGGTCAGGAGTTTGAGACCAGCCCGACCAACATGGTGAAACCCCATCTCTAGTAAAAATACAAGAATTAGCTGGGCGTGGTGGCGGGCACCTGTAATCCCAGCTACTCAGGAGGCTGAGGCAGGAGAATCACTTGAACCCAGGAGGTGGAGGTTGCAGTGAGCCGAGATTGTGCCATTGCACTCCAGCCTGGGCAACAAGAGGGAAACTGTCTCAAAAAAAAAAAAAAAATATATATATATATATATGCACACATATATACAAAATAGAATACTATTTAACAAGACAAAGGAATAAATTGCCGATACATGTAATATTGGGGGTGACTCTCACAGACACAATGCTGACAGGCACCAAAGGATGCATATAGTATGATGATTCCACTTACGAGATTCTAAAACAGGCAAAAGGATTGTTGGTTGGAAAGAAGTAGACTAATGGCTGCCTGGCTGTGTGTGTGGTGGTTGGTGACTTACTGGGAAGGAACATGAGGATGCTTTCGATGGAAATGAGATGTTTCGGATCCTGATGGGGGAGGGTACATGGGAATCTGTTAAGCTAAATACAGGAGGAATTTAGTTCATAGTTTAATTTTGAAGCAAAGATGATAACAATCTGATACGGTTTGGCTCTGTGTCCCCACCCAAATCTCATCTTGAGTTGTCATCCCCATAAGCCCCACAAGTCAAGGGAGAGACCTGGTAGAGGTGGTTGGGTTGTGGGGCAGCTCCCCCCATGCTGCTCTCGTGACAGTGAGTGAGTTCTCACGAGATCCGATGGTTTCTTAAGGGGCTCTTCCCCGTGGGCTCAGCATTTCTCCTTCCGGCTGCCGTGTGAGGAAGGTGCCTTGCTGTCCCTCCACATTCTGCCACGATTGTAAGTTTCCTGCGGCCTCCCCAGCCATGCTGAACTGTGAGTCAATTAAACCTCTTTCCTTTCTCAATTACCCAGTCGCAGGCAGTTCTTCACAGCAGTGTGAAAACAGACTAATACACAACCCCTTTCCCAAACAAACCCCTTTTGGTTTTGACAGAAAATGCGATGAGTGCCTATATTTCTAAAGCAAAGGGGCTGATAGAAAAATATGGAATTTAGACTAAAGCATATGAGAAATTTTTGTTCTTTCTTTCTTTTTTTTTTTTTTTTTTTTTTGAGACTGAGTCTCGCTGTGTCGCCCGTATGGTGGTGTGATCTTGGCTCACTGCAAGCTCCGCCTCTTGGGTTCAGGTGTTTCTTGTGCCTCAGCCTCCTGAGTAGCTGGGACTACAGGCACCTGCCGCCACGCCCAGCTAATTTTTGTATTTTTAGTAGAGACGGGGTTTCACCATGTTGGCCAGGCTGGTCTCAAACTCCTGACCTCAAGTGATCCGCCCACCTCGGCCTCCCAAAGTGCTGGGATTGCCGGCGTGAGCCGCTGCTCCTGGCCCAAATTTTTCCTTTTGAAGGAAATGGTATCATGACCTAACATTTAGAGGGAGGGATGCAGGTTCACTCTATGTATCAGGTATATTTTTGCTATTAGTATGAATTGTAATAATTAGGAGTATGCTGAAGCTCCATAGTTAACTAAATTGTACTTGCTTAAAGCAGGTGTCTTTAAAAGTTCTTTTAGAAAAGTATTTATTTTTATAGATATGGGGGTATGGATGCAGGTTTGTTACATGGATATATTATATAGTGGCCAAGTCTGGGCTTTTGGTGTACCTATCCCTCAAATAGTGTACATTGTACCCAAAAGGTAATTTCTCATCTCTCGCCCTCCTCCCACCTCCCCACCTTTCCAAGTCTCCAGTCTCTCTTACTCCACGACCCTGTGTACACAGGGTTTAGCTCTGACTTTTACATGAGAACATGTGGTGTTTGACTTTGTTTCTGAGTTGTTCCACTTGTGGTGATGGCCTCCAGCTCCAACATGTTGCTGCAAAAGACATGGTTTTATTCTTTTTTTTTTTTTTTTTTGATGGCTGAGGGGTATCCCATGGTATACATTTGCCATATTTTCTTTATTCAGTTGCCTGTGGGTGAGCGCTTGGATTGAATCCGTGTCTTTGCTATTGTGAGTTATGCTGCGTTGGACTTACGAGTGTGGGTGTCTTTTGGATAGAATTGCGAGTGTGGGTGTCTTTTGGATAGAATTGCGAATGTGGGTGTCTTTTGGATAGAACAATTTCTTTTCCTTTGGGTGGACACCCATGGTGGGATTGCGGGGTAGAAAGGTAGTTCTCCTTTTGGTTCTCTGAGAACTCTCCATGCCGTTTTTCTTGAGGGTTGTGCTGATTTACCTTCCCACCAGTAGAGTGCAGGCCTTCCCTCTTCTCTACGTCCTCGCCAACATCTGTCGTTTCGTTGACTTTGTAGAAAGTCTCCCCTGGTAATATGTATACAGACTTTAATAATTGATCTTTTGGCTCATCTGTTCTTCTGCAATGAGTTAGTGTTACTGGTATAATAAAAACAGGAATTAAGAATCAAAAAATAATTAAGAATCAAAAAAAAAAAAAAAAAAAACAGCCTGGTGCACTGGCTCACACCTGCAATCCCAGCACTTTGGGAGGCCGAAGTGGATGGATCACTGGAGGCCAGGAGTTCAAGACCAGCCTGGCCAATATGGTGAAACCCCATCTCTACTAAAAAATACAAAAATTAACTGGGCATGGTGGCGAGCACCTGTAATCCCAGCAACTCCAGAGGCTAAAGCAGGAGAATCACTTGAACCAGGGAGGCGGAGGCTGCAGTGAGCCGAGATCACAGCACTACGCTCCAGCCTGGGCAACAGAGTGAGACTCCATCTCAAAAACAAACAACAAACAGACAAAAAATCCTTTCTTCTCAAAGTATATACTTTGTCAGAATTGTCCAGCTGAGATCTGTGGGCGATGTGCTGTAGTGCATGCCTGTACTCCCAGCACTCTGGGAGGCTGAGGGAGGTGGATTGCTTGAGCCCAGGAGTTTGAGACCAGCCTGGTCAAGATGAAAAAAACCTTGTTTCTACAAAAAATACAAAAATTAGTTGAACGCAGTGGCGTGCACCTGTAGTCGTAGCTACTTGGGAGGCTGAGGTGGGGGGATCAATTGAACCTGGAAGGTGGGGGTTGCAGTGAGCCGAGATCACACCACTGCACTCCAGCCTTGGCAACAGGGCAAGACCCTGTCTCAAAAAAAAAAAAAAGATTTGTGCATTTTGATGTAATTTTTGTCTCAAAGAACATGGAGAGTCATCCAAAGGGTTTATCTTGTCCGCTGCACAGATAGAGCCAATTTACCAAGATAGCAGTATTCCAATAGGGAAGTAGTTTAATAAACAGAGCCAGCTAAGCAGAAGAACAGGAGTTTATTATTACTCAAATCCACCTCTGAAAATTCAGAGGCTAGAGTTTTGTTTGTTTGTTTGTTTTTAGACAGAGTCTCGCTGTGTTGCCCAGGCTGGAGTGTAATGGTGCAATCTCGGCTCACTGCAACCTCTGCCTCCCAGGTTCAAATGATTCTCCTGCCTCAGTCTCCTGAGTAGCTGGGATTACAGTCACCCACCACCATGTCTGGTTAATTTTTGTTATTTTTAGTAGAGATGGGTTGTCCAGGCTGGTCTCTAACTCCTGACCTCAGGTAATCCACCTGCCTCAGCCTCCCAAAGTGCTGGGATGACAGGCGTGAGTCACTACACCTGGTTCTGAGTCATAATTTACAATCTGCAGCTAATTTGTTAGTTTCACAAAGGCAGTGTGGTCCCCACGCCAGGAGGGGGTCTGTTTGGGGTAGGAGTTGTTACCATCTTTGTTTCATTGTTTGTTTGTTTTTGAGACAGGGTCTTGTGCTGTGTCCCAGGCTAGAGCACAGTGGCACGATCTCAGCTCACTGCAACCTCTGCCTCCTGAGTAGCTGGGCCTACAGCGCTTGCCACCACACCTGGGTAATTTCTGTATTTTTTGTAGAGGCGGAGTTTCACCATGTTGCCCAGGCGGCTCTCGAACTCTTGGGCTTAGGTGATTCACCTGCCTCGGCAGCCCAAAGTATTGGGATTACAGGCGTGAGCCACCGCGCCCGTTCTTAAAGTGCTCATTCTAAAAAGCAAAAAAATTCATATTATTAAAAATAAAAATCATTCACATTCTCCCCAACCGTTGCTAAATATTTGGAGAACTGCAGCTTTTCGTGGTGGTCAGAATGGAACAGTCTAAGGGAATATGTTGCTGTTAGACTAAGTACTATTCTCAGGCTCATAATGGTGCAGTCGTTGAACCAAGACGGAGCGTGAAGGGGCTTCTTGTTGTTGTTGTTCTTTGTGTTTGCTGCTTCCTTTTCAGAATGAGAACAGGGGCCTTGGGCATGTCAAACCAGTTGCTGGTAATTACAAATTACTCCTTTTCTCTAGAAGGCTTTGGGCTTTGTTTAGGTAATTAAGCTGGGAAGTACAATTAACAGGATGTTCCCAATGCCGGCACACCACCTTCCCGACCCCAAGAATTCTTTTTTTTTTTTTTTTTATACTTTAAGTTGTAGGGTACATGTGCATAACGTGCAGGTTTGTTACATATGTATACTTGTGCCATGTTGGTGTGCTGCACCCATCAACTCATCAGCACCCATCAATTCATCCTTTATATCATGTATAACTCCCAATGCAATCCCTCCCCCCTGCCCCCTCCCCATGATAGGCCCCAGTGTGTGATGTTCCCCTTCCCAAGTCCAAGTGATCTCATTGTTCAGTTCCCACCTATGAGTGAGAACATGCGGTGTTTGGTTTTCTCTTCTTGTGATAGTTTGCTAAGAATGATGGTTTCCAGCTGCATCCAGGGTCCAAAAAGCTTGAGTGAAGTGCTTCATTTGATTCAGGTGTTAATCGTATCCAGTCACTTTCAAAAGGAGATGGGGGCAGCTACAAGACGACCTGACAGAGGCACTAAAACCCTGCCTGTTGGTTGCTGTGAACCTCCTGGTTTTTGGTAAAACTGACCCATTTTAGAATTCAGGGTGATCACCGGGCACCTGCCATGAGTGACTTCGTTTTGCTCGCTCTGGCCTGTTGGGCCTAGTGCAGGAGCTTAGTCCAAAACAATGGCCTCCTGTAAATTTTTTTACCCTAGTATAAGGAATTGAGCACCTAAAAGACAGGATTTTTCTCGGGACTAAACTCGAAGGGGACGTTACTACCACCTGTACCTACACAGGGCACACAAAGTCGAAGATCCTCACATTGACCCAATGCCATTTCTTTTTTTCTTTTTCTTTTTTGAGACGGAGTCTCGCTCTGTCGCCCAGGCTGGAGTGCTGTGGCCGGATCTCAGCTCACTGCAAGCTCCACCTCCCGGGTTCATGCCATTCTCCTGCCTCAGCCTCCCGAGTAGCTGGGACTACAGGCGCCCGCCACCTCGCCCGGCTAGTTTTTTGTATTTTTAGTAGAGACGGGGTTTCACCGTATTAGCCAGGATGGTCTCGATCTCCTGACCTTGTGACCCGCCCGTCTCGGCCTCCCAAAGTGCTGGGATGACAGGCGTGAGCCACCGCGCCCGGCCAAAATAGGGCATTTAAAACTGGGAGTAACCCATAGCAGAATGAGTGCACACAGACTTTGAGCCAGAATGCCTGGGTTCAAATCCCGGCTTCACCACTTATTAGCTGTGTGACTTTGGGCAAGCCCCTTAAACTCCCTATAGAAGAGGGATGGCAAGAGCACTTTTCTCCTAGAGATGTGGTGAGGATTAAATGAGCTGATATACACAAAGTGCTTAGAACAGTACCTGGTGTGAGTTAAAAGCTATATGAGTGTTTATTGTTTTAATTATATTTTGGTTTATAATTTCACTCCAAAAACATACTCAAAACACTAGAAAATTACACTAAATGTGCCTATAAGGATTTTCATTGCAAAGTTGTTTAGAATAGTTAAAAAAAAAAAAAAAAAAAGGGCCGGGCACAGTGGCTCATGCCTGTAGTCCCAGCACTTTGGGAGGCCAAGGCAGGTGGATCATAAGGTCAGGAGTTCGAGACCAGCCTGACCAACATGGCGAAACCCCATCTCTATGAAAAATACAAAAATTAGCTGGGCGCAGTGGCACGTGCCTGTAATCCCAGCTACTCGGGAGGCTGAGGCAGGAGAATCACTTGGACCTGGGAGGCAGAGGTTGCAGTGAGCCGAGATTGCACCACTGCACTCCAGCCTGGGCAACAGAGCAAGACTCCATCTCAAAAAAGAGAAGAAAAGAAAAAAAAAGGAAACTAGATTTCTGCAGATAGGAAACTGAATAAACAGTTCCTACAATGGAGTACTAGGCAAACATCACAAATTATGATGTGGATGTCAGTTTAGTGATTTAGAAAGATATCCATGCCATATATATATATATATATTATATATATATATATATGGCGCGGTGGCTCAAGCCTGTAATCCCAGCACTTTGGGAGGCCAAGACGGGCGGATCACGAGGTCGGGAGATCGAGACCATCCTGGCTAACATGGTGAAACCCCATTTCTACTAAAAATACAAAAAAAATTAGCCCAGAGAGGTGGCGGGCACCTGTAATCCCAGCTGCTCCGGAGGCTGAGGCAGGAGAATGGTGTGAACCCGGGAGGCAGAGCTCATATATATATATATATATAGTTTTTTTTTTTTCCTCTGAGATGGAGTCGCACTGTGTTGCCCAGGCTGGGGTGCAGTGCCATAATCTCAGCTTGCTGCAGCCTCTGCCTCCCGGGTTCAAGCAATTATCCTGCCTCAGCTGGGCTGTAGCTGGGACTACAGCCGTGCACCACCACAAGTGGCTAATTTTTTTGTATTTTTAGTAGAGACAGGTTTTTACCATGTTGGCCAGGCTGATCTCGAACTCCTGACCTCAAGTGATCTGCCCATCTCAACCTCCTGAAGTGCTGGGATTGCAGGTGTGAGCCCCCATGCCTGGACACCAAGTCATATTTTTAAGAAAATTATTTTAAAACAATTTATATATTGTTATCCCATTAATTTTCTTTTTCTTTCTTTTTTTTTTTTTTTGAGATGGAGTTTTGCTCTTGTTGCCCAGGCTGGAGTGCGGTGGTGCGATCTTCGCTCACTGCAATCTCTGCCTCCCGGGTTCAAGCGATTCGGCTGCCTCAGCCTCCCAAGTAGCTGGGATTACAGGCGCCCGCCACCACGCCTGGGTAATTTTGTATTTTCAGTAGAGACAGGGTTTCTCTATGTTGGTCAGGCTGGTCTCGAACTCCCGACCTCAGGTGATCCACCTGCCTTGACCTCCCAAAGTGCCGGGATTACAGGTGTGAGCCACCGTGTCCGGCGTTAATTTTTCAAATGTTTTGTAGAGACAGGGTCTCGTTTTTGTTGTCCAGGCTGGTCTTGAACTCCTGGCCTCAAGTCATCCTCCAAGGGCAGGGATTGAGCCACCACGCCTGGCCATATTTATTTATTTTATTTTATTTTTTAGAGCTAGGGTCTTGTTCTGTTATCCACGCTGGAGTGCAGTGGTGCAGTGGTGCAGCTATAGCTTGCTGCAAACTTGAACTCCTGGCCTCAAGTGATCCTCCCACAGCAGCCTCCCAAAGTGCTGGGGTTATGGACCTGAGCCAACACACCTGGCAATTTTGTTTTCCTATACTTAGATATATTAATAGAAAAAGGCTGGAAGGATGAATCCAAACAGATGAGGCTATCTCTCTCCTGATGGTGGGACTAGTCGGTGTTTTTAAAACTTTTTTTTGAGACAAAGTCTCACTCTGTCACCCAGGCTGGAGTGCGGTGGCACGATCTCAGCTCACTGCAATCTCCACCTCCTGGGTTCAAGTGATTCTCATGTGCCACTACGCCCTGCTAATTTTTGTATTTTTCGTAGAGATGGGGCTTCACCATGTCGGCCAGGCTGGTCTCGAACTCCTGACCTCGAGCGATCCGCCCGCCTTGGCCTCCCAAAGTGCTGAGATTACAGGCATGTGCCATCATGCCTGGCCTCCTAAAACTTTTTTTTTTTTTTTTGCTTCTCTGTATTTTCTAGTTTGCCTCACTCCCTATGCATTTCTTCAAAAGTAAGATCTGAGTGAATATCACATTGTTTCTGGTGATAAAACCAGATAATTAAATGGTTAGTGTGTCTGTCACTTAGACCAGGGTCAGGAACTGGGAAGAATGAGATTTTATGCTTTTAGCAAGCTAACAAGTTAGCCTGCTACAATTTCTTTTCTTTTCTTTTCTTTTTTTTTTTTTGAGATGGACTCTTGCTCTGTTGCGCAGGCTGGAGTGCCATGGTGCGATCTCGGCTCACTGCAGCCTCTGTCTCCTGGGTTCAAGCGATTGTCCTGCCTCACCCTCCTGAGTAGCTGGGATTACGGGCACCCACCACCATGCCAGGATAGTTTTTGTATTTTTAGTAGAAATGGGGTTTCACCATATTGGTCAGGCTGGTCTGGAACTCCTGACCTCTTGATCCCCCCACCTTGGCCTCAAAGTGCTAGGATTATAGGTGTGAGTCACCGTACCTGGCCGCCCGCCACAATTTCGTGGATGTTAGCTAAAGACAGGAGACTCTGGGGCCAGAGACAAAGGATGTTTATTAGTCGCAGCAACAGCACTAGCCAGAGTGTTTGCAGTTTTGCTGGTTTCCTCAGAATCATTTCCTACAGGGTGACAGGAAGAGTCTCTGGGTGACGTGAGAACAGAAGGGTTTAGGTCACAGCAGAGGAGCTCTGAGCCCGGGAACCAGGATCTTCTGTAATCATTGAAACTAATGGGCCCTTTGCTCTGGAGGGAGACACGATCTCTATCTTCCAAGGCTATTCATCCTATGAAAGAGGGTCTGAATCAAAGGTAGTCAGTGGGGACGTGGAGAGATGTAAGCACAGTGAGAATTCCGTATGGGGAATTGTGTCCCAACAACCACAGCCTGTCACAGTGGGTTAGCCTAGACTCATCTGGGGACTTGGTTAAACTACGGGTTCTGATACAGTAGGTCTGGTTTGCAGCGGGGACTTGAGAATCCACTAACAAGGGAGTTTCTTTTGAAAACATTTTGTTAATTTTACTTATTTTCTTGAGAGAGCCTTGCTCTGTTGCCCAGGCGGGAGTGCAGTGGCATGATCTTGGCTCACTGTAGCCTCAACTTCCCAGGTTCAAGCTCTCCTCCCACTTCAGCCTCCCACGTAGCTAAGCCAATAGGCAAGCGCCACCGCACCTGGTTAATTTTCTTTATTTGAGAGGCAGGATCTCACCATGATGCCCAGGCTGGTCTTGAGCCCCTGGACTCAAGGGATCCTCCCACTTCGGCTGCCCAATGTGCCGGGATTACAGGTGTGAGCCACCGCGCCCGGCTGCTTTTAAAAAAATATTTATTGTCCAGGCATGATGGCTCACGCCTGTCATCCCGGCCCTTTGGGAGGTCGAGGTGGGTGGATCACCTGAGGTCAGGAGTTCAAGACCAGCCTGGCCAACATGGTGAAACCCCGTCTCTACTGAAAATACAAAAATTAGCAGGGTGTGGCGGCGTGCACCTGTAATCCCAGCTATTTGGGAGGCTGAGGCAGGAGAATCACTCGAACCCAGGAGGTGGAGGTTGCAGTGAGCCGAGATCGCACCACTGCACTCCAGCCTGGGTGACAGAGAGAAGTTCGTCTCAAAACAAAAAACAAAAAACAAAAAAAAGTTTATGAATTTTTAGAAACAGGGTCTTGCTCTGTCACCCGGGCTGGAGTGCAGTGGTGTAACCATAGCTCACTGTAACCTTGAGCTCCTGGGCCCAGTTGATCCTCCTGCCTCAGCCTCCCGAGGAGCTGGGAGAGCCAACTAATTTTTTTTTTTTTTTTTTCTTTTTGTAGAGGTGGGTTCTGGCTATGTTGCCCATGCTGTTCTCTAACTCACGGCCTCAAGTTATCCTCCCACTTCAGCCTTCCAATGTGCTGGGACTACAGGCATGAGCCGCCGTGCCCCACTAACGAGAGAGTTTCTAACAAGCCCCCGTCCTGTTGGTTCTTCTGGTCCCAGGACCACATTTTGTGCAGTGCAGTCCTCAGCGGTAAGGCGTGGGCAGGAGCTGCAGGCAGAGGCTGCCGAGCACAGCCTGGAAGTACGGCTGTGGGATGGTGGAATGACGTACAAGCCTGTCCAGTGACGGTCAGAGGGGATGTCAGTGGTGTCAGAGGCCAGCTTAGACCATGGAAAACCACATAGTGTGGCCAGGAGGTCTGAGACAATGGGGGCCCTCGGGAGCCTGGGTTGGTGGAGGTTTCTACCTCCCCAGACCCCTCTTCCCCTTCTGGCCACAATTCCCAGGAACCCTTCTTTCTTCCAGCACCACCACTTCTTCCATTCCACTGACCCCACTGACAAGCCCCACTGGACTACTTCCTCCCATTGCTGCCTTGATCTATCTCCTCCCATTGCTGTTGACCCCTGTGGGGGTGAGGCTTGGCTCCCACCTGCTGAGGTCTTAGATACTGCAGGGCAGTAATTAAGAGCAGGATCTTTGGAACCCGCCAGCCCGGGTGTGACATCCCAGCTTCTCCTCTAACTCCTGGTGTGACCCTGGGCAAGTCACTTTCCCAGTCTGTGTCCATTTCCTTGGTGGATGGGAATTATAGCATCTTGCACCTCACACATTGTCGTGGAGCTGAAATAAAGTCGTGCAGTTCGATGACCAACACCGTGCCTGGGCAGAGGAGGTACCACATACAAAGGGACTGTTAGTATCATTCTGGCAGCAACACGCAGAGAACTGCCTATTTAGCAGTTGCTTGATACATATTTCCTAAAAGACAATTGGAGACCTCAGCAATTCTCTTAGGGATTGTGTAATTCCAGCAATCACCTCCTCTTTAAGCCTAAGTCATAAAATGGAAATAATTTCTACTGCAGAGGGAGAGAATGAGATAGAAGAAGCTATAAACTATAAAATGCCATAACATACTATAGCTACAATTAAAGGTGGGGTCTCTCACAGAGGGAGGCACCTCGAGGCTCGACTGGGCTCCACCTGCTTCCAAGTGCACTCACGTGGCTGGTAGCAGGCCTCAGGCCCACCATGCTGGTGGACGGAGACATCATTTCTTTCCAGGGGGGCCTCTTTCCTCAGGGCAGCCCATGACATTGCAGCTGGCTTTCCCCAGAGCAAGTTCACGGAGAGAAGGAAACATGTAGAGTGTGTCAGGCCAGGCACGGTGGCTCACGCCTGTCATCCCAGCACTTTGGGAGGCTGAGGCAGGAGGATCACCTGAGCCCAGGAGTTTGAGACCAGCTTGGGCAGCGTGGTGAGACCGTGTCTCTACAAGAAATACAAAACTTAGCCAGGTGTGCTGGGGTGTGTCTGTGCTTCCGGCTATTCAGCGGGCTGAGGTGGGAGGATCACCTGAGCCTGGGGTGGCTGAGGCTACAGTGAGCTGTGGCCACGCCACTGAGCTCCAGTCTGGGCAACAGGGCGAGACCATGTCCCAAAAAAGAAAAAAAGTAAAAAGTGTGTCACATGGAAACCAGAGCCTCCCCCATTCCCTCTTTCTCTCTTTCTCTTTCTGTCTCTTGCTAATAAATAGACTTTATTTTTGTATTTTTGAGACAGAGTTTCACTCTATCGCCCATGCTGGAGTGCAGTGGTGGGATCACAGCTCACTGCAGCCTCAACCTACAGGCTCATGGTCCCCCACCTCAGCCTCCCAAGTAATTGGGATTCCAGGCACATGCTGGCATGCACAGCTAATTTTTAAAAAATTTTTTTGTAGAGACAGGGTCTCACTGTGTTGCCCAGGCTGGTCTTGAACTCCTGGACTCAGGTGGTTCTCCTGCCTCAGCCTCCTGAAGTGTTGGGATTACAGGTGTGAGCGACCACACGTGGCCTTGGTACCTTATGATGAACTCAAGTCTGTAGTTTACACGAGGGTTCACTTTTGGTGTACATTTTAAGGGTCTGGACAACGGTGTAACAACATGTAACTCCCATCTCGGCATCATATGGAATAGTCTCGTTGCCCTAAAAGTCCCGGGGTCCACCTACCCATTGCTCCTCGTCTTCCTCCTGAACACAATCTCTTTTTGTAACTTCCTCTTGGAAAGTGATATTCTATCACTTTTGCCATATTCTGTTCACTAGAGAGAGCCGATAGGTTCAACCCACATTCAAGAGACCAGCATGAATACCAGGAGACAGAGACCCTTGGGGGCCACTGACCACGCCAGCTGCACAAAGGCGGCCACATCCCTGAGCATGTCTTCCTGTGTGGTCCACGGTGGATGTCCACGAGGCTTACACAGGAGCGCCTTGTTCCTGAATCTCACACCACCGCCTGTGTGTGTACGAAGCATCTCGGTGCCAGGAAACCCAGAGTCTCTCGTGCTGGGGCTCTCCTATTCTGAGCTGGTCGTGTGGGCACATTCTAGCCACGTGACTAGCTTGAAAGATGGAAACTCAGGCGCCACCAAAACCAGGTGCAAATCATCACCCCAAATGTTATCACTGAACAGGGCTGATGGGCTGGCACACTGTACTCCAAACCAACTCACAGACCCATGATTACAGAGCGCTGTTCGTCTTTGTAAGATTCCATAGCAATGGCCAAGGGTCCGTAGTGTTGGAGATAAGCATGTAGTTCATCCAGGTCGATTGAGATGGACTCATGCCATGCAGGCCACTCCCATGACCCGTGGTCAGAGGCTTTTTTTTTTTTTTTTTTTTTTTTTGTGACGGAGTCTTGCTCTGTTGCCCAGGCTGGAGTGCAGTGGCCGGATCTCAGCTCACTGCAAGCTCCGCCTCCCGGGTTTACACCATTCTCCTGCTTTAGCCTTCCGAGTAGCTGGGACTACAGGAGCCCGCCACCTCGCCCGGCTAGTTTTTTGTATTTTTTTAGTAGAGACGGGGTTTTTTTTGTATTTTTAATAGAGACAGAGTTTCACTGTGTTAGCCAGGATGGTCTTGATCTCCTGACCTCGTGATCCGCCCATCTCGGCCTCCCAAAGTGCTGGGATTACAGGCTTGAGCCACCGCGCCCGGCCTGGCCAGAGGCTTTTAAATATATATATATTTTTTGAGACAGGGTCTTACTCTGTCACCCAGGCTCATTGTATGGCATGATCTCGGCTCCCTGCAGCCTCTGCCTCCCAGGCTCAAGTGATCCTTCTACCTCAGGCTTCCAAGTGGCTGGGACTGCAGGTGTGTACCACCATGCCCTGCTAATTTTTGTATATTTTGTAGAGATGAGGCTTTGCTGTGTTACCCAGGCTGGTCTCTTACCTCCTGGACTTGAGCAATCCACCTGCCTCGGCCTCCCAAAGTGCTGGGATTACAGGCATGAGCCCCCCCACCTCACCAAAAATGAATCATGCTTGCTAGGTCACTGGATGGGGTATGAAAAAACAAAAATAAATAAAAATGAATCATTCTTGATAGGTCATTGGGTGGGTTATAAAAAATTTAAAAAGTGAAAATTAGAATCATTCTTCATTTGGAAGGCAATGGACGAATCTGTTCTACTTGTCTCTTCAGGGAATCACTCAATTCTGTGCAGACTCTGGATTGGCCGGGCACAGTGGCTCACGCCTGTAATCCCAGCACTTTGGAAGGCTGAGGTGGGCTGATCACTTGAACTCAGGAGTTTGAGACTAGCCTGGGAAACATGGGAAAATCCCATCTCTACCAAAAAATACAAAAATTAGCCAGGCATAGTGGTGTGCGCCTGTAGTCCCAGCTACTCAGGAGGGTGAGCCGGGAGGAGCGCTTGAGCTTAGGAGGTGGAGGTTGCAGTAAGCCTAGATCATGCCACTGCACTGCAGCGACCCTGTCTCCAACAGAGGAGAGAGAGAGAGACAGAGACAATCTGGATACATTTTTTCTTTTTTATTTTCTTTTTTTTTTTTTTGAAATAGAATCTCGCTTAGCTGCCCAGGCTGGAGTGCAATGGCATGATCTCAGCTCACTGCAGCCTCCGCCTCCCGGGTTCAAGCAATTCTCCCACCTTAGCCTCCCAAATAGCTGGGACTACAGGTGAGTGCTACCACACTGGTTAATTTTTGTTTCTTCAGTAGAGACGGGGTTTCACCACGTTGGCCAGGCTGGTTTCGAACTCCTGACCTTAAGTGATCCTCCTGCCTCAGCCTCCCAAAGTGCTGGGATTACAGGTGTGAGTCACTGCGCCCGGCCAGATTCTGGATAGATTCTGTAACAATCTGTTTAGCTCATGCGTCCTGCTGGGCTGCCCTGCCCTAGGTCTCTGTAGCCATCAAACACTGCATTCACCTGGCTGCTGGGATGAGTCCAGTGATGAACGTATGACCCCTGCCAGGCCAGAGACCTTCTTGGGATTGATGCGGACACTGGATAGGGACAGTGGAGTAACTCTCTTTTCCTTACAAAACTGTAAGGATGTCAGTGGCTTTGCCATCCTGTGATGAGAACCTGCCTGAACATAAGCTGATTTGGAGGAGGCAGAGGTGAAATATGGAGAGAGAAGGACGTGTTGGTGACACAGTGTGACGTCCTGGATCTGGCCATGACTGAAGCCACAGGCAACCCTGGACTGTTGCCTTTAAAAGTCGACCATTCTTGCCGGGCACGGTGGCTCATGCCTGTAATCCCAGCACTTTGGGAAGCCAAGGCGGGTGGATCACCTGAGGTCAGGAGTTCGAGACCAGCCTGGCCAACGTGGTGAAACCCCGTCTCTACTAAAAATACAAAAATTAGCTGGGTGTAGTAGTGGGCGCCTGTAGTCCCAGCTACTCGGGAGGCTGAGGCAGGAGAATCCCTTGAACCCGGAAGGCAGAGGTTGTGGTGAGCCGAGATGGTGCTACTGCACTCCAGCCTGGGCGACAAGAGGGAAACTCTGTCTCAAAAAAAAAAAAAAAAAAAAAAAAAAAAAAAAAGGCCAACCTTTCCCCTTGGTCTGTAAGGCGGTTTTCACTGCGGTTTGTTTCTTGCCCTGAAGGAGTCCTCACTGCTACAGCCTGGGCATGGGAAAGATATTAAAACTTCAAACCCAAGGTGTTCTGAGCTGAAGCCACTCGTGTGCTTCAGAAGCCTTCACCCCACCTGCTTTCTATCATTCTACGTGAAGCTCCAGTCTTCCGGGCCCTGGTTTCCTTCCTGCTCCACTCGCTCCTGCTCTGGCCCCGTCATTTGTTCTGCGGTGTGTGAATTCTGTCTCTTGGCCAGCCACTGAAGCCAGGTTTCTTTTGTGAAGCTCACCCTTCCAGGAGGTAAGGTCTACACCGTCACTCGGGAGTCTGTCTAGCAGACCCGTGGCCACACCACCCTGAAATACCACTGATTAAAACTCTTACAGGAGTTGGTTTCCCGGGTGCCAGGCATCATCTCGATGCTTCAGTGCACTTGATTCTCACAGCACTAAGGTAGGAATTTGCAGTCTGGTCTTCAGATGAGGACACTAAGGCTCAGAGCGGTGAAGAGTCTGCCAGGGGACACAACGCTGCATGTGCTGGGAAAGAGATTAATTCAGCTCTGATGTCAAAGCTCACCATCTTAGCTACTTCCCTAGAATGTTACCTCATGGTTGGGAGATGACTATGGCCCCCACCCCTGCCTCCCACTGCCATGGAAGGCACTGCTAAGTGACCGTCTCAGACCAGTGCACCCTCACACTCCTCCGTGCCCCAGGCCCCAGCCACTGTGGTGGACCCGGAGGGCACACGAGATGCCAGCCCTGTGGCTGCCCCGTTCTTTCTCTGCCTTTGCTTTTATACCCTGGACACAAGTGAGATCCTGTGGCTGGCACTGGAGTATTTCCTGCCCCTTCCTCTCCATGGACAGCAGAGAGGACGGGCCTGGCCTTAGCACAGGGAGGGCCATTCCTGTCTGCTAACCATTCTCCATGGCAGGACAGGACTCTTCCAAACGTCTCTTCAGTATATTCTAACACGGCGTGAGGGCAAATGTGGAAACTAACTGGCCTTTTTTTTTGAGGCGGAGTCTCGCTCTGTCACCCGGACTGGAGTGCAGTGGCCAGATCTCAGCTCGCTGCAAGCTCCGCCTCCCGGGTTTACGCCATTCTCCTGCCTCAGCCTCTTGAGTAGCTGGGACTACAGGCGCCCACCACCTCGCCCGGCTAGTTTTTGTATTTTTAGTACAGACGGGGTTTCACCGTGTTAGCCAGGATGGTCTCGATCTCCTGACCTCGTGATCCACCCACCTCAGCCTCCCAAAGTGCTGGGATTACAGGCTTGAGCCACCGTGCCCGGCCTAACTGGCCTTTTAAGGAAGGGTGACAAGAGGGCTGCTCTGCTGGCCCAGGGCTAGCAGGTACCACGACGCTTCCACTTAACTTTTTTTTTTTCTTTTTTTTTTTTTGAGACGGAGTCTGGCTCTGTCGCCCAGGCTGGAGTGCAGTGGCCGGATCTCAGCTCACTGCAAGCTCTGCCTCCTGGGTTTACGCCATTCTCCTGCCTCAGCCTCCCAAGTAGCTGGGACTACAGGCGCCCGCCACCTCACCCGGCTAGTTTTTTTGTATTTTTTAGTAGAGACGGTGTTTCACCGTGTTAGCCAGGATGGTCTCGATCTCCTGACCTCGTGATCCGCCCGTCTCGGCCTCCCAAAGTGCTGGGACTGCAGGCTTGAGCCACTGTGCCCGGCCAACTTTTTTTTTTTTTTGAGACAGAGTCTTGCTGTGTTGCCCAGGGTGGAGTGCAGTGGTGCCATCTTGGCTCACTGCCACCTCTGCCTCCTGGGTTCAAGTGATTCTTCTGCCTTGGCCTCCTGAGTAGCTGGAACTACAGGCACCTGCAACCATGTCCGGCTAGTTTTGTACTTTTAGCAGAGACAGGGTTTCACCGTATTAGCCAGGCTGGTCTCGAACGCCCGACTTCAGATGATCCACCTGCCCCAGCCTCCCGGTGTTGGGATTACAGGCCTGAGCCACTGCACCCAGGCATTTCCACTTAACTGTCAGACGAGCATTCTGTGACGTCTGTATTGGCTTTTAACTTCTCCTGTGTACACTCATTTCTTGTCTACCCCAAAACACTAGAACCTCTTGAAGATCAGGGATGTCATCTCAGCCCTCCATGCTGTCCCTCTCAGACCCACGGCATTGCTGAGGTAGCTGAGGCTTCCCTAGAGGACCCCCTTTCCTTTGGACTTTTCAGCTAGAAATGCCAGGACACACACACACACACACACGCAGGACCAGCCCCAGCCACTGCCTTTGGGGAGTATAAATTCCTCAGCTTCCTCACCCTTAGGTGGGATAATTCTAGAAGTGGGTTTCCCTGTGGAATTAAGCTCCAGTTGCCCAGTATGAAAACTGGCCTAATACTCCCTGGAAGTGGGGCCAGACACGGTAGCTCATGCCTGTAATCCCAGTGTTTTGGAAGGCCAAGGTGGGAGAATTGCTTGAGGCCAGGAGTTCGAGACCAGCCTGGGAAACAGTGAGATCCACTCACCCCACCCCAATCTCTACAAACATTTAAAAAATTAGCCAGGCGTGGTGGCACTCGCCTATAGTCCCTGCTACTCAGGGGGCTGAGGTGGGAGGATCGCGTGAGCCCAGGAGGCGGAGTGCAGTAAGAGCTGTGACCACACCATTGCACTCCAGCCCGGCCAGCAGAGCTGGATCCTGTCTAAAAACAAAAGTTCCAGGACTGGCCGTCTTCCCTTCTCTGTATCACTCTCTACTCATCCTTTCTTCTCCCAGATACTCGACTTGCATTTGAATCCTCGTCTCTGGGGTTGCTTCTGGGAGGGCATGAAGTGCAGCAGCACATGGCCCTCACTGGCTGTTTGTGGCAGGGAGGAATGTGTATTCGGTGTAGCGAGGCTTTTTCTAACGGGGGATTAGGAGAGGACCATGTTCATAAAAGAAGCAGTATTCCTTTTGGGACTTCTATAGTAACTTCCCAGGGATGAAGTTCTGGAACCCACTTATTCTGAGGCCGTTTAAAGGCAGGACGTGCATTTAATTAAAACAGAAAAAGGCTCCAAGAGGTTCAGGGCATGGTCCTTGGGCCGACAGAAGCAGGTACTGTGTGAGGAGTTTTACCATGAGATGAAGACTTTAAGATGTAAATAATCTACACACTTTCTTTTCTTTTGGGGGCAGATTATAGACACCTAGCTGTGGTGAGAAATAACAGAGATGCTTATTTAAGAAAAAGGACATTCTGAAAAGAATTCTGTTCACTAAATTGCGTATGTTCTCGAGGAGCTGTGGCTTTCCCGGGCAGCCGAGGGCATCCTGGTGATGGGAGAGTCGGCCTCGTCTCGTCCGTGTACTGGTCTCATTTCCTTCTATAATGACTGTTTTTAACACATAAACTTGTGGTAAGGAGAAATTATCAGTTTGTCGCATTGTGGGTGGAGTTTTACTCCAGCAGAGTAGGAGCTAAATCAGAGTGCAGAAGCTTTGGGGTAAGGTTTCCTTCCAAGTAGAGATTGGGGTGCTCAGCTGTCTATGTGGGCTGCCTGCAGCTGGAGCTGCCGTCTTTGTCCGAGAGGTAGGGTAAGTTCTCAGGGGTCTCCTCCTCGGCATCGGGGTTGGACTGGAAGCCCTTGAGGGCGTCAGTGTCGGACTGGAAGCCCTTGAGGGCACCGGGGTCGGATTGGAAGCCCTTGAGGGCGCCGGGGTCGGACTGGAAGCCCTTGAGGGCGTCGGCGTCGGACTGGAAGCCCTTGAGGGCGTCGGCGTCGGACTGGAAGCCCTTGAGGGCGTCGGCGTCGGACTGGAAGCCCTTGAGGACGTCGGGGTCGGACTGGAAGCCCTTGAGGACGTCGGGGTTCGACTGGAAGCCCTTGAGGACATTGGGGTTCGACTGGCAGCTCTTGAGGACATCGGGGTCGGACTGGAAGCTCTCGAGGGCATCAGGGTCGGTGTGGAAGCCCTTGAGGGCCAAGCACCGGTACCGCTTTCTCCGGTTCAGTTTATAGATGCGAATCCTTTCCTTCTCTGCCTCTGGATCAGCAAGAACTCCATCCCAGCGCAGACTTTCGTTGATCTGGTTCGCAAGGTTCTCGGCTATTTCGGCAAAGTCGGGGAGGCTGACGGTGGAGGAGTCCGAAGGGAGGTGCTTGTTCTCCACTTTGTTCTGTCTGTGCTCCGGTTTCGGGCCACGGTCTTTGCCGGGACTTAAGATGTCATGAAAGGAGGAAGAAAGCAGCCGGCTCTTCATGCTTGGGCTCTGATGTTTATCTGCTGAGTAGATGAGCAGGTTAGTGTTTGTGGCAATGTCTGCCCTTGGCCTGCTGGGGATGGTGCCAAAATCACCCAAGATGGAAGAGGAGGATGGGGGCCCCTCCGTACCCAGGGCTCAGGCTGCCAAGTCCACCCGCCTCGTGCCCACCCACTGCCTGTGTGATTTTGGTGGAACCATTTTGGGGAAGGAGGAACCATTCACTGAGCACATGGTCTGAGCCAGGCCCTCTGGGTAAAGGCGATAGGTCCTGTTTTTCGGGTGAGGAAATCGAAGCTCAAAAAGTTTCAGGGACTTGCCAATGTCAAGAGCGAGTGGCAGAGCTGGGACCTGAGTGCAGGCCAGGCCCCCAGTGACCCGCCCTTTCTACCAGGCCGTGCTGCCTCCACACACCCTCACCACGTGCTCACCATGGCCATTCCCAGGTCTGGGAGTCTGTGACTCTACCCGAGTCTAGACACTTTATGATGGAAGAAACGGAAAACAACAGGAAAACTTCCTAAATATGACTGATGAAAGCAATATTATGCCAGAAATACTTCTGCTGCGAGGCTTGTACTGATTTTTTAACATGAACAGCACTTCAGAATTATTTAACATGCACATAAAATGCTACAAATTGTGGTTCTTTCGTCAGCTCATCCTTTTATTTTAGGGCAGAGAGAAGTATCTCCTTCCATAAGAAAAACAGAAAAGTAATCGTCTTTTTTTTTTTTTTTTGAGACGGAGTCTTGCTCTGCCGCCCAGGCTGGAGTGCAGTGGCCAGTTCTCAGCTCACTGCAAGCTCCGCCTCCCGGGTTCACGCCATTCTCCTGTCTCAGCCTCCCGAGTAGCTGGGTTAGGGTTAACTACAGGCGCCCGCCTCGTCGCCCGGCTAGTTTTTTGTATTTTTTAGTAGAGATGGGGTTTCACCATATTAGCCAGGATGGTCTCGATCTCCTGACCTCGTGATCCGCCCGTCTCGGCCTCCCAAAGTGCTGGGATTACAGGCTTGAGCCACCGCGCCCGGCCAAAAGTAATCGTCTTTTGACACTTCTCTCCCTTCCCACGCCCTGAACGCTGTCTGGTGCCCCCTGCTGACGGTATGAGGAACGTGTCACTGTCATTTCTACAGTGAAAAGCTACGCCAAAAGGAAGGTGAACGGCCAAATTTCTTTTTGCAGATACACACAGGGCTGCTTTTTTTTTTTTTTTTTTTTGAGACAGAGTCTCATTCTGCCACCCAGGCTGGAGCGCAGTGGCACAACCTCGGCTCGCTGCAACCTCCACCTCTCAGGTTCAAGCAATTCTAGGCGCCTGCCACCACGCCCAGCTAATTTTTATATTTTCATATAATATATATGAAAGACGGGGTTTCACCATGTTGGCCAGGCTGGCCTCGAATTCCCAAAGTGCTGGGATTACAGGTGTGAGTCACTGTGCCCAGCCACACAGGGCTTCTTGACCTGAACTGCAGAATTTTCTTGCCTTTGTATTGCGATGCCACCTGAGAAGGACTTACCATCTTCCCAGTGCTCCCTCCCCACATTGCCCGGTCAATATGGGCAAGGCTGCCACTCCTGCCTCCTGCTTGCCTTGGTGCCAGCTCTGCCACATAGCGCCAGGGCCCAGAAGTGGAGCTTAGGGTCCTCTCCCTGACAGCCAAAGCCACTGAGGTGGGCCACACGGGCGACAGTGGCCCCACAGCACTCACGCGCACCTGCATTCTCTGTCACTGCTATGCTCCCTCTCCTCAAAGTGGGTGCTCAGGCCCTTTGTCAAGAAATCTAGGGGTTCTACAAGAAGAGCTTGGTGAGAGGTAGGGACTGGGGTTTATGGCAGGTGGGGTGTGTGTGTTTGTGAAGGTGTCCCTGAGACTGCAATTCCTGCCTGCATGTGACTACACACGTGAATATGTAACACATTAACAGCCTGTGTCTGTGTGTGTAGACTATGAATGTGTGTGCATCACAGGGATCTGTGCTTTAGGTTTTTTTTTTATTATTTTTTTATTTTTTAAAGAGACAGGGTCTTGCTTGTTGCCAAGGCTGGGGTGCAGTGGTGCGATCATAGCTCACTGCAGCCTGGAAGTCCTGGGTTCAAGTGATCCTCCCACCTGGGCCTCCCAAAATGCTCGGATTACAGGTGTGAGCCGCTGCGCCCCATCCTTTAGTTTCACTGTTGGTGTTACATTGATATGAAGTGGAGAGTGGTGGAGGGTGTCAGAGTGACTGGTGTGATGGGGTGTGTGCAGTCCAAGGCTGCCCCTTGGTGGGTGCGAGGGGGAGCCCTTGCAGCGAGGACCTTTTATATACACGTCTGTGGGTGTGGGTGTCTACAGCACATCCAGAGGCAGGCAGCCTTAACGCACGAGGGTGTGAGGAGGGGAGGCAGGACTCTGCCCTTCTCTGTGCATGAGAGTGAGGGCCTTTCAAGTGGCATCAATGTGTTTGGGGTGGGGAAAGTGTCTTGTGAGGAGAGCCTCTGTGGGGAAGGTGCAGAAGTTTAAGATTGCCAGTTTTGGCTGAGGGATTAGGAAGTTGAGAGGGTGTCTTTGTGTGGGGCTGGAAGGCTCTTAGGAATGGTGGATGTCTGTGGGGGTCTCTGTGTGGGGCTAAGGGACCGCAAAGTTGGCGGATGGTCTCCATGGGGCGGGGGATGGGGGCATCGCTGCGCTGCTGACCGGCAGGTGTGGGGAGCAGGAGGACGTCGGTCCGGGACCACTGAGCTTCTGTTTCCGGTCTGAAGGGTCTCCAGGTAAATCGGAGTCCCCGAAGAGTCTCCAGAGAACTGGAGCTGACACAGCCGCGCTAGCTGCTCCTCTTACCGTCCCCCTTGCCAGACCCCTTGGTCTTCTTCTTCCTTTTTTTCTTCTTCTTCACTTTCCGTTTGGCCAGCTCGGAGGCGCCGCCTGGGATGGGGGGCAGTCTAGACCCCTGCGGGCCCGCGGCGCCGCCCTCCCGCTCCTCCTCCTCGCCGTCGTTGTCCTCGTACCCCGATGCCCCTGCCCCACCGCGGCGGTCCATCCGCCCGCTGGGCTGCAACCCAACCCGCCCTGGGGGCGCCCGAGACCCGCTGCCGACGAGTGGGCGGCTCTTCGCGGGGACCGCCAGGCCAGGGCCACGCGTCTCCATGGCGACCACCCCCGCTGCGCCTGCGCAGGCCGGACGCTTCAGCCTGGCGCCCCACGGACTGCGGTGTGCGCATGCGTGCTTCTGTTGGAGCGCTAGGCACACAGAGGTGCACGCATGCGTACTTCTGTTGGAGAAGTAGGCACACAGCCGTGCGCGCATGCGTGCTTCCATCTGTTGGTGATCCCGCACAGCGATGTGCGCATGCGTGCTTCTGTCTGCTGAGCCCTCGCACACAGAGGTGTGCTCATGCGTGCTTCTGTCGGGGACCTCGGCACCCAGCGGCGCGCGCATGCGTGCTTCTGTCTGTTGGAAATTGCACTGTTGACCGCACGAAGGGGAGGGTGGGCAGAGAGATTTTAAATCTCTGGGCTGACACGCGTCTCGTCCAGTCCCGTGCCTCCATCCTCCCGCCTTGGCCTCCCACCCCCACGCCTGGCTGAGATTTTTGGTTTTTGGTTTCAGGCTGGTCTCGAACTCCTGCGCTCCATCGATCTTCCCGCCTCGGCCTCCGAGAGCGCTGGGGTCACAGGCATGAGCCCCCGTGCTCGGCCTCCTGCACCTGTTTAAATGCTGTGTATTCTCACCTCAATTTTTACTGCCTGAGTGTCAGCCTCGTACATCTATCCTGGACCCTCAAAGCCAATGTGTCCAAAACAAACTTACTTCTCCACTGTTTTCCATTTCAGTGAACAAAACCGCTGGACTGGCGGGAAACCTGGTGGGCTCCCATGTCCTCCACCCTATCCCTTGTCCCTAACCCAGGCTGGGGCCGACTGCCATGGGTCCTCTCCTGAATGGTCTCTGCTTTCAAACTCTCCCCATGAACCCTCTATCCGCACAGCTGCTAGAACAAACTTTTAAAAATAAACCATTCACTCTCTTGAATAAAACTCTCCAGCGATGAAAAAACAAAACATAAAAAGCCAAAAAGTCCTCCAGTACCTCCTCATCACAATTCACATCAAGATCTAAACTCTTGCCAGGCTCTGGGAGGGGCTAAAACCCATAGTGTCAATGCTTTGGGAGGTCAAGGTGGGTGGATCGCTTGAACCCAGCCTGGGCAACATAGTGAGATCCTGTCTGTACGAAAGTGCCGAGGGGCACTTGTGGAGAAACTTGAGCCTGCAGTGAGCCGAGATCACACCACTGCTCTCCAGCCTGGGTGACAAAGCAAGACTCTCTCTCTCTCTCTTTTTTTTTTTTTTCTGAGACAGAGCCTCCCTCTGTTGCCCAGGCTGGAGTGCAGTGGCGCGAACTTGACTCACTGCAACCTCTGCCTCCCAGATTCAAGCGATTCTTCTGCCTCAGCCTCCCGAGTAGCTGGGGCTACAGGTGCCTGACCATGCCTGGCTAATTTTTTTTTGTAATTTTTAGTACAGACGGGGTGTCACCATATTGGTCAGGCTGGTCTCGAACACCTGACCTTGTGATCCACCTGCCTCTGCCTCCTGAAGTGCTGGGATTACAGGCATGAGCCACCATGCACAGCCTCTGTCTCTTAAAAAAAAAAAAAAAAAAAAAAAGTGGCTTACAAGCCCTGATATAATGTGTCACCTGCTTTTCTTTCCGGGTTTATCCTCCACAGATTCGATTATCTGAACATGGCTCCAGAGGCTGGGCATGGTGGCTCATGCCTATAATCCCAGCACTTTGGGAGGCCAAGAGGGGCGGATCACTTGAGGTCAGGAATTTGAGACCAGCCTGGCCAACATGGAGAAACCCCGTCTCTACTAAAAATACAAAAATTAGCCAGGCGTGATGATGGGTGCCTGTAATCCCAGTTATTTGAGAGGCTGAGGCAGGAGAATCACTTGAACCCAGTAGGTGGAGGTTGCAGTGAGCTGAGATTGCATCACTGCACTCCAGCCTGGGTGACAGAGCAAGACTCTGTCTCAAAATAAAATAAAATGGTAAAATAAATTAAAAATGGCTGCAGTAAGATCTCTTTTCCCACATACTCTTCAAGAATCTTGCCATTCCCACGGCAAGACACAGAGTCTCATTCTACTCTCCTTCAATCTAATGGGTTTGTTGACGCGCTTGTAACCAACAGTATGCGGCAGAAGTGCCTCAGTGTGTGACTTCTCAAGCTGGGTCCTAAAGGGAACGAAGCATCCATCCACCTTCTTAGCCCATGACATGCTTGCTCTAGAGTCCTGAGCCTCCCAGTGAGAAGTCTGGGGACCCCAAGGCTGTCACAGCTTCATAAATCCCCACCTAGTCCACATGGAGAGCCTCTAAAATGTATGGAGATAAAAGATGCCTCAGCTTCTTTAGCCCTGACTTTTCCCATCCAGCTCTCGTCCCACAGCAGCAGCAGGAGAGACTCCAGGCCCCACCCAGACAGACAGGCCTTTCCTGAATTCCTGACCCAAAGAAGCTGCCAGAGATAATACGATGGTTGTAGTTATTTAAGTTACAAAGGTTTGGAGTGATGTGTTATGCGACAGTAGATAACTGGATGTGTCTTTTAAAAAAGATATGGAATGGTATTTTATCGTTTATTTAATTTCAACTTTTATTTTAGATTTGGGGGGTACGTGTGCAAGTTTGTTACATGGGTACGTTGCGTGATGCTGAGGTTTGGGGTATGGGTGATCCCGTCACCCAGGTGGTGAGTACAGCACCCAGTAGGTAGGGTCTCAGTCTACACTTCCCAGCCCCTCCTCCCTCTAGTAGCCCCCAGTACCCACTGAAAAATCAGCCTTTGATTTTAGCCATTCTGGTGAGTAAGAAGTTGTATTTCTGGCCGGGCGCGGTGGCTTAAGCCTGTAATCCCAGCACTTTGGGAGGCCGAGACGGGTGGTTCACGAGGTCAGGAGATCGAGACCATCCTGGCCTACATGGTGAAACCCTGTCTCTATTAAAAAATACAAAAAACTAGCCGGGCGAGATGGCAGGCACCTGTAGTCCCAGCTACTCGGGAGGCTGAGGCAGGAGAATGGCGTAAACCTGGGAGGCGGAGCTTGCAGTGAGCCGAGATTGCACCACTGCACTTCAGCCTGGGCGACAGAGCGAGACTCCATCTCAAAAAAAAAAAAAAAAAAAAAAAAAAAAAGTTGTATTTCTCTGTGGTTTTAAGTTGAATTTCCTTGGTGATTAATGAAATCAAGCACTCTTGAATGTGCTTTCTGGTCATTTGTACGTGTGTGTGTGTGTGTGTATTTTATTTATTTATTTATTTTTGAGATGGAGTCTTGCTCTGTGGCCCTGGCTGCTGTGCAATGGCGTGATCTCCACTCACTGCAACTTCTGCCTCCCTGGTTGAAGCGATTCTCCTGCCTCAGCCTCCCTAGTAGCTGGAACTACAGGCGTGCACCACCACGCCCGGCTAATTTTTGTGTTTTTAGTAGAGATGGGGTTTCACCATGTTGGTCAGGCTGCTCTCAAACTCCTGATCTCAGGTGATCCACCTGCCTTGGCCTCCCAAAGTGCTGAGATTACAGGTGTGAGCCACCGTGCCCGGCCTGTCATTTGTATATCTTTAAGTGTCTTTTGAAGTCTTTTGGCCTTTCTCTAATGTGGTTGTTTATTGTTGATTGTTTCTTGTTGTTGATGTCTTTGCATAACTTGAATACAAGTGTTTTGTCAGCTTTATGACCGCAATATTTTTTTTTTTTTTTTTTTTTTTTTGAGACGGAGTCTTGCTCTGTCGCCCAGGCTGGAGTGCAGTGGCCGGATCTCAGCTCACTGCAAGCTCCGCCTCCCGGGTTCCCGCCATTCTCCTGCCTCAGCCTCCCGAGTAGCTGGGACTACAGGCGCCTGCCACCTCGCCCGGCTAGTTTTTTTGTATTTTTTAGTAGAGACGGGGTTTCACCGTATTAACCAGGATGGTCTCGATCTCCTGACCTCGTGATCTGCCCGTCTCGGCCTCCCAAAGTGCTGGGATTACAGGCTTGAGCCACCGTGCCCGGCCAGACCACAAATATTCTTTTTCCAGGTCTGTAACTTATCCATTTTCTGAATGGTGTCTTTGGATAAGCAGAAATTTGAGATTGTGATAAAGAAGTTTTTTCAATTTTCACGTCATTTGATCAGTTTTTTCTTTTTGTATGCTGTCCAAGGACACTTTGCCTGCCCCCTATTGCAAAGACAGTGTGCTATGCTATCTTCTAGAAGCTGTATAGTTCTGGTTTTAGGTCAGATTCATGACCTACCTCAACTTAATTGTTATTTTTTGAGATGGAGTTTTGCTCCTCACTCAAGCTGGAGTGCAGTGGCCTGATCTCAGCTCACTGCAACCTCTGCCTCCCGGGTTCAAGCAATTCTCCTGCCTCAGCCCCCCAAGTAGCTGGGGTTACAGGTGTGCACAAACAAGCCAGGCTAATTTTGTATAATCCCAGAGTGCTGGGATTGTAGGTGTGAGCCACCGCACCTGGCCTACCTCAAATTAATTTTGTGAATAAAGTCATATATAGGAGTCACGTTTATTTTTTCCCAAATGAATTTCCAGTTTTTTCCAGAAACTTCCATTGAAAAGACATTCCTTTTCCCATTGACTTGAGTTGGTACTTTTTATTACGATTTGTTTTTTTTTTTTTTGAGATGGAGTCTCACTCTGTGGCCCAGGCTGGAGTGCAATGGTACAATCTCGGCTCACTGCAACCTCCACCACCCAGATCCAAGTGGCTCTTCTGCCTTAGTCTCCTGAGCAGCTGGGGCTACAGGCGTGTGCCACCACACCTGGCCTTTTTTTTTTTTTTTTTTTGTATTTTTAGTAGAGATGGGGTTTCACCATGTTGGCCAGGCTGGTCTCAAACTCCTGATCTCAAGTGATCCACCTGCCTTGGTCTCCCAAAGTGTTGGGATTAGAGGTGTGAGCCACTGCGGCTGGTTGTTTCTGATTTTCTTTTCTTTTTCTTTTTCTTTCTTCTTCTTTTTTTTTTTTTTTGAGACAGGGTCTCACTATTTTGCCCAAGCGGGTCTCAAATGTCTGGGCTCAGGTGATCCTCCTACCTTGGCCTCCCAAAGAGTTGGGATTACGGGCATGAGTCACCATATGCAGCCTGACTTGGTACTTTTGTAGAAAATCAGTTAACTATATGTTTGTGAATCTATTTCTGGAGTCTGTTTTGTTCTGTTGTTCTGTCTGTCCTTTGACCAATACCACATCATCTTGACTTACCATCTTGTAGCTTTATGGTAAATCTTTAAAAAATATAAAAATAAAAAATAGAGATGGATTCTCAGTATGTTCCCCAGGCTGGTCTCAAACTCCTGAGCTCACGTTGTCCTCCCGCCTTCGCCTTCCAAAGTGCTAGGGTGACAGGCGTGAGCCACCGTGCCCAGCCCGTGGTAAATCTTGGTATCACGTAGTGTAAGTCTTCCAACTATGTTCTTTTTGAAGATGGTTTGGACGATGCTGGAGCCTTTGCTTTTCCACATACATTTTCATATCTTCTTGTTTACTTCTTAAAATCCCCTTTGAGATTTTGATGGGGATTGCACCAAATCTATACATCTCAGTCAGTACTGAGTAAATGACATCATTGGCATGTGTGTGAGTAAATGACATCATTGGTGTGTGTGTGAGTAATGACATCATTGGCGTGTGTGTGAGTAAATGACATCATTGGCGTGTGTGTGAGTGACATCATTGGGGTGTGTGTGAGTAATGACATCATTGGCGTGTGTGTAAGTGACATCATTGGCGTGTGTGTGAGTAATGACATCATTGGCGTGTGTGTGAGTAATGACATCACTGGCGTGTGTGTAAGTGACATCATTGGCGTGTGTGTGAGTAATGACATCATTGGCGTGTGTGTGAGTAAGTGACATCATTGGCGTGTGTGTGAGTAATGACATCATTGGCGTGTATGTGAGTAATGACATCATTGGCGTGTGTGTGAGTAATGACATCATTGGCGTGTGTGGACGCATTGCTCTATATATAAGAGGCCGTTCTGTTACTGGGATGTGTGTCCTCCGTCTTCCCATCCCCTGGCAAGTTTCCTGGTGTGTCCAGCACAGTGTGGCAAGCACAGTGTGTGGTACCTGCCTCTTGCCTGTCTGCTTTCGTCCTTAGGAGTTAAGTGAAATACAAATGGCAGAAGTCCTTTGTGGAAATGACCAGCTACCATCGATGTGTCTGGGGTTTGCATTTCCGATGCTTTTTCATACTCACCCTGGTACCTGCAGACGGTGCTTGGAAAGGCTGGCTGCCCTCCTGCCCGTCTTCCCTCTCAGCTGGTCCTTCTTGCCTCAGTGCTTAGCTGGCAGGAGACAGTTTGGTCATTTCTCTTCTGATTTTAGTGAAGGTTGTGTCGAGGTTATGTTGAGCCAGCCAGTGAGCTATGAAAGAGAGAAGTCACCTCCAGCAAAGGGTTGCATCTTATGAATGCGTTTCATAAATAATCACAAAAAGGCCATGCAAGGAAAGCGAATCTAAATGTTTACAGGTGTTTCAAGTGTACGTTATTCCGTCTGGTCTCCTCTGCAGTCTCTGTCTCCTCACTGACCCATCCCTTCTCAGCCCACTACAGTTGTAGTTCTTGCACAATTGCGCTACCAAAGCAGCTTTACAATGTCACCGCTGTCCTTCCAAGTCATCGAGTCCAGTGGGCAACCTTTGTCCTTGTTGTCCCTGACCTGCCAGCCACATTTGACACTCCTGATCCCTCTTTCCTTCTTGAAATGTTGTATCTGCCCGGTTTTTGGGACACCATCCTTAGGATTCTCTGGCCATTCCGTCTCCTTTGCACAGAAATCGTCCCTTCTCAGCCTCTGAATGTTGGCCTTTTCTGAGCTTGGCGTAAGGACTCTGTTCTTGAAGCTCTGTCACCTCCACATGCTGAAAGCTTCTTCCTCCAGAAGAAGCTTTAGTAGAGCCGGGCATGGTGGCTCACGCCACCAGCACTTTGGGAGGCCAGCACTCCCAGCACTTTGGGAGGCCGAGGTAGGTGGATCACCTGAGGTCGGGAGTTCGAGACCAGCCTGGCCAACTTGGTGAAACCCGGTCTCTACTAAAAATACAAAAAAAAAAAAAAATTGGTCAGCCATGTTGGCAGGCACCTGTAATCCCAGCTACTTGGGAGGCTGAGGCAGGAGAATTGCTTGAACATAGGAGGCAGAGGTTGCAGTGAGCCGAGGTTGCACCACTGCACTCCAGCCTGGGCGACAAGAGCAAAAATGCGTCTCAAAAAAAAAAAAAAAAAGGCCGGGCGCGGTGGCTCAAGCCTGTAATCCCAGCACTTTGGGAGGCCGAGACGGGTGGATCACGAGGTCAGGAGATTGAGACCATCCTGGCTAACACGGTGAAACTCCGTCTTTACTAAAAATACAAAAAACTAGCCGGGCGAGGTGGCGGGCGCCTGTCGTCCCAGCTACTCGGGAGGCTGAGGCAGGAGAATGGCGTGAACCCGGGAGGCGGAGCTTGCAGTGAGCTGAGATCCGGCCACTGCACTCCAGCCTGGGCGACAGAGCAAGACTCCGTCTCAAAAAAAAAAAAAAAATATAGCTGTAACACATACTGCTACTGTGATAATTTTGTAGCCATCTCCTGTTGCTATTTTAATGAGCCTAAGTGTTGCAAATATCCCCCTTAAAATGTCATGTGACAAAGTAAATTATCTAGCCCGTGGCTCATTCCTATAATCCCAGCACTTTAGGAACCTGAGGAGGGAGGATCACTTGAGGTTCGGGAGTTTGAAACCAGAAATTTTTTCTACAGAAGAAAAATTAAAAACTTACCCAGGCATGGTGGCGCCTGCCTGTAGCCCCAGCTACTCAGGAGGTGGAAGCAGGGGGATCACTTGAGCCCGGGAGTTTGAGGCTGCAGCGAGCCATCACCATGCCACTGCATTCCAGCCTGGGTGACGGAACAAGACTCTGTCTCAAAACGAAAACAAAAACACACATGAACAAACCCGCTGTGTGAGGCTAATTATCTCCACATGAGCAGCTTGCCTCTCCAGGAAGTTATGAACAGCAGGACAAAGTGCTCGACTGCAGTTCTCCGGTGTGTTTCACTGTGTTCAGTGCAATACCCTCAACCGTAGCAACATCCAGGACCCAGAGGAGCGGCTGCGAAGGATGCTGGAAGTGCTCCCAAAAAGCAAACGAAAGTCCTGACATTACAAGAAAAAGCTGAATTGCCTGATACGTACCATAGATGGAGGTCTGCAGCTGCAGTGGCTGCCGTTTCAGACAGACAATTCATCTTGTACACAGATGATATAAACTTACAATGATCAATGTCAGTACAGTACTGTCAATGTTTTCTCTCTGATTTTCTTAATAACATTTTACTTTATTGTATATGATACATATACAAAAATGTGTTCATCGACGGTTTATGTTATTGGTAAGGATTCCGGTTAATAGGAGGCTATCGTGGCTGGGCGCCGTGGCTCACGCCTGTAATCCCAGCACTATGGGAGGCCGAGGTGGGCAGATCACGAGGTCAGGAGATCGGGAGCATCCTGGCTAACACGGTGAAACCTTGTCTCTACTAAAAATATAAAAACTTAGCCAGGCAAGGTGGCGGGCGCCTGTAGTCCCAGCTACTTGGGAGGCTGAGGCAGGAGAATGGCGTGAACCCGGGAGGCGGAGCTTGCAGTGAGCCGAGATCGCGCCTCTGCACTCCAGCCTGGGCGACAGAGTGAGTCTCCGTCTCAAAAAAAAAAAAAAAAAAAAAAAAGTAGGCTATTGTTACTTATGTTTTGGGGGAGTCAGAAGTTACATACGGATTTTTGACTGCACAGGGATTAGCATCCCTAACCTCCATGTTGGTCAAAGGTCAACTGTGTTTGTGTGGGTGTATGTTTATGTTTACATGTAAACATACATAATACATATATAAATATATAAAATGTATAAAAATATGTTTATATATACAATAGATGTTTATATGGTATATGTTTATAGATACTATATGTATAATATATACATTTCTTTCCTTCAAATTATTTGAACCAGTTTTAACATATTACTGGTTTCTTCATCAAAGTGTTGAATAAAATTTTACATCAAAGGCGTGCTTTGACCTTTTTGAAAACCATAATTTAGCACTGAAATAAAATGCTTCCCCCCTTACTTTAAAAGAACAACATTCTATCTTAACTTTTTGTTTCCTTTTTTTTTTTTTTTTTTTTTTTTTTTTTTGAGGCAGAGTCTCACTCTGTCACCCAGGCTGGGGTGCAGTGGTGCAATCTTGGCTTACTGTAACCTACGCCTCCTGGGTTCAAACGATTCTCCTGCTTCAGCCTCCTGAGTAGCTGGGATTACAGGCGCTGGCCATCACACCCAGCTCATTCTTGTATTTTCAGTAGAGACAGGGTTTCACCATGTTGGCCAGGCTGGTCTTGAACTCTAGGCCTCAAGTGATCCACCTGCCTCAGCCTCCCAAAGTACTGGGATTACAGGCGAGAGCCACTGTGCCCGGCCCCATTCTATCTTAACTTCTATTTATTTATCTGGAAAATGCTTCTAAGCCTGCAACAGCACATGGAATGGGCAGCTATTGGAGCACATCTGTTTGTCTCAGTCGGACCAAGTTCCTTGAGGTCAGAAAGTATGAGAAAGTATAATGTCTTCACTTCTGCTCTTGCAGCCCTGCCTAGCTCTTGGCACAGAGCTGACGTTCTGTGAGTGGCTAAATGAGCAAAGCAAGGGTGATGGAACCGATTCTTGTAACTCTGAAAGAGACTGGTCAAGTGTACTCCTATTCGACAGACGAGGGAGCTGATACACAGAGGTGGAAAGTGGATCGCTCAACCTCACAATGCTGGTTAGTCAACAAATGGGCCGGAACCCACGTTCCCAGTTCCACGTCTCCTGCAAGAGCGCGGCAGACTTCGCAATGACCTTCACTGAGCAACACGAGAGATGGTGGCGTCTTCACTGTTGGCGTCAGCTTCCTTGTTTATACCTTCTCCTTGGGGTCTCGGCGGCTGTTACTGTTACGAGCTCTTCAAACATTCTCCAGAGTGGAAGTTTCTCTCCCAAGAAGGATCAGGTTTTCCCCTTTGGCTGGCACTGATGTGGGCAAGCCCTGGGTGGGGCTTGCAGTTCATGCCTTTCCTGCTGGCCTGGCTGCTGATTCCAGCTTTCTACTCTGTCCTGCCCACACCGAGTGTCTTCCCCAAGGCAGACAAGCAGTGTCTACACTTCTGCAGCACCAGCCTTCGGTGTGGGCAAGAGAAGTCCCTGTCCTCTGTCTCGTGCTCCACTGGATCCTGCTCTGACTCCACTCCAGCTGTGTCTCTCCCTGAGAGACAGGAATCACGTGGAATCGAAGGGTCTCACCCACGTACAGCCTATCCCCCTCCTTCCTTCTAGTCCACAATCCGAGTACCTGGGACCTTGGAGTTTTTTGCCCAAATAGCCCCAGCCTGCTTGTAGGGCCTATGTGGGCCTCTTTCCTCCTGAGCAGTCCTGGGGCAGCATGAATGGAAACTGCATGCGCAGGCTCAGGCGTCCACACCCATGTGCTCACCGGACCTTCTCAGTGCTGGAGCTGGAAGTAGGAAGAGGAGGTACAGGCCGCGGGGTGGGGGGGGCTGCAGAACCCTGAAGAATCTGAAATTCTAAATTTAAATCTGACCTTTCAGGTTGTTACGAAAGTATATTCGTCAAGGTAGGAGAACAGGACATATTTTACTTAACAGTTTGTCATAACTTTTAATATTTAGACATCAGGTGCGTGGGCTGCTGTGTCTGCTCTTGCCGCTGTGAAAAGCAGGTCTGCGCTTCCCTTTTCCTCCTTCGAGAACTCACGCCAACCGCTTCCTGATTTTCACTTCATACCTTAGAAAAAAAAAGGAAAAGAACAACTCTACAACTAGTTAAGTGCATTGCGCCACAGCCACGTGGTGGATTACTTGGCTGCCTCTAAAAAGGCACGAGGCAGCTCATTTTAGGCTGATGTGGAACAAAGGCCCAGACTGTTCACGGAGAGGGAGCGAGGCGCGGTGTGTGGGGTTGGCTAACCTCTGCTGCCCCCGTGCTCCACCCCAACCCCAGGACCTCCTTGCTGTTTCTCCGGCACCTGCTGTTCCCTGCCACTGGAACACTCTTGCCCTGGCTGTCGTCACTTTGTTCACATGTCACCTTATCAGAGAAGCCTTTCCTGACCTTTTCTCCGTCTCCCTTTGCTGTGCTTGTTCTCCTCCACAGCACGAGTCACCGCGTGACATGTACATCTGTTTATCTGTGTAGCATCTTTCTCTTTCTATTAGAAACAGGAGAGCTGGAAACTTTGTTTTGTTCCTGGCTGTATCCCCATCACCTAAATTAGTGCCTGGCATATGGCAGGCATTCAACCAATACTTACCACATAAACACGTGTGTAAAAAAGATGCATCTATGCATATGTGTATGTGCCTGGAATACTGCTAAAGTGATACATAAGAAATGGGTACAATGTCTCTTTGGAAGGAGAGGAAAAGAGACTTAGTTTTCACTCTCTCTTCTTTTGTGATGCTTCACTTTGTTGCCACATGCATATAATACTCCTTTTGAATTTTTTTTTTGGAGACAGAATCTCTCTGCGACGCCCAGGCTGGAGTGCAGTGGCGTGATCTTGGCAATCTCTGCCTCCTGGGTTCAAGCGATTCTCCTGGCTCAGCCTCCCAAGTAGCTGGGATTACAGGTGTGTGACACCATGCCTGGCTAATTTTTGTACTTTTAGTAGAGACAGGGTTTCACCATATTGGCCAGGCTGGTCTCAAACTCCTGACCTCAAGTGATCCCCCTGCCTCAGCCTCCTGAAGTGCTGGGATTACAGGTGTGAGCCACTATGCGTGGCCTGAATTTTTTTTTTTAAGTTACACAAATTCATCAACAGAAGGAAAAAATGTTTAAAAGTGGTTGAGGGCTGGGCACGGCGGCTCATGCTTGCAATCCCAGCACCTTGAGAGGCTGAGGAGGGCAGATCATCTGAGGTTGGGAGTTTGAGACTAGCCTGGCCAACATGGTGAAACCTCGTCTCTGCTAAAAATACAAAAATTAGACTGGTGTGGTGGCTCACACCTGTAGTCCCAGCTCCTTGGGAGGCTGAGGCGTGAGAATCGCTTGAACCCGGGAGGCAGAGGTTGCAGTGAGCCAAGGTTGTGCCGCTGCACTCCAGTCTGGGTGACAGAGCGAGAACCTGTCTAAAAAAAATGGGGTTGAGGCCAGGCGTGGTGGCTTATACTTGTAATCCCACTTTGGGAGGCTGAGGCAGGAGGATCACTCAAGGCCAAGAGTTCAAGACCAGCCTGGGCAACATAGGGAGAACCTATCTCTCCAAATTTTTATTTTATTTGATTGATTGATTGAGAAGGAGTCTCATTCTGTTGCCCAGGCTGGAGTGCAGTCACTACAACCTCCGCCTCCTGGGTTCAAACAATTCTCCTGCCTCAACCTCCTGAGTAGCAGGGATTACAGATACGGGCCATCATGCTGCTAATTTTGGTAATTTTAGTAGAGACGGCATTTCACCATGTTGGTCAGGCTGGTCTCAAACTCCTGACCTCATGATCCACCCACCTCGGCCTCCCAAAGTGCTGGGATTACAGGCGTGAGCCGCCGTGCCTGGCCTAATTTTTTTTTTTTTTAATTAGCCAGGGGCAGTGGTGCACCCACAGTCCTAGCTACTCAGAAGGCTGAAGCTGGAGGATCACTTAAGCCTGGGAGTTCTAGGCTGCAGTGAGCCATGATGCACCACTGCCTCCCAGCCTGGTGACAGAAGGAGACCCTCTCTCAAGAAAAAAAAAAAAAAAGTGGTTGAGTTTCATGATGGAATATTATGTGGCAATGAAAAACACAAAAACTGGGTCTAACGTGACCACATGTACAAATCTCTCAAATGTGCAGCAAAAATCCTATAAGTTTTGGAAGAATACAAATGGGCAAATCCATGAGGCAGAAGGCAGGTTAGTGGTTGCAGGAGCTGCAGGGGGGCGACACTGGGAGTGATTATTTCATGGACATACGGTATTCTTGCCCCACCCCCATCAATAGTGCTCAGAGAAAAAGAATGTTCTTATATTATCTTCCTTGGATGTGGAGGTTTATTATGGAAATTGGCTTACATGATTGTGAGGGCTGAGAAGTACCACAATCTGCCACCTGCCAGCTGGAGAACCGGAGAGCCAGTGGTAGAATTCAGTCCAAAAGTCAGAGAACCAGGAATTCCACTGTCTGAAGACAGGAGAAGGTGGATGTCCCAGCTCAAGACCAGAGAGGAAGTTCATCCATTCCCTCCTTTTTGCTCTGTGTGTCCCCACATGACTGGATGATGTGCCCACTCACATCGGTGAGGGCGACCTCCACTCAGTCCACGATTCAAACGCGAATCTCTTTCCAGAAACACCCTCTCAGACACACCCCCCAAAAATGGCTAACGAGACACCTGGGCATCCCTTATCGCATCAAATTTACACACAAAATTAACCATCACGATTCTTATGGGGTGATTGAAAACATTGTGAAACTAGAGAGAGGTGGTGGTTGCATAACATTGCGAATGCTCTAAATGGTACACTTTAGAATGGTTAATTGTATATTATGTGAATTTTGCCTCAATTTTTAAAAGCATACAGCAGGACTGGGCACGGTGGCTCACGCCTGTAATCCCAACAGTTTGCCAGTCCGAGGCAGGCAGGTCACTTGAGCTCAGGAGTTTGGGATCGGCCAGGTGTAGTGGTACATGCTTGTAGTCCCAGCTACTCAGGAGGCTGAGGCAGGAGAATCACTCGAACGAAGGAGGCGGAGGTTGCAGTGAGCGGAGATCGTGCCACTGCACTCCAGCCTGGGTGACAGAGCGAGACTCTGTCTCAAAAAAAATAAAAGTGTCAGAATGAAAAGTAGACTCTGCTGAAGACTGTCTCCACTCTGGACCAAATTCTAGTTTCCTATTGCATTCATTTCCTGGGGCTGTCCTAGTAAATTACCACAAACTGGCTGACTTAAAGACGGGCGGATCACGAGGTCAGGAGATCGAGACCATCCTGGCTAACACGGTGAAACCCCGTCTCTACTAAAAAAATACAAAAAATTAGCCGGGCGAGATGGCGGGCGCCTGTAGTCCCAGCTACTCGGGAGGCTGAGGCGAGAGAATGGCGTAAACCCGGGAGGCGGAGCTTGCAGTGAGCTGAGATCCGGCCACTGCACTCCAGCCTGGGCGACAGAGCGAGACTCCGTCTCAAAAAAAAAAAAAAAAAAAAAAAAAAACCAAACTAGGTGTGTTCTTTCACAGTCTGGCAGCCCAAAGCCTGAAATCGAGGTGCCAGCAGGGTGGTGCCCCTCTGGAGGCTCCAGGGGAGATTCCTTCCTTCTTCCTTCCTTCCTTCCTTCCTTCCTCCTCCCTCCCTCCCTTCCTCCCTCCCTCCCTTCCCTCCTTCCCTCCCTCCCTTCCTCCCTCCCTCCCTTCCTCCTCCCTCCCTTCCTCCCTCCCTCCTTCCTTCCTCCCTCCCTCCCTTCCTCCCTTCTTCCCTCCCTTCCTCCCTTCCTCCCTCCCTCCCTCCCTCCCTCCTTCGTCCTCCCTCCCTCCTTTCGTCCTCCCTCCCTCCCTCCGCTTTCTGGAGGCTCCAGGGAGAATCAGTCCCTTCTGTCCTTCCTTCCCTCCCTCCCTTTTTCCCTCCCTCCTTCCTTCTCTCCTTCCTCCCATTTCTGGAGGCTCCAAGGGAGAATCCTTCCTTCCTTTCTCTGGTTTCTGGAGGCTCCAGGTGTCCTTGGGTTTGTGGCTGCATCACTGCAATCTCTGCCTCCATCTTCCCAGGGCCGCCTTCTAGTCTCTATGTACATCCTGTAGTGATGCTTGTCATTGGATTTTGGGCCGGCTGGACGTCCAGGATGATCACATCATGACACAGCCTCAATTTAATTATGTCTGCAAAGACCCTTTTCCAAATAAAGTCACAGTCACAGGCTCTGGGAGTTAAGATGTGGACATATATTTTTCAGGCCATCATTCAACCTACTAGATCTATGAATCCAAGTTTCTTTCCTCCTCCTCCTCCTTTTTTGTTTTTGGAGACAAGATCTGCTGTGTCGCCCAGGCTGGAATGTCACGATCAAGGTTCACTGAAACTTCCACCTGGCAGGTTGAAGCGATCCTCCTAACTCAGCCCCCCAACCTCCCCGCCCCCCGTAGCTGGGAGTACAGGCATGCACCTCCCCACCCTGCTAATTTTTTTATTTTTAGTAAAGACGGGGATCTCACCATGTTGCCCAGGCTGGTCTCAAACTCCTGGGCTCAAGTGAGCTTTGAGCTCCCTGCTTTGGCTTCCCCAAGTGCTGGGATGACAGACGTGAGTCACTGTGCCCAACCTAAACCCAACTTTCATTCTTTTTTTCCAATGCCACCCCCCCCTTCCCTGCAGTTCAGATGCTGGCAGGTGGAAGGAGGGCTCTCTTCTCTTTCTCCCTCATCCTTCTGCCTTGATCCCCTCCAGATGTGGGCATTTGAGGGTTTCCCAGGAGACCCGTTGTAACACGTCCTCGGGCTGGCCTCTTGATCCTCTCCCGAGGAACACCTCAGCCTCTGGTGATGGGTTCCCTTGCCCTCGGCGCTGCTTGAACCCCGCTTTCTTCCAGTTTCTACTTGGCTTTTGGGAAACTCCCCTGGTCCAAGGGTGGGAAGGCGGGCCTGCTCTGCCTCTACCCAGTTTTGCGCCACTGCAAGCACGGAGTAGTTTCCCCACCCCTAATTCTCTTGGCTAGAAATAGGCAATGGGCCCTGGGCACATGGTTTGGGTTAAGGGGTGGGGAGGGGTTGGGAGGGTGACCCCCAGGGGACAGTTGGCAGTGCCTGAAGACATTTTTTATTGTCACAACTGGGGGTTGGATGTGTGCCACTACGATTCAGGGGGTAGAGGCCAGAGATGCTGCTAAAGATCGTACCATACACAGGACAGCCCCCTCTCCCCCCCAGAGGATTACCTGGCTGAAAGAGTCAATCATGCTGTGGCTGAGTAACCCTGCTCAGGGTTTCTGCTCCTGGAGCTGCGGAGCGTCAGCCAGGCTTCTGGGGAGGGAGAGGCCCATCCTGCAGGCAGCCTCCATTTCTTGGAAGGATCTTCTGGGTCGGGGTGGGGGGGGGTGAAGGGGGAAACACAGGTGGGGTTAAAGACAAGCTTGTCTTCTCATAACCCATTGACCTGTTGCCTGGGTGGCTCCCCTCCCAAGGAATACGGTTCTCTGCTATCAGTGGGGAGGGGTGAGGGGCAAAGGACCAGCTTGGTTTCCTCTTGGAAAGTCTTGAAGGGTGTCTGGTAGCTCCTCTTTAGAGGCGAAGGTCCTTATCACCTGTCAGTGGGTATGTTTGAACGTATCCCAAAGGCTTATGTGCTGGCAACTGAATCCCAGTCTAACAGTGGTAGGGGGTGGACATGTTCAGTAAGAGCCTGATACGCGGTGACTAGGTCACGAGAGCCGAGCCCTCTTGAACGGGTTAATGTTGTTCTGGCAGAAGTGAGTTAGGTCTCGCGAGAGCAGGTTGTTCTAAAGTGAGTCTGACCCTGGTGACTCTCCCTCCATTGTCTGCGTCCTTGCTTTTGCCTTCTAACTTCCACCGAGATGACCTGCTCTCACCAAACGCTGGTGCCATGCTCTTGGACTTCCCAGTCTCCAGAACCATGAACTGAATACACTTTTTTTCTTTATAATTTACTCAGTCAGTGGCATTATGTTATAGAAACAGAGACAGCGGTTCTAGTAGAAATTCCTAGACAATAGGAAGTGCCTAGTAGTATTCATTTATTCATCTGAAGGCTGCTCCCCTCTCTAGACAGCAAGCTCCTTGGAGGGAGAGGAGTCTCTTCACCTCTGTATCCCCAGCTCCTGCAACAGTGCATAACAGTTATCTGTTGATGAGTAAATGAGTTCACCTTGTTTAGAGAACCGCTGGATTTACAGCTAGCAAGATCTCTCTCTCTCTGTCTGTCTCTCTGTTAATAATTCCATAGTTTATTTGAAGAAAGAGAAGAAATGAGCTTGTTTGGACCAAGGAGCAAAAAGAGAAGAGAGGCCACTTTGAATGTCACTGAGTAGATGGGGAATGAGGCTCTTGCCTAGACTTTGGGAAGAGAAGTTAGTAAAAGGGCTGCATCACCAGCCCCTCCCCATGACATTGGCACGAGGAGCTGTGCAGTCTGGTGCCTGGTCTAGGGTGGGGTGCATATGTGTGGACTGAGGGGCTGTGCAGCCTGGTGGCTGGTTAGGGTGGTGTGCACACGTGTGGACACTTGTGTGGCAGCAGCCCCCCCCCACTGCAGTGAGCATGCAGGAGCCCCCCTGTGAGAGGATGAGGGCGTCTCACACTGGGTTGGGGGGAGGGGAGTGGAACAGTCCTGAGTGTGCTGCCTTGTGAGCCAAGGGGACAAACACTGGGGCAGGAGAGAAGGGAGTGGCTTCGGGAGTTAGCCAGGAGGCTGCACCTGTGTTCATCTGTTAGCCATCCCCAGGGCACAGACAGATAAAGGTGGTTTTGTTACTGTCATTGGGACCTTATGTGGTTAAGACCTGGGAAAACAAGGGTTAAGTGAAACGTGTGAGAATCCCATTTAGGAAGAGCTGGCACAGAGCAGAGGTGCAACAAATATTTACTGAAAGCTGTAATGGTGAAGGAATAGAAGGTTGGGGGATGGGGTCGTGTGGGCTCCCCCGGGATACAGCTGGAGCCAAGAGGAAGGCTTCAGGGAGGCAGCCTCAGGTCACCTATACGTCTTTCTCAGGCGGTTGGCAGTCCCAGGGAAGGCTGAGTCGCCCCAGAGACGCCGAGTTCTCTGCCACCGTCTGTGCGCGCAGCAGTGTGAGCAACTCCCGAGAGCTGGGTGGTGGGCTAAGGCCCTGGAATTCCTGCCCCCTCCAGGCTTTAGGGTTAAGAAGTGACCAGGGGCCGGGCGCGGTGGCTCAAGCCTGTAATCCCAGCACTTTGGGAGGCCGAGACGGGCGGATCACGAGGTCAGGAGATCGAGACCATCCTGGCTAATACGGTGAAACCCCGTCTCTACTAAAAAAATACAAAAAACTAGCCGGGCGAGGTGGCGGCGCCTGTAGTCCCAGCTACTCGGAGGCTGAGGCAGGAGAATGGCGTGAACCCGGGAGGCGGAGCTTGCAGTGAGCTGAGATCCGGCCCCTGCACTCCAGCCTGGGCGACAGAGCGAGACTCCGTCTCAAAAAAAAAAAGAAGTGACCAGGGAATATTATTATTATTAATAATGCTTTCCAATTGAGGGCCTGTAGTGAGCGAGGCCTTGGGTCACACTCTCATTCAGTCATCACAACAGGACTATTGTTGTCTCTGTTTTGCACATAAAGAAACTGAGTCTTGAAGTTCGAGACCAGTCTGGGTAACACAGTGAGACCTCGTCTCTACAAAACATACAAAAATTAGCTGCGGGTGGGAGCCCGGCCCGCGGTCCTGACTACTGCGGAGGCTGGGGTGAAAGGGTCGCTGGAGCCCCGGAGGCGGAGGCTGCCGTGAGCCGCGCCCCCGCCCTCCAGCGAGCCCGTGGGGACCATCCCGAGGTCACCATCCAGCGGTCGCCTAGCGGGTGCCCTCGGGCCGGGCTCTGCAGCAGCAGGTCCCGGCGGGGCGGGCGGGGCGGGCGGTGCTTCGCGGTTGCCGCCAGAGGGCAGCGAGGGAGCGCGCGGGCCGCGGGGCCGAACCCCAGGTGAGTCCCGGGGGAAGTGGGGCCGCCCCAGGTCCGGGGCCCCGTCCGAGGCCGGGGGGTGCGCGTGGCTCAGGGCGGGGCCGGCGGGGCGCGCAGGGCGGCGGCGGGGACCCGGGAGCTCTTGGCGCCGCGGGTGGGGGCGATTCCGGGGCCGGCGGGGCGCGGGCAGGGCCTGGAGCCGGGTTTCCTCCCGCCGGTGGCCGGAGCCTGGGCTGCCCCCGACTGCGCGGAGCCGCGCCCGGGCCGGAGCCCCCCCACTCCGACCGGCTCGCGCTCCGTCCCGGCCTCGGGGACCCCCGGGGATCCCGCGGTGCCCCCAGCTCGGGGTGGGGGCGGGGGGAGGGCGGCGCCGCGCGAGTTCCGGGCAGCGAGTCCACAGCCGCGTTTCCCAGCGCCCGCCCCGGCGCGCACGTGCGGGGAGGGGCCGGGTCCAGGCTGCCGCCCCTCTGCACCCGGCCGGCCTGGGGCGGGGACCCGACGTCCCACGAGACTGGGGGCACCACGGGGGCCCTGCGCAGTTGGGCTTTCGCCCGTGGCCGGGTGGTCGGAAGGCGGGGCGCGCGTGGGGGACTGGGGGGTCCTTCTCACGGCCGAGAGCGACGCCTCCACGCGCCCCGCCCGCCCCTCTCAGCCTGAGGCCCGCGAGGTCGGCTTCCAGCCCACCCAAAGCCGCTTCCCGGAGTCGGGCGGAGGCGTCGGGGAGGCGCTTCCATCCGTGGGGCGCCCCCCTGGCCCGGACGCCGGCTCTGGGCCCGGCGTGGAACCGCCTTTCCTTCCCTGCGCTGCAGGGAGGCCTCTGCCGGGGCGTCTGGGGCTTCTGCCTCCTGCCCGGCTGCTCGGAGGGCAGAGCGACCGGGGGTCCGCCTGGGTCCGGAACACCCCGGGGGTCGCCCTGCGGGGAGGCGTCTTGCTGCAGGTGGAAACTGTCCCCGGGGAGAGATCAGAGCCATGGAGATTCGGGGAATGGTCACTGTCACCCTGCGTCTGTGCAGCGGGCAGTCTGAGGGCAGGGGGAGCCCTGGGGACGCCCCTGCAGACCCTGGTGGGCGCGTGGGTAGACTGAGGCCTGCAGTCCCGTCCCCGCCCCGCCCCGCCCCACACCAGGGGAGACCGTACTCGGGCCGCCTCCAGCCCCCACCCCCGCCCCGTGCCTCTGACATCCCCTCGGCCTCCCAACTCCCATCTCCCATCTCCTGAAAAACTCAAAACTCAGCTTCTGAGCCTTCCGCTTGTTTGCTCTTTTCTCTGTCACATTTTCCCACGAGAGCTTGGCACCTGCTCACTCTCTCACCCAGCTGCCCCCCTCCATCCTCTGCAGCCTGGCTGCCGCGGCCACTGCCCTGAAACTGCTGAACCCAAAAGTCATTTTGTTTCCAAACCCGCCTCTTCTGTGGGGCCGCCGTCGCTCTTCCCTGGAAGTGGACCTTGGCGCGCTGGGGTTCAGCTTGCAGCCTCCCCGCCGTCATTTCTGGGCATGCCTCTCTCCTGGGTCCTTCTTTGCTGAACCTTCTTCCCTCTTACCTGGGACTGTTTTCCCAAACCCTGTGTTGTGCTTCTTATGGGGCTGGCTCGGGGAGTCCTCTGGGAATGGCCACTCTGACTTCCAGCCCATCCTGTCTTGCTCTCTGGGTGCCCCGGTGTCACCGAAAACTCAGCACACCCGACTGGCCTCCTCCCCCTCCCCCTCCCCCTCCCAGGCGGCTGCCCTCGCTCGCTTCCTGCTGGTGGGTTTCCCTCATTCTCCATCATTTCCACTCCTCTCCAAATGTGTCTGCCTCTCCTCTCTCCTTTGTGACCGATTCCTACAGGACTTGAACACCTCAGACCAGAGTACAGAGGCCTCTTAGCTGGTCTGTCTCCTGCGGCAACGCCCTCCAGCCCCATGCGGCAACCCATCTGGCGTGTCACCTCTAGAATGATGGTCCCTTTCACCCTGTCACCGACCCCCTCCCCACCTAGATATCTTCAGAGGCTCCATATGTCCTCCCAGGCAAAGCTCGGCTCCCCTGCCTGGGTTTGAAGGCCCTCAGTCACCTGGCCTCATTCTGGCAAACCAATTTCCAGTCCTGCAGCGTCTTCCCTCCTGCCACTGGCTGAGCCCTCTCGCCCCACCCTCTGGGACTTGGCTCAGGTGCGGTTTCCTTGGAAAAGGTCTGCTCACCTCCTTGCTGCACAGGGACCCTTTCCTGGCTTCCCACTCCACAACGCCCTCAAGGCCACCAGCTGCAGCTGTGGGCTGATCTCACATCCCCTTCTGTCCCTGATGGCAGTGGGAAGCTTGTTCCCCTTGTCTCTGGCTCTCCAGGACTGGACACCCTGTAAGCACTCAGTAGAGGCGTTCCCACCCTCTGACCTTCAAGAACACCTCCCCAGCATCCTTTAGAGTTCAGTTCAAGCGAATTCAGTTCAAGCACCACCTCCCTCCAGGATGGTTCCCTTCTTCCGGTCCCTCTGCGTTCCTGCTGGGCTTGTTGAAGGATCGGTTGCAGGTTGTGCCACACAGTTTAGTACTTTGTTCTCTGCTATTAGCCTCCCGTTATATCATGAGTGCGAGATACACTTTTCCAGCTCTTAATCACTGCGGCTGTTTGTTGAGTGGGTTGTCCCGTGCTGGGCAGTGTGCTAATCATTCCAGGCAGTCCCTCGTTTTCCTTTGTCCTAGAGACATCCAGAGGGGTTAGCATTAGGATTATTGTCCTCATTCTGTTTATGAGGACACAGAGGGGGCCAGAGACCTGCTTAAATCACACAGCATATAGGTGGGCAAAGCGGAGGCTGGAACTCAAGTCTGTCTGACTCCCAAGGCTGTTTTTAGATGCTAGGATTTGCTGTTTGTCCATGAAGGTGTGTTTTTCAGTCCAGAGAGTGTGTGTTACACTTCCGTGTCTTCTCAGCCCCTGGCCCAGGTGTGCACGACTTCCTGGTGGCTCGGTTGGTTGCTTGGGACTCTGCTGGACTCCAGGAAAGGACTTTGTAACAAACAGGTGGTTAATGATGGGACCAGTGATCCAGGGAGGCTATGACATTAACCCCAGGAGGCCTTGGAAACAGGCCTTTTTTTCTATCTTGCCTTAAGTAAGAGCTGTGAGTAGAGGAACCTTGCAAGGGCCCTGGGATTATTTCTGCCTCTTAAGGCACCTTAACATGCCTTTTCTTTTGTAACAAAACTCACTCCCCTCACCCCACATGGGAAAGCCTTCAACTAAGTTTCTTCAGGAGACGTCCTTCCCTTCTCTGTGCGGGTCACTGTCATAAAAACGAGCTCCTGCTGTGAAATACGGTTACCATGGCAACCAGTCTCGCAAGGCCGGAATCTCCTGCTCCTGGGCCTCTTGCACTGTCTGTTTTGAGGGGGTTTCTTCCGTCTTTGTCATCTAAAAAAAAGCAAAATACTCCTCTTCACTCTTCTTTTGCATCAACATTTAAAAACATTTTTTTTTCCAGGCAGTGATTTTTGGGTACTTTGGGTGCCCCAGCAGGTTGTCACCAGGCCGCTGGCACACCATTAATAATGACCCCAGCACAGTGACCGTGGTCGAGGTCCCATTTTGAGTGACATACAGTACAGTAGCTGCTGCCGCCATGCATCTCTGATGCCTGGAGAGGCTGAGGGACGGGAGCGATCTGGCGTGGAGGGGAGGGCTCGCTGGTGGGGCTCCGCTCCAGCTGGAGGTGGTAGAGTTGCTTGTCCTCAGTTGCGATCTCCTTTTCTTTGAGGACCTTGCTCACAGATATCCGGGCAGGGGACGCCCAGAGCAGGCTACCACAGGGGTGTTGAGAAAGACAGGAAACCTTCAGCAGGAATCATTGCTATGAACACTAATGAGGGCTCACCTTGTGCAGACGCTGCTCCCTTGTTTAAACCTCAGTCAGATGATGTTAGAGTACTAGTCCCATTTTACAGGTAAGGAAACTGATGCACAGAGAGGTTCAGTGTTTGTCCAAAGACACACAGCAAGGAGGGGACTTTAGTCCTAGAAAGTCTGACTCCTTTGGCCAATTGTCATCTTAAAAAAATTTGTTTTTTAATTTTTAATTAATTTTTCATTTTTTAAATACTCAGACTTCAAGGAGATGGCCAGTACCCTTTACGTGGTGCTCTGTAGACAGTGGAAGGACCATGTTTAAAGAATGAAAGGGTAAACTGGAGAGGGGGGGTACATTGACTTTCCCAAGATTTGAGGCTTAAAGCAGTAGTTTCAATGATGTGCATTTTAGGATGGGTTGCAGTGAAAAGGCATATACTAGAATGTTCATAGCAGCACTATTTGTAATAGCTAACCCCCCACCCCCGGAAGCCCCCTAATGTTTATCAGCAGTAGATGGACACATAAATTGGGGTGAAGGCTGACAATGGAGCACCCCACTGTGCTGAGACGGAACAATCTGTAACCACACCGTACATGTGGATAAATCACACAAACAATGTCGAGCAAAAGGAATGAGACGGAAAGGAGCATGTCCGTGCCTGATTCCACATTGATAAAGTGCCAAGAGGGCCAAATGCATGGAAGGTGTTGGAAATCAGGGTCGTGGTTTCCGGGAGGGATGAGGAGCCTTCCGGGAGGCAGAGGAGGGCATCCGGGAGGGATGAGGAGGGCATCCGGGAGGGATGAGGAGGGCTTCCGGGAGGGATGAGGAGGGCTTCCGGGAGGGATGAGGAGGCTATCCGGGAGGGATGAGGAGGGCTTCCGGGAGGCATGAGGAGGGCTTCCGGGAGGCATGAGGAGGGCTTCCGGGAGGGATGAGGAGGGCTTCCGGGAGGGATGAGGAGGGCTTCCGGGAGGGATGAGGAGGGCATCCGGGAGGGATGAGGAGGCTATCCGGGAGGGATGAGGAGGGCTTCCGGGAGGCATGAGGAGGCTTCCGGAGGCATGAGGAGGGCTTCCGGGAGGGATGAGGAGGCTTCCGGGAGGGATGAGGAGGGCTTCCGGGAGGCTGGTACTGCCTGGTTTCTTTATTGGGGTGTCAGTCATAGGGCTGTGTTCCTTCCATCAATGCTAACTCTAACCCTTGTGTACTCCTCTGTGTGTGTGTGTGTGTGTTAGACTGAATACAATGGAAAGAAACGGGAATAAAGACTGCAGGGATCCTAAACCCGGGACGTGAATACAGACGCACCGTTCGGAGAGGCCGCTTTGACTTCACTGTACCTGCAGCCCTGGGTTTCTTGTGACCGGTGGGAGGTGACATGAGGGGGGTGAGCACCCAGGCTCCCGAGGGGTCAGCTCGGGGAACGAGGGAGCTGAGCCCAGACCGGCTGGGGTTTCTTTCTGTCTCCCTCCACCCCGCTGGGTCTGGGGGGATCTCTCTTAGCTAGAAGGTGGCTGCTTAGGTTGGGCGAGCCCCTGAAGTGGCCCTTGCTTTTCTTGCTTTTGGGATGCTTGGGGGTGTAGGCACGGTGATGTGTGTACCTCAAGCTGGCTGTGGGGAGTCCGGCCAGCCTGTAGAAACTGCAGAACACGGGCAGAGCTGCAGCCCCGGGCACAGACATCCTCACCCCTCTGACAGCAGCTAGCTCCCTGCAAAGCACTGGCATTTCAAGGCCTGCACCAGCCCGTACAGTAAGCAGCATTCGTTGGGAGGGCAGCTCCTCCATTCACATGGCAGTTATGTGCTGCTAAAAATACCGGAGCTCCTTATGTAAGACCGCAATTACGTCGTTAGCACCTCGTGTAAGAGCACTTATTTTACCATGGACACTTAATCAGTTGTGTTGGACACTGTCTGTCTCTATCTGGTCCTGTCTCTATCACCCAGGTGTGCTCATGACTAAATGTACATGTTGGTGCATTTTCATCTTTGGGTCTGGCCCATCACAACAGTTGAGTGACACCGGGTTTAGTCTCCTCTTGCTCAGCCCCTCCTTCTCGCTCATGGATGGCGTATCCCTGACTCACAGAGTGCAGCATCTCAGAGTTAGAGGCCTGCCTTCCTCATCCAAGAGACTTCTCCACCAGTAACCGGATGGGTGACCGTTTGGGCTGTGCTCCAAGGCTGCTGGTGATGGTGGCAGCCCATCTCGGGTGGGTGACAGTTTTCATAGAAAGAGGAGCCACAGAGCTGCGCTGAGGCCTGGAGTATCCCAGGGAGGTATCAGTGCCTGGCTGAAACCGACAAGGAGATGGGATCTGTAAATCTCTGGGATCTGAGGCTTGGAAAGGAACGTCATGGTGGATGTGGTTTTGCAGGACCTGTCAAAATAAATGCAACTGCCCTGTGACATGGTGATTCAGTGATTCTACTTCTCAGGATCTGCCCTAAAGAAATGCTGGCACCTGTGCACAGGTGACAACTTCTGGGACGGCCTTTGTGACAGTTTGTGGTGACGAAAGATCGTACAGAATCTGAATGTTTGTTTGTGGTGAGAAAACTCCGTAAACTTGTATTTTCATACCTTGGGCTACTGCGCAACATTGAAAAGGAATTAGGTCTTTATATAAGAACATGAATGACAGGTGGGCAGATCACCCGAGGTCAGGAGTTCAAGACCAGCCTGGGTAACATGGTGAAACCCCATCTCTACTAAAGATATAAAAATTAGCCAGGTGTGGCAGCGCACGCCTGTAATCCTAGCTCCTTGGGAGACTGAGGCAGGAGAATCACTTGAACCTGAGAGGTTGCCATGAGCTGAGATCACGCCACTGCACTCCAGCCTGGGCCACAGAGCAAGGCTCTGTCTCAAAAACAAAACAAAACAACAACAACAACAAAAAAACCCTTCCTGAGTGGAGAATTCTTCGTCCCATCAGTACCTGAGTCCTTGGGGGACTGATACAGCTTCACTGCATAGTGCTTTGCATTTAGGGACAGCTCAGGAGCTGGAAATTCTTCCCTCTTTTGAGCTGAAGTCTGCCTCTGTTGTCCCTCTGGAGCCATCTCAAATACACCTTCCGTTTTCCATGGGGCAGGAGTTTCACTGGTTTGGAGCCATCTCAAATACACGTTCCGTTTTCCATGGGGCAGGAGTTTCACTGGTTTGCGTTCCCTCTCGTGTCCTCCTCCTCTGGGCACCTCTAGGGTTTCCTGTCGTCTATAGGGTAATACAGCCCATGCCCTCCTGGGTCTGCGGTGCGGACTCCTTGCTCACGCCCTGCCAGGCTCACCAGCCATCCACCTAAAGTCTGCGCAGAACTGGACTGTCCGCTTGGATGTTGCTTGACCTTGACATAAAAGTTCTTCAAAAAAAAAAAAAGGTTTTTTTGAATTATAAAAGTAATTCATGTTCATTGTGGAAAATTTAGAAAAAGCACAAAGAAGAAAGTAAAAAGCTGTGATTCCCAATCTCCAGAGATAGCCAATGTTTACTGTTTAAAAATGGAGATGATACTTATAGACACGATTTGATAACCTGCATTGATTTCTCTATGTTGACTGACATATGTAACAAACATTTTTTCCCCTCCTTTTGGCATTTTTCTTTGGTTATTTTTCTCTTTTTAAAGATCTTGTTGTATACCAAGTGTTATGATTTTTTTTAATTTTTAATTTTTTTAATTTTAAAAATTTTTTCAAAAAATTATACTTTAAGTTCTAGGGTGCATGTGCACAACCTACAGGTTTGTTACACATGTATCCATGTGCCATGTTGGTGTGCTGCCCCCATTACCTCGTCATTTACATGAGGTATTTCTCCTAATGCTATCCCTCCCCCTCCCCACAATAGGACCCGGTGTGTGATGTTCCCCTTCCTGTGTCCAAGTGATCTCATTGTTCAATTCCCACCTATGAGTGAGAACATGCGGTATTCGGTTTTCTGTCCTTGCGATAGTTTGCTGAGAGTGGTGATTTCCAGCTGCATCCATGTCCCTACAAAGGACATGGATTGATTATTTTTAAACAGAGAGAAAGTTTAAATGTTTGTGTGGTAATACAGACTGAACGTTTGTGTTCCCCAACATTCCTGGGTTGTGGCGCTCACCCCTAGTGCAGCTGTGTGTGGAGTCAGGCAGTAATGAAGGTTAAATGAGGTCAGAAAGGTGGGGCCCTGATGTGATACATCAGTGTCCCTATGAACGCAGATGCTGGAGGGCGTTCTCCTTCCCCTTCCCCCTCCTCTTTCCCCACTCCCCACTCTCTCTTGCTCAACCTCTCCCAACCTCTCTGTCAATCTCTCTTTAAAAAAAAAAAAAATTATAACAGAGATTGGGTTTTGCCATGTTGCCGGGGCTGGTCTCCATCTCCTGGGCTCAGGCACCCTCCCACCTCGGCCTCCCAGAGTGCTGGGATTACAGGCATGAGCCACTGCACCTTGCCTCTCTCTCCCTTTCTCAATCTCTCTTTCTCTTTCCCAATCTCTCTCTCCCTCTCCCTTTCTCTCTCCTTCTCTCTCTCTCTCCCCCTCCTCCGCTTCCCTCAACTCTCTCTGTCTCTGTCTCTCCCTTCCCCTGGGCCCTCACCATGTTCACAAGGCAGGAGGAGAGGCCCTCGCCAGAATCAGAGCCAGCTGGCACCTTGATGTTGGACTCCCCAGCCTCCAGGACTGTGGGAAAGAACCAGCTATGTCAGCCATCCTGCCTGAGGTATTTCGTGGCAACCTGAGCTGACTAATGCATTTGATTAAGTCCATCAGTCTTTTCATTTTATGATGTTCCAAAAACCCTCTTTTTGGGTTTGAAAGGTCTTCCTCACTCCAAGGTCAGATAAATATTCAGCTCTGTTTTCTTCAGGTTCTTTTTTGATTTCAGCCTTTCCATTCAGTTCTCTTTGACTTTCAGTGCTAATCCAATCAAAATTTATTTTGTTTTATGATGGAAGGGAAGACCTTGATTTTCTTTCTTTCCAGATTGTTGACCTGTTATTTCAGTTCACTTTGCCCACAAGCTGTATTTTAAACTTAATTTCAGTTTATTTTTGGAAGATACATTATAATCATGTCATTTAAGGGGCCGGGTACAGTGGCTCACGCCTGTCATCCCAGCACTTTGGGAGGCCGAGGCGGGCGGATCACCTGAGGTCAGGAGTCCAAGACCAGCCTGGCCAACATGGCAAAACCTCATCTCTACTAAAAATACAAAAATTAGCTGGATGTGGTGGCTGGCACCTGTCATCCTAGCTACTCTGGAGGCTGAGGCAAGAGAATTGCTTGAGCCTGGGAGGCGGAGGTTTCAGTGAGCGAGATGGCACCACTGCACTCCAGCACTGGCAACAGAGTGAGACTGTCTCAAAAATAAATAAATAAATAAATAAATAAATAAATAATGTCATTTAAAATTCTAAAGGTATGAAAAGGCAAATGGTGAGAGTCTCCCTCCTCCTTTATCCCTTAGCCTTTCGAGTCCAGGAACTGATGTTACTAGATTTGGGGTTTCCTTTTCTCTTTCCCTAACTGACTTCAAATATTAACTCATTTGCACACTGTGCTTTTCTTTACCCATCCTTTCCCTTTTAGATTATTACTGATTCGTAGGTGATCTCCGTATGTCCACGTACTGGTACTTAATCAGATGCCTATTATGCTGCAAAGACGTCTCTCAGTTTGTGGCTTGCTTTTTATCTATCTTAATGCATCTTTTGAATATAATAGTCAAATGCTTCAGTAAGCTTACCATGAACTAAAGTTCAGTAGTTGTTTATGGTATTTTTATTTTTCTTCCATGGTAAAACATGCACACAATGAAATACACAAATCTTACCTGTTGCATCTGATGAGCTCAGATAAACCTGTCAACTTATGCAACCCAGGCTCCTATCAAAATAGAGAACATGACCACATTCCCAGAGCATTCTCTCACACCCCATCCCCATCAGTCCGTGTCCCACTCCCCCCACAGTCAACCACTCTTTGGAGTTTTTTTTTTTACCAGAGGTTAATTTTTTTTTTTAGACAGAGCTTCGCTCTTATTGCCCAGGCTGGAGTGCAATGACGCCATCTCGGCTCACTACAACCTCCGCCTCCCAGGTTCAAGTGATTCTCCCACCTCAGCCTCCCAAGTAGCTGGGATGACAGGCGTGCGCCACCACACCCAGCTAATTTTTGTATTTTTGGTAGAGAGAGGGTTTCGCCATGTTGGCCAGGCTGGTCTCGAACTCCTGACCTCAGGTGATCTGCCAGCCTCAGCCTCCCACAGTGCTGGGATTCCAGGCATGAGCCACCACACCCGGCCACCGTGGGTTAATGTTTCCTGTACTGGAACTTCACGTAAATGGGATCGTACAACGTGTTCTTTTGTGAAGGGCGTCTCTCGCTGTCATTTGGCGTCACGTTGTTGAGACTCACCCCAGTATTCGGTATGAATATGTATAACTTGCTTCTCTGTTCACCTGGTGATGGACCCCCCCGGGCTGTGTTCATTTCTGGCTGTTATCAGTGGAGTGACCATAAGTATTCGTGCTGACATTTGTTTGTATTCCTGTCATTTACTTTATTTCTCTTACCTGTTTTACTTCTTTTAAGTGTGGAATTGCTCGGTCATGGGCTAGGTGAATGTTTTTTCTTAAAAAATCGAAGCATAGTGTCTGGCACGGTGGCTCACGCCTGTAATCCCAGCACTTTGGGAGGCCGAGGTGGGCAGATTGCTTGAGCCCAGGAGTTTGAGACCAGCCTGGGCGACATGGCAAAAACCCATCTCTAAAAAAAGTAGAAAAATTAGCCAGGTGTGGTAGCATGCACATGTAGTCCCAGCTACTCGGGAGGCTGAGGTGGGAGGTCAAGGCTGCAGTGACCCTTGTACCACTGCACTTCAGCCTGGGTGACAGAGCAAAACCTGTCTCAAAAGGAAAAAAAAAAAAAAAGGAAGCATAGCATCTATCAGAAAACGGCACACATCAGAAGTATTGTGCATTTTTACAAAGTGGACACACCCCATGTTGTCATCACCCAGCTCAAGGGGTGCGACCACGGCCCACGCCAGGCTGCTTTGCTGGGCTATCCACTCTGGGATCTGAAACTTGGCAGAGTGAAGCAAGGGGAGAAAGGATTTTGGAGCCACTTATTCCTGTAGTGAAGGCTGATGGGACTTGAAGGCCTAGACTGTTGCAGTCCCCATCAGGATCTTCAGCCTTCTGATGGGTTCTGAAGTACAAGGAATTCTGCCAGTACATTCCTTTCTGCTTAAGTCCTGCAGACTTGATTTCTGTTGCTTTGAACCGAAGAACACCGATGGATACAGTGCCCCCAGCCAACTACGAGAACCAAAACTTTCGGGGACTGTCCCCCTTGTGCTGCTAAAACTCAGGGTGTAAATAATGGCCTTTAACCAATCCCTGGTTTGTACATGACCCCATTTGGACAGTTGGATTCCTGGGCTGACAAGGTGAACTCTCAAACTGGCGGTCACTTTAGATCTGACTTTAAAGTTTGTACCAAACTGTAACAAACTGCTCCAAACATTTGGGACTCGTAAAGTGTTATTTTCTTTTCTTCCTCCCTTTAAATTTAGTTCCCAGTTTCGAAACAATTTTCTCTCAGTCCCCAGTGGGACGTTCCTGGAGAACACTGGCTTAATTTAGAAGGTGAGATGTAGGAATGCATGTTATTTTCCGGACTTAATTTTTGGAAACCAGGTTCATTCTTCTTGCTCCTTGATGTAGCGCGTGAGGGATTAGGTGAGGGGGACGTTCGCTGCAGTGATGGGAAAACAAGGGTTCGATCCAATGTTTTTTTTACAGCATCCCTTGGGGACTGTTTGCTTACGAAGGCTCAACACCTACTGTTCTGCTCCAAGTGGGGCCTCATTTAAAAGTAAAAAAGGAAATGAATTCTCTTCTGGTTTCTTTTTTTAATGTCATCCAATCACACAGATCAGAGATGAGAAATGGCCCAATTTCAACTGGTCTCTGAATTGCCACTGCCCATGTCCTTGTTAATGTCAGGGTCTGGGGAAGTATTTGATGAAGGAGAAGGTGGCATGGGCGAGGTTCGCCAAAAAAAGGTCAGAGATGAATGTGAAATTATCTCTAACCCCAAACGGTGAAACTCAGTCCAGGCCGGGACTCGAAGTTGCACTCAGCTGCCTGTATTTTCCCAGCATTCGTCCCTCCCCTTCCGGCCACCACTGCCTGTTTAGAGAGATGATTCCTGGAGTGACCTTTTTAACCTGCCACTTCCAATCCTGCTGGGGGCTTTCCTCATTTGCAGAAGCCACTTCTCAGGGTCTAGTGATGCCCACCTAGACATGGAGACCTTTCTCACAGCATCGGGGCTTATTATGACCTTCCGACGTGAGCTGAGCAGAAACAAGACATGGTTCTTTGCTATGAAGTCTCTTAGCCCATTCAGACTGCTCCACGAAAATACATCATCTGGGTGGCTTATAAACACCAGACATTTATTTCTCATGGTTTTGTTTATTTATGGCTTTTTTTTTTTTTGAGATGGAGATTCGCTTTGTCACCCAGGCTGGAGTGCCATGGCGCCATCTCAGCTCACTGCAACCTCCGCTTCCCGGGTTCAAGCGATTCTCCTGCCTCAGCCTCCTGAGTAGCTGGGATTACAGGCGCCCGCCACCACGCCCGGCTAATTTTTTGTATTTTAGTAGAGATGGGGTTTCGCCATGCTGGGCAGGCTGGTCTCAAACTCCTGACCTCAGGTGATCCACCCACCTCGGTTTCCCAAAGTTCTGGGATGACAGGCCTGAGCCACCGTGCCCGGCCTATTTCTGATGTTTTGGAAGCTGGGAAGTTCCAGATCAAGGTGTGGGCAGATTCTGTGTCTGCCGAGGGCCCATTTCCTGGTTCATAGATGGCGCTTTCTTTCTGTGTCGTCACATGGCAGGAGGGGCCGATAGGCTTCCTTAAAAGCCTCTTTTATTTATTTATTTTTTTCGTGGGAGACTGGAGTTTTTTTTATTACTCCAGTCCGTCTCCCCGAGCATTCAGGGATCAGAGTTTTCAAGGATAATGTGCTGGGTGGGGGAAGCCAGCGAGCCAGGAGTGGTGACTGGTCAGGGATGAAATCACAGGGAGTCAAAGCTGTCTTATTGAGCTCAGTCAGCTCCTGGGTGGGAACCTCAAGATCAGATGAGCCGTTTTATTGATCTGGGTGGTGCCAGCTGATCCGTCAGGCGCAGGTTCTGCAAAACATCTCAAGTGCTGGTCTTAGGAGCAGTTTAGGAGGGTCAGAATCTTGCAGCCTCCAGCTGCATGACTCCTAAACCGTAATTTCTAATCCTGTGGCTAAAGTTAGTCCTGCAAAGGCAGAGTCTAGTCCCCTTTGGAAGAAGGTCTGCTTTGGTTAAGGGCTGTTACCGTCTTTGTTTAAACTATAAACTAAGTTTCTCCTCAAGTTAGTTCAGCCTACGCCCAGGAATGAACAAGGATAGCTTGGAGGTTAGGAGCAAGACGGAGTCGGTTAAGTTAGATCTTTCACCGTCTCAGTCATAATTTTGCAAAAGTGGTTTGAGTCCCTCTGTGTGGGTTTTACGGCACCTGGATCTTAAGGGGTAGAAAAGCCCCTTTTACAAGAACACGAATCCCATTTATGAGGACCTTGCCCATAAGACCTAATCACCTCCCAAAGGCCCCACCTCCGAATACCTTGGGGTTTCAATATGGCTGTTTCCGGGGGTCACAAGCATTCAGACCACAGCGGTCTGTCGCAGGGAGACTGCTGAGTAGGTGCTTTGAGCGTCCTGCTGGGCGAGAGCTGCAGGTAGTTCTGGATGTGGTGCGTCTGCCAGACTCATTTTGGCAGGCGGGGCATCCCACAAGGACGCTGCGTAGAAGGAGCTGTTCCTGTGGTTTGTTGGTAACTTTCTAGTGAATGGAATTAACGTTGTTGGCTTGTTACGGTGCTTTCTAACCAGGTGGAAGACAAGTGCCTGCACGAGCGGCACCTCTTCTGATCCTGCACACGAGCACCATGAGGGCCGGGCTGACCTCAGACTCCCCACAAACGCCTCTTCAGGTCTCAGCGTCAGATGGTGAACGGAGTCACCCTTGACAGAGGGACTGGGAACTAATTTAGCAGAAGGGGAAACTTGGGAGTAAAAAGGCCCTATATGGAATCAAAATTTCCTTTACAGAATTGAAAATTTCCGTCAGGGTCACGCTCCAAGGTCAGAGTGGAAAGGACAGGCCGAGGGGGCAGCCAGGACTCACCTGTGGGGTGACCTCACTTTGTACAGACCCGGTGTCCAGGGCCCGGGCTCAGCAGCGGCCCAGTTAGGGGTGAAGGTTTGCACTGTGGGTTCATTGCTTTGGGGGAGGTTTACCCTAGGATACTCGGTGGTGGGCTCTGCCTGCAGAGGTGAACGTGGACCCTCAAGAGTGTTCGTGCTGGGCTCTAGGACAGCGTGGGGGATATTCAGCAAGTGGAGGCAGTTGGGAAGAGCTGGAAGTAGAGGATCAGGGAAGGGCTAGGATGGCAAGAGGAACGTGCCGCGAGTGTGAGTTTAATGGGGGGTAGGGCGGTAAGGCACGTCTCCGAAGGTTGGCAGGTTGGAATTCAGCCAGGCTGTTTGCACAGGGCTGACGGGGAGGTAACAGCGTCCTGACATATAGGCAAGGACAGTGATGGGCAGTTTCCAGACAGGAGATTTTTTTTTTTTTTTTGGAGACAGGGTCTTCTCGCTCTGATGCCCAGGCTGGAGTGCAGTGGTGCAATCGTACCTCACCACAGCCTCAACCTCCCAGGCTCAAGCGATCCTCCTGCCTCAGCCTCCCAAGTAGGAGGGACCACAGGCATGTGCCACCACACTCAGCTAATTTTTTTTTTTTTTTTGAGACGGAGTCTCGCTCTGTCGCCCACGCGGGAGTGCAGTGGTGCGATCGCAGCTCACTGCAAGCTCTGCCTCCCAGATTTACGCCATTCTCCTGCCTTAGCCTCCCGAGTAGCTGGGACTACAGGTGCCCGCCACCACACCTGGCTAATTTTTTTTTGTATGTTTTAGTAGAGACGGGGTTTCACCGTGTTAGCCAGGATGGTCTTGATCTCCTGACCTCGTGATCCGCCTGTCTTGGCCTCCCAAAGTGCTGGGATTACAAGCTGGAGCCACTGCGCCCAGCCTCAGCTAATTTTAATGTTTTGTAGAGACAGAGTCTCACTATGTTGCCCAGACTGGTCTCAAACCCCTGGGCTCAAGCATTCCTCCTGCCTCGGCCTCCCAAAGTGCTAGGATTATAGGACCATGCCCGGTCCAGGACAAGAGACCATTTAGAAGTGTTGGGAATGGAGCCTCAGCAGGGAAAAGGGTCTGTCTGTAGCTGACCCAGAGCCAGAGACCTTGTGCTCAGGGTCTGGAGTATGTGGGTGGGTCCAGCATAAGCCAAGCAGAAGCTCAATGGCTTGGAGGCTCTGGGTTCAGACTTGCTGGGTGTTCATCCTGGCACCGCTCCTTCCTTACGCTGTCATCTTCAGAAGCTGCTTTGCCTTTGTGAGCCTCAGTTTTGTCATCTATTAAGTGGGAGTAATAATAGTGTCTGCCACACCCTTGGTGAGGATTAAATGAGAAGTCATTTGCAAAGCAGCCTGAAGGGCCCTTGACTGTGGATGGTGGCTATGACTGTTGTTAGGATTGAGGAGTCCCCAGTTTGGCCCTTTGGACCCGTTCGGCCTCCAGGGCTGCTGCTTCCGTTGATCTGATATTTTGTTCCTAGCCTTCATGTTTGTGTGTGTGGCTGCTGGAAACCTGGAGTTGGACGTGTTGCTTAGTTTAATCATCTGATTTCTGATGACATCTCCTCTTCCTGCTCTCTGCATGGCCTCTGTTCTCTTTCATCCTTAAGTTGTTTATTTTTTATTGCATTCAGCCCTTAAGCTGCCTCAAGCCCTCCTTGAAACAGGCAGTTATAAATTTTGAATGAATGAGTAAGATTTTAGGTCCTCCACTGACTCAGAGTTATAACGTAAGCAAGCATGCTCTGCCTGCCCTCGCCCTTGTCCTTGCCTCGTCACCTGAGTCTGGGGTGTCATTGAGGCAGTGAGAAGGTCAGCTCCTGGGACAGGTGGGGTGCACTCGCGCCCCCCTCCTCAGCGCCACAGTGGAGGAAGAACTGCAGGTGTTTGGCTGTGCAGATGAACTCAGGCCCAGTGGTGGGACTGGTGAGGGGGAAGGTGGAGAAGGACAAAGCCTAACTCAGCAAAGTACCTACTGTGTGCCTGGCGCTGTGCTCCGTGCTTAGCACACTCGGGGCCACTCTAGGAGCTGCTGGCCCCAGGGATGAACTGTGAGACTGTGGGATTCTGGGAAATTTATTCTGTAAGTACAGAGGACGCTGGTGGATCTGCCTGTGGAACTAATCTGGACCCAATTGTGGGCCACGTAAAGACCCTCCTCAGCTCTTACTCCCAGCCTTCAGACTCACAAGGGCATATGTCTTAGTCATCCATTGCCACCATATCGTGGTGCAACAGGCGGCCCCCAAACCCACTGGGATATGGCACTGAACATTTATTTCCCTCTCATGTATCTGGGGGTTGGGTGAGGTTTGGCTGACCTAGGCTGCCCTCAGGAGGACTTGGCTAGCTTCAAGCTGGGTTTAGATCTGTTCCATGTGTCTCTAATCCCACTTGGACCAGTGACCACTGTTCTGTCCACCCAAGGCCTGTTCTTTCTCATGGTGACAGGAGGAGCACAGAGACCACCCAAGGCCTGTTCTTTCTTGTGGTGACAGGAGGAGCACAAGAGATCCAGCTCAATCATACACACACGTTTTCAGCCTTTTCTCACATCGTGTTCACTAACATCCCATTAGCTAACACAAGGCACACGGCCAACCTCAACACAGGGCAGGACATACACTGTCTACTTGCAGGCCCTGGCGTGGTGTGGCTGTTTACACCACTACAGGGAGTGAGAAGCTGAGACCCGTCATGTAGCCTACTCTTGGATGAGTTTCATTCATTCACTCAGTAAATATTGATTGAGAGTTTACAGTGTGCCAGGCATTGGGTGGCTTTTGGGGACAGAGTGGTGAACAAGACAGGCTTGGTTCTTCCTTATGGAACTTACATTCCAGTGATGGGAAAATGCAGGAAAGAGCTCTGTCCATCATTCATTGTTGAATTACAACGGTGATAATCAGTACAAAGGGGAATTCCAGAGGAATGGAGTGCCGGTATCAACGGGCCTGGCCTAGGCCAGGGAGGAAGATACGGTTGAACTCAGAATTGAAGGGTGAGTGTCAGTAAGGCAGGGAACGCTCATGAGATTAACAGCACAGCTGACTTCTCATCCAAAGCCCTGGACGGCAGGAGGCAGTGGGTGGCACAGCCAAAGTGCTGAAAGAATTAAAAACCTCTTTAAAGAATTCTATATCCACAAAGTCTGTCCTTCAAAAATGAAGGAGAGATGAAGACATCCTAGATTAATATAATAAAAATGGAGAAAATTTGTCACTGACTGGCACGGCCTATAAGAAATACGAAAGAGGCCGGGTGCGGTGGCTCAAGCCTGGAATCCCAGCACTTTGGGAGGCCGAGACGGGTGGATCACGAGGTCAGGAGATCGAGACCATCCTGGCTAACATGGTGAAACCCCGTCTCTACTAAAAAAAATACAAAAAACTAGCCGGGCGAGGTGGCGGGCGCCTGAAGTCCCAGCTACTCGGGAGGCTGAGGCAGGAGAATGGCGTAAACCCGGGAGGCGGAGCTTGCAGTGAGCTGAGATCCAGCCACTGCACTCCAGCCTGGGCCTCAGAGTGAGACTCCGTCTCAAAAAAAAAAAAAAAAAAAAAAAAAAAAAAAAAAAATACGAAAGGGAATCCTTCAGGCGGAAATGAAAGGGCACTAGGCAGTGACTGAAATCCACATGACAATACAAGGAGCAACTTTAGAGCAGTAAGTAGATTCTGCTAGTGATTCTTCTGTCTGTCTGAAAAGGTAACTGCAGAAAGCAATGCTTGTTAAAACTTTGTGGATGGGCTTATCATGTACCAAGATGTAATTTGTGTAACAATAATAGCACCAAGGAGTGGAGGGAACGAGCGATATTGGAGCAAAGTTTTTGTGTACTATTGAAATTAGGTCAGTATTAATCCAAGTTAGACTGTTTTAAATTAAAATGTTAATTGTAGTCTCTAAGGCAACCATTAAGAAAATAACTTTAAAAAATGGAAGAGGAGAATTAAGAGTTACACTAGAAAATACCTGTTCAACACAAAAGAAGGCAGAAATGGGAAAATAGAGGAATAAAAAGACAAGACATACGGAAGGCAAATAGCAAAATGGCATAAATCTGTCTTACCAGTAATTACATTAAATGCAAATGGACTAAATTCTCTCTATCTGTGAGTGAATCTCCTTCTCTCTCTCGTCTATTTATGAGACTCCTTGCAGCTTCTACGTCCCAGGCTAAAGTGATTCTCCTACTTCAGTCTCCAGAGTAGTGGGACTACAGATGTGCACCACCACACGCGGCACACGCAGGGGTCGGGCCTGGGAGGTCACGCGGGAGGCACACGCAGGGGTCGGGCCTGGGAGGTCACGCGGGAGGCACACGCAGGGGTCGGGCCTGGGAGGTCACGCGGGAGGCACACGCAGGGGTCGGGCCTAGGAGGTCACGCGGGAGGCACACGCAGGGGTGAGGTCTGGGAGGTCATGCAGGAGGCGCACGCGGGGGTCAGCTGCCCCAGGGCCCCACGGTTTCTAGCCTTGGCCTGTCCTCTCTCACCTGGCCCATGGGTGATGTGTGCTGTGCTGGCGTTTCTGCAGAGGACAGTGTGGTCAGGGGACTGCCGGGGGCTGTCAGAGCCCCAGCCCTTTGCTCCATACCAGGGCAGCCGTTTCCAGTCCTGGGGGTCACCACTGATCTTGGCTGGGGCTTGCTGTCTTGCGAGGAAAAGCAAGGGATCGAAGTCCTTCAGTCAGACGCTGCTCTCAGACATCAGGAGGGCAGGACACTCTGAATGCAGATGTGGGTTCTGAGGGCTCCTTTCTCTTTGAATTCCTGCAGCATTTAGTAGGAGGCCGTGCGGTTTGGTGTCTTATTATTTATGGTCGAACGCAGGCTGCCTGCAGCGTTGTCTCCAATACTAATAATGACGCCAGCGTTGTGCATGAAGCTGGTGTTGACGGCACAGTCAGGAACCTCCCGTGTAATTTCTGTTACCACCAGGGGAAGTGAGCAGCGCAGATGAGATGATAGACATGTAAGAGTTGATAAAGCCTCAGACTGGCAGGGGTAGGGACTTGCGAGTGTGTGTGTTTAACTCGTTTCCCTTCACAGTCACGTCGCTGGTCCGAGCTGGGACTGAGAGTCTGGCTTCTGATCTCTAATTCCATACTCTGTTCACGACAGAGTGCAGCTAACTATATTCTGAATTCTCTCAGCAAAGGCTGTCTTATTCTTCCCTGGTATTTCCTGTCTGTCATCTATCCATCTATTCATTTATTCCTCTATCTTGTTCCATAAATGGATTGAGGTTGCTTACAAGATTATATTTATAACTCTCTCTATATTTTATGCATATAAGAAATATAAAGGCTGGGTGTGGTGGCCCATGCCTGTAATCCCAGCACTCTGGGAAGCTGAGGCAAGAGGATTGCCTGAGCCCAGGAGTTCAAGACCAGCGTAGGCAACATAGTGAGACCCTGTCTCTGGAAAAAAAAAAAAAAAAAAGGGAGAAGAAACTTAAGAAATAAATATAAAAAGACATGTTAATGGCTGGGCATGGTGGCTCGTGCCTGTAATCCCAGTGCTTGGGGAGGCCCCGGCAGGTGGATCGCTTGAGTCCAGGAGTTTGAGCCAAGCCTGGGCAGCATAGTGAGACCCTGTCTCTATTTTCTTAAAAAAGATATATTCATAGACAGAAGGTAAAGTAGGTACTACATACCAGACCTATGTGTAGATATTTTGTGTTGATATATGTGTGTATGTCTGTTTAGATATGTCTATACATATATGTGTGTATGTTTATGTACATGTAACTAAATAGAAATCATAAAAATAAGATCAGGAAAGACATAGATGTAGATTATCTAGAAGGTTGAAGCCAGGGGGAGTGTGAGACCCCCTATTCGGGCCATCGAGCTGTATACACTTTGCTGTATTTGGGCCACACGTTTAGCTCTGAGGTAATGAGCAGTTGAGGCAGGAAAAAAAAATCAGTGACCTGGTTCACATGGTCCATAAGGAAAGGGCAGCAGATGCGAATGCTCGTCCAGGCAATTAGACCTGAAGGAGATTTCTTGCCTGAGTGGTCATTTGTGGGGCCCTGGGTGACAAGGAAAATACGTGGCAAATGTGCCTCTGTGTCTTCTGCCGTCCCCTGGCAGACACCACCAGTCCATCAGGGCTGGTCCCCCCGAGTGCAGAGGTGGCCTCGCTGGGCTTCTGTGCCTGGTGCTCCGGGGGTGGAGTCTGCAGGGAGGCAAAACCCACTTGCTCTGCAGCCCCAGGGCTGCTGGTGATGTCAGGGAGGCTGTGAGGGGTTCTGAGCGGAGATCCTCTCAAGTCCTGGCGAGCGTCTCTGCGCGGGTGACACGGGTGGGGCCCGTAGGAGGCGTGAGGGCTGGAAAATGCCTCTGGTTGCCAGTCGGAGTGATCCATCAGGGTGACAAGGGTGGGGAAGTTGTGTCTGGAGCGACACGGGGCACACGCTCGGGATTTCTGGCTTGTTAGCCACTCATTTGTTCCACACATGTTTAGCAAACACCAATTATGTGCCTGGAGAGCTGCCCGACTCACTCTGCTCACCCCTGTGGCCCCAGCTGAATGTTGCTTTCTCAGAGTCTCCTCCCCCACCTCCTCTGTCTGCACTGACGCTCGCCTCTCCATCACCTCCAGCTTTCTATCCCAGCCTATATCGCCACTTGTCCTGACGTATTTACTGGTGTTTACTTGCGTCGTGTTTTTTTTTCTCTCCGAGATGGGAGATCCAGGATGGCAGGGACAGTGTCTGTCTTGCTCATCATTGTGTCCCCAGTCCTAGCGGGTGGTCTAGCACATAGGAGGCGCTCAGTTAGTATTTGTGGAATGAATGAACGAAAGAATAAAAAGGATACAGAGATGAGTCCGGAAGAAGATAAGCACATAAACAAATACAGCATAAGCTCAGTATGAAGGAAAGGGACAGGCAACTAGTTATGGGAGTCTGGGGTGAGAGAGGTGCCTTCCAGGAGGGTGGGGAGGTCAAGAAAGGCCTCCCGGTGGAGGATGTTTGCTGGGTCCAGAAGGATGCGGTGGAGGGAGGGGCACCTGGGGCCCTGGGGATAGCAGGAGCAAAGGCAGAGGCAGACCTGGAGGGGAGAAGAACCGGATTTTGCTTGAGGTGCCCCTAGGGTGGTGGTGGGGAAGAGCGGCCACCCGGGAAGGGTGGATGTGAGGCGGCTGCAGGAGCTCCGCATAGCAGACCAGCTGGGCAGGATGGGGAGAAGCAGAGATGAGTGGAGCGCAGGGTGAGAGGGGCTTCGGGTAGGCAGGGCAGGAGAAAGAAGAGCTGGGGGAACCGGGCAGGCCTGAGTGTAGCCCAGGGGTGGTGGAGGCAATACCCTGCGAGAATGCACAGCCTTTGCTCCCCAGCTCGGTTTATATCCTGCCTCTCCCACGCCTGTTGGTGCTTGGGGACTGCTCTCTGGCAGGCCCTGGCCCCAGGACCCCACCCCAGCCCCAGCTATGCCAGCTGCCTTCCCACTGGCCCGGCCCAGCCGTCCAGAAAGGCTTCATGCAGCCAGTTGTGCAGGGAACACCATTCCCCACACATGACTAATGTTAAAATATGCATCGATCACATCTGTAGCATGTCATTTGAGCACACCTTCTTTTAATGCTCTGATTTTGCAATGATAGGTTTATTTTCTTCATTTCCCTTGAGCTTTTTAAGGTGTTTTCCGTCACTCAGCTGAGGACTTTAAATTTCCTGTTTATATTAGTTATCACATTATTTCATATACGAGTCATTCAGCTTAGCCCTTTTTGGCTCCTTCTTGCACCTCTTACGTGTGGATTTATTAGGCAATTCAGCCACTTACTTTCATGTGCAGACTCAGCTGGCGAGATTTTACCTGGAAGGGTGAGGACATGTCATGGCCACGGGGCCCTGTTGCTCGCAGTCCCTGGGTCAGAGGATGGTGCCGGATGGGCAGGTGCTAAGGACGCACACACCGCCCTCGGGTTAGCGCCGAAGGTTCTCCTGTCAGACGTGAGGCTTCCCGTGTTCTTTCTGGCTGCACTAGCGTCGAAGACCAGCAAACATGAGATGGTCCGACGTGGACTATGGAGCCTGAATGGAGAGCCTGGGGTGCAAGCCAGGATCTGGGATACCCTGGGACAGAGATGTCCCTGCAGACGTGGATGAGCGGGTGAAGACGAAGGGAGCAGGTCACACGTGGTGACAGACAGGAGAGGCTGCTGTGCCGTCCAGGGGTCGTGGAAGGAACTCCCGTGGAGAGATTCCCTTCGGCTGTGTGGCTGCATCCACACGAACACCGGTGCCCGGAAGGGGGGCAGCGCTGGCCTGTGTCTCTGGGCCCAACTGCCACTGGCACAGGCCTTCGAAGGGGCAGGAGCAGGAGAAGGAGTAGAAAGCTAACATCAGGGCTCATGCTGTGCCCATGAAGACGTCAGGCACGTGTTAGTATGTGAGGTGTGTGGTCTCCCGTGAGGACGGGCACGTGTTAGTATGTGAGGTGTGTGGTCTCCCGTGAGGACGGGCATGTGTTAGTATGTGAGGTGTGTGGTCTCCCGTGAGGACGTCGGGCACACCGGTTATATGTGTAGTGTGCTGTTTCTAGGCGGAGCCAGGTGGCTACTGGCCATCTCAAGCCAGTGCCGTGCTTCCTGTCCCAGACAGTGGGTTTATTTCACAGGAACTCTGGCAAGACCCCAGGAGGACTCTGTACGGCTGGGTCTGGGTCACATGCCCAGCCCTGAGCCAATTACCCTGCCTGGGGGGTAGGGCTATTCTAATTGGTCATCCTCATCACGTTCACCAGGAAGAGGAGGAAGGAAGGGCGTTTTCTATTGCCCGGGAGGACTGGGCATGACTACTTGGACCTGAAGAGTTATTCTCAAAGAAAGGAAAGGAATGCTGGGTAGACAAAATACATGCCCATTGCAGAACAGCAGCCGGGGCCCCCGGCCTTGGCTTTGGTGAAGGCGGTAGGTGCACAGCTGTCTGGACCCTGGAGCTCAGTGCGAGGGATATAAAGTTGTGAAGGTGCCGTCTGCACAGCAGTGTGGCCGCGTCCTGCCGTTCTCAGCTGTGCAGAGAGGACAAACGCTCAGGCCTCTTCGCACCTTCGTGACTGGTGCCCCCTGGACTTTCACGCAGAGCTGGCCTTTCCATGAAGCAACCTCTGGCACACGTGGAAACCAGCCTCTCGTGGCCATGCCTGCCCCAGGGGCCGACCGAGATCAGCTCCGGTCGCCAACACAGTCCTCCCGTCTCTCTGGCCTCTGGTCTCTGGATCCGCACGTCTGGCCTTGACGTCTGCATCGAGCCCCTGTCCCTGCTGGGTTCAAGTCTCTTTTCCAGAAGCTTGACTTGGCTCAAGCATCTGCTTGATTTGGTGTCACTTGCGTTTCTGAACTTGGTCCTCCTGGCCTGTGGTCCTGCCAGGGGAAGAGCAGAGTGGCCAGGCTGGGCCCTGGCAAAGGAGGCGTCTCTGCTGCACACACGGCACACGTGCAGGACGAAGACCAGCTGATTGCCTGCACGCCTGGGGGTGTGTGTGGTCCCGCTCGCTCAGAGATGGCTGCTAGCACATTCCACCCTTTCTTTCTTTTCTTTTTTTTTTCTTTTTTCTTTTGATACGGAGTCTCCCTCTGTGTCGCCCAGGCTGGAGTGCAATGGCACGATCTTGGCTCACTGCAAGGTCCGCCTCCTGGGTTCAAGCGATTCTCCTGCTTCAGCCTCCAGAGTAGCTGGGACGACAGGCGTCCATGACCATGCCTGGCTAAGCCTCGGCCTCCCAAGGTGCTAGGGTTACAGGCATGAGCCATTGTGCCTGGCCTCCCTATGAATTTTATTTTATTTCTTAAATTTTTTTTTTTGAGGTGGAGTCTCGCTCTGTTGCCCGGGCTGGAGTGCAGTGGCCGGATCTCAGCTCACTGCAAGCTCCGCCTCCCGGGTTTACGCCATTCTCCTGCCTCAGCCTCCCAAGTAGCTGGGACTACAGGCGTCCGCCACCTCGTCCGGCTAGTTTTTGTATTTTTAGTAGAGACGAGGTTTCACCGTGTTAGCCAGGATGGTCTCGATCTCCTGACCTCGTGATCCGCCCATCTCGCCCTCCCAAAGTGCTGGGATTACAGGCTTGAGCCACTGCACGCGGCCTTATTTTTTAAATTTTAAGACAAGGTCTCACTCTGTCACCTAGGCTGGAGTACGGTGGCTAGATCATGGCTCACAGCAGCCTGAAACTCCTGGGCTCAAGCCCCCCTCCCACCTCAGCCTCCTACACCATTGCCACCATGCCCAGCTAATTTTTGTATTTTTAGTAGAGATGGGGTTTCACCATGTTGGCCAGGCTGGTCTCGAACTCCTTACCTCAAGTGATCCGCCCGCCTCAGCCTCCTGAGTAGCTGGGGTTACAGGCATGAACCACCACACCGGCCTCCTTCCACCCTTTCATATAACCAGAAGCACATACCAGCACTTCTCAACGTTTTTACTGCAGGATTTTTTATTCAAATGAAATCTTACCTGGAAGCCTGATAGATGAAGAAAAAGCTGAGTTGCTCTGGATTGAGCTGTAATAACCCCCCTTGTTCCCAGCCCCCTCCTTCTACCTGCACAGTCCTGAAGAGGTAACCGGCACCCCTGGCTCCTTGGAACCCGGTTTGAGAGCCTCTGGGCGATTATATCCATCTGTCTGTCTGTCTCTCGGCAGCACCTGCTGCTCCCATGGGGATACGTTGCTGATGATGTTTTTTTTTTTTTTAAGCATCAAAACATTTTCTTTTTTCCATCAGTAGCTTGTTTGCACCATGAAAAGGTCAACAAAGAGATCCTTGTCATCCTCCTCTCTGCAGGAGGACGTCAGGCTCTAAACGCTCCCTCGCTGTGCCAGGGTTCATTTCATTACCCTTGTCCTCCTGGAGGCACCTCCGGGAAGCTGTTCCGTTTGCACGTCTGTCAGGTTATCTGTGCTTCAATTTGCCTTCCTCCTGAAGAGCCGCCCCCAGCAGGGGCCCAGGTCCAGGCAGCCGGGGCTTCGGGAAGCCATGGGATGCTGACGCCCCAGCCCCACCCCCACTGCTGTAAGGACTATATTGGATGCCTTTTCAGAAAATGTGCCCTTTCTAACCAAAAAAAAAAAAAAATGCTTGAAATGTGTAAAAGTGGCCACACGAACGTTCCCACGCAGAGGGCTGCCCTCTAAGAGGAAGCGTCCCAAGTCTGCTCAGTTTTGGACGACGTGACTTGGGGACATGGTGGGGCCTTGCGTGCCTTGCATCCACTAGGAGAATCCAGGCCTTGGTTTGGCTCCAGCTGGGCCTGCCTGGTGGCTGCCACTTATTGACTTAAGTTCCAGTGATTCAGCTCCTCATCGGGAGCGCCGCGGGTCTCCCCTGCCAGCGGTGGTGGGAGGGAGAGCGGCCTCCTCCTCCCTGTGCGGGGCCTTGTCTGGGTGAAGCCCCTCCGTTCCGGTAGGTGTCTGGGTCTCATGGCTCCCCCTGGAGCATTGAAACATTGGAAGACGCCTCTGTTTTCCTGGAGTCGGGGCCCAGTTCATGCAGGGGTTCTCCCAGAACTTTGCTAACTTCCGGGGAAAAGGCTTGTGTCTGTGCTGGGAGAGCGTCTGGTTAATCGTTGACTGGAAACTCGCTTTTCCAGGCTGCCCCAGGTCCTCAAGAGGCAGCCAGGGCTGGAGAACAGGCCTCGTGCCCCGCTGGTGCCTCCAGTGCTCTTTCTGTGTGGTCCTTTGAAACACCCCAGTGGACAGAGATGGATTTGGGGGTGCAGGGCAGTGGGGTTGTGTGCTAGCAGCAGATGGGCCTGGGGTCAGGCAGACAATGGGGGCCACACAGCTGAGTAGACCAGAACATGCTGCTTGTGTTGCGTGTTATGCTGTGGGCAGGACCGGCTCAGGGGCTGCAGGCTCTGTGCTCCCTCCCCTGGGATACTCACCTTTGGTGACAAGTCCCCAGATAACTGTGAGATGGGGCCAAAAAACCCAAGGGCCCCAAAGAAAGCAAAAAAATAAAGTGCCAAGGCCACGTGTCTTAGAGCAGGAGGGGATTTTTGAAGCCTTTAGAAGGCCGCGTGGCCAGCGGACTTGGTCAGGAGCAACTGTCAGGACTCAGCACTCCCCAAACGCATACGCAGGGGCCCGTTCCAGGACCCTTGCCCCTCGAGGTGCTGTTCCATTTACAACCTATATATACATTTACCTCATCAGGCACACAGACAGGCATTTCAATGTTTTCCTGTTGATTTATTTTCATGTGTAGTAGAGCATAACTTGTTTTTTTTCAGTTGCCTTCTATTTATGGCATATGGGATGGTTTTTCTATTTATGGTGGAGATATGAAGTTTCCTTTGAAAATGAATTTGTTCAAGTAAAAGAGTGGGTTGATTTAAAGGGAAATATTAAGTAAAGAATAGTATGGGAGCCACACGGGGATGGCAGGTGGCACGGGAAATTGCATGCTGGAGGAATTCAGAGATGAGAAAAAGGCTCATGGAAGAGACAGGTGGGGTGCGGGAGGAGTGGAACCCAGCTAGGTGGAGCTGGGAGGTGAGTCTGTACTTGTAGGTCCAGAAATGTGGGCACGATTCTTGGTGTGATCTATTTTGGCTGCAGCAGGCGAGTCCTGCAGGGAAGAGAGGGTAGCGTGGGACTGTATTGTGGAGGACCGTCAGTCTCAGGGTGTGGCCTCTGAACTTTTCAGGAGGCAGTGGGAGCCATTGAGGGTGCTTGAGGAGGGGAGTGTTTCTTGACCGTCCTTGAAGAGTCTCGTTTTACCAGGACTGAAGGCAGATCACCAGTCAAGGGCCCAAGTAGAGAAGGTTTCAGAAGCCAGACTAGGGCCATAGCCAAAGACAAGCCACCCAGGCCATCTATTAGTGGCTTGGAGGGCAGCCTAGAGGCGCTGGAGAGAGGCGGGTCAGAGGTGGGTGAGCTGAGCCCTGGCCCTCTGTGGGGAGGCCGCGGGTGATGGGCAGGTCAGAAGTTGTACATGGAGTCCTGGAAGGGAGGGGCATCTTCTGCCTGGGCTGGGAGGAGATGGTAAGAGCTACTCAGTGACCTCTTCCTGGAGTCTCCTGGCCTAGCACGGAGTGTTCTGGAATGTTCTGGGGGAAGTGGGTGCGGTCAGCTGAAGGAAGCTCCTCTCTGGGCCAGAGTTCATGCGGGAGGAGGAAGCCTGCTGTTTCCTGCCCTCTGGTTTGGCCCAGATGGCCTTGGCTGACGGCCTCAGGCCACGATTTCATTCATCATCAGGGTCTGCAGTTGTTTTAAACTCCCATTTCATCCTTTTAGTGTGGAGAGGTTCACCAGCATTCAGCGACCAGCTTGGTTTAAAAAACAGGTTTGTTTTGTTTTGTTTTGTGAGGGCCTGCTACATACTAGATACTGTGTTTGCACCTGTTTTTTTTTTTTTTTTTTGAGATGGGGTCTCGCTGTGTTGCCAGGCTGGAGTGCAATGGCGTGAACTCAGCTCGTGGCAACCTCCGCCTCCTGGGTTTAAGTCATTCCCCTGCCTCAGCCTCCTCAGTAGCTGGGATTACAGGTGCCCGCCACCACGCCCAGCTAACTTTTGTATTTTTAGTAGAGATGGGGTTTCACCATGTTGGTCAGGACGGTCTCAATCTCTTGACCTCATGATCTGCCCGCCTCGGCCCCCCAAAGTGCTGGGATTACAGGCGTGAGCCACCGTGCCCGGATAATTTTTGTATTTTTAGTAGAGATGGGGCCATTATGTTGGCCAGGCTGGTCTCAATCTCGTGATCCGCCCGCCTCAGCCTCCTGAAGTGCTAGGATTACAGGCGTGAGCCACCGCACCCAGCCTGGAACTTTTACTCTGTTACCACAATTCACTATGGACAAAACCTGTTGAGAAATACATTATTTATTACCTCTATCATACAGAGGAAAAAATGGAGTGGAGGGACATGTAACAAGCCCCAAAGTAAACCGCTGGTGAGCTGTAGAGTCCAATTGCAAACTTACGCCTCTGAAAAGGAGGCCGTGTCTGCAGTAGTGAGACTGTGGACATGCTGTTTAACTTGGAGGAAGCTAATTGGCCTCTGTGCTCCTGTGTGTGGGTGTGGGCTGTCCCTGCAGTGTGCTGGGCACATCTGTAGTATCGGGGTGCTGATGGCACTTGCTGGGATTGCAGTGGAGATTGTGAGTGATGATATAGGTAAGGTGTTATAGAAATGTCAGCTACTGCTGCTATTACTACATAAAACCAGAGTTACAGAATCCTGGACTCGATTTTACTGGAAGACATTTTTGGAAGGAATATCTCTTAGGGTGGAGAAGAAGCATTATTCTCATTCAATTGAATTAATTAATTAGTAAATTTTTAACATTTATTTCTATTAAAAAGTTTTTTTTATACAGATGGGGTTGCTACATTGCCCAGGTTGGTCTCGAACTCCGGGCCTCAAGGAGTCCTCCCACTTTGGCCTCCTAAAGGGTTGGGATTACAGGCGTGGTCCACTGTGCCCAGTCATTTTAATTTTAAAAATCATCAATATATGGTGGGATAGAATGTGAATTTAACCTTAAAGCCGTTTTGAGTTTGGGCTGGTGATTTCTGGGCACGCTCTTGGCCCCTGGATGTTGGGAGATGTGGATGACATGGGGAAGGGGAGGGTCTGTTCACTTTCCTCTCTTTTCAGCCTGACTTCAGTGAAAGCTCGAGGTGCACTTGGCTATTTCTACGGCTTCGACATTCCCAGCTCTGCCCAAGATGGTGCCAGCGAGCTGTGACCTCAGGGCAGTCACTCACCTGCCCAGACCAGTTTCCCTCCTGCCCAGCTACCCTAGTTCCCTGAGTGAGTTTCCTCTTCCTTTCTGGCACTTCTGGGAGGACAGTTCTCTCCCTGGAATGCCGCCTTCTGCCTGCCAAGTCGCTCCTTTTCCCTCTGAGCCCTGCACCACATTCTTCTCTTTGAAGCCCTCTGGGACTGCCACAGGGCAAGATCTTCCCTGCGCCTTCTCTTGGCTCCCAGTGTTCTTTGCATGGCCCCAGCATTTATTGCAGCCACTGTCCGAGTTGTTCGGGATTCCTCTCGTGCACCGTGCAGTATGCACTGGCTCTTCGGAGGCAGCACAATGGAGGTGACCCTTCTCCCCGTGCACCTTCCAGAGACTGACACGTCAACAAAGAAATAAACGCAGATTCCAACTGTGGTGCCTGTGATGAAGAATAAGAATTGGGTCCCAGTATTTGTCGAGCTTCCAGTGTTCTGCACTCCCAAGGGAGGGCTGCGTGGTGGGGATAGAGCACAGGCATGGAGAGTACGTACCTTCCTCCTTTGGCAAACAGAGGTGACGAGCTCCTGTGGTTAATCCACACAAAAGCGTTCGGGACGGTGTGACACCCAAAGGTAATATTAGTGGCATGGCAAGATTCTTCCCCATTGATGACGATGGGTGTGGTATTTTTTTTCTCTATGAAGAAGAAACTTTTAAATTTTTTCATTGCATTTGGTAGCACTTTATTGTTTTTTTGAACAGTGTTAGGATTACAGAAAAAAATTGAACAAGAAGTACAGAGTTCCCGTCTCAGCTTTTATCTCTTTCAATTTCCCATGATTAACATCTTGCTTTGGTGTGGTACATTTGTTACAAGAAACGTGGTAATACTGATACATTATTACTAACCGAGATGTATAGTGTACACTTAGGGTTCTCTCTTGGAGGTGTACGTTCTATGGGCTTCAAAAAATGTGTAAAGACATGTGTAGAGAATAATAACTTCACTGCCTTCAAAATCCCCTGCAATCCATTTCCTCGTTTTTCCTGTTCCATCCCCAAATCCCTGGTCTTTTTGTTGTCTCCATAGTTTGGCTTTTTTCAGAATGTAATAGACATAGTTGGAACCGTGCCGTAAGTAGCCCTTTCAGACTGGTTTCCTTCTCTTAGCAGTACGCATGTAAGATTCCTCCATGTCTGTCTGTGGCTTGCCAGCTCTTTTTTTTTTTTTTTAAACTCCTTGCAGAGAAGGGTTACCCTATAGACAGTGTGCCTAGAGTAGCCTCATTTTTCTTTTTCTTTTTCTTTTTTTTTTTGAGATGGAGTCTCGCTCTGTCGCCCAGGCTGGAGTGCAGTGGCCGGATCACAGCTCACTGCAAGCTCCGCCTCCCGGGTTGAGGCCATTCTCCTGCCTCAGCCTCCTGAGTAGCTGGGACTACAGGTGCGTCCCACCATGCCCGGCTAGTTTTTTGTATTTTTTTAGTAGAGACGGGGTTTCACCATGTTAGCCAGGATGGTCTCAATCTCCTGACCTTGTGATCCGCCCATCTCAGCCTCCCAAAGTGCTGGGATTACAGGTTTGAGCCACCGCGCCCGGCCCATTTTTCTTTTAATTAATTAAAATAATTTTTTTTTTTTTTTGTAGAGACGGGATTTCACTATTATGCCCAGGCTGGTCTTGAATTCCTAGCCTCAAGTAATCCTTCCACCTCGGCCTCCTAAAATGCTGGGATTACAGGCACAAGCCATCCTGCCCAACCCTACTAGCTCATGTTTTTAAATCGCTGAATTATGTTTCATCGTATGAATATATGGTACCATATTTTGTTTATTCACTTGATGGACATCTTGGTTGCTTCCAAGTTTTTGCAACTATGAATAAATATTTAGTCAACATGAGGGTGCCGGTTCTTGAACAGAGATAACTGTTCAGTTCATTTGCATAAACGGTCAGTTCATTTGCATATATCAAGGAATGTGCTTGCTGGATCCTTCGGTAAGAGTATAGTCAACTTTGTAACAAAATACCTTCCCAAGTGGCTGTACTAGTGTTTTGTTTTTGGAACGGATTCTTGCTCTGTCACCCAGGCTGGAGCTGAGTGTGGTTGTCCAGTCACTGCTCCCTGCCGCCTCGAGCTCCGGGGCTCAAGCCATCCTCCCATCTCAGCCTCCCAAGGAGCTGGGACTGTGGGCATGTGCCCTCCCGCCTGGCTAAACATGTTTTTATTTTTCGTAGATACGGAGTCCCACTGTGCCGCCCGGGTTGGCTGTGCCGTTTTGCAGTGTTTTGAGGGTTCCTGTTGCCGCACATCCTCACCAGCATTTGGTGGTGTCAGTGTCACCAGCATTTGGTGGTGTCATTGTCACCAGCATTTGGTGGTGTCAGTGTCACCAGCATTTGGTGATGTCATTGTTTTGAATCTGGGCTGTTCTAATAGGTGTGTAGTAGTATCTTGTTTTAATTTGCAATTCTCTAATTACCTATCATGTTGGGCATCTTTTCATTGGCTTGTTTGCCGTGTGTATATCCTCAGTGAAGTGTCTGTTGTTTGTTTTCTTATTTTTGACAAAATAGTGTTTTTCTATTTAGAATCTTATCTGTTGTCTCTGACTTACCTGAAAGGAGAAGGAAAAAAGATTATGTGTGTACAGGGGATGGCTATGAAATGGTGCGGCTGTGTCCCCACCCAAATCTCATCTTGCACTCCCACCTGTTGTGGCAGGGACCCGGTGGGAGGTCACTGAATCACGGGAGCAGGTCGTTCCCGTGCTGTTCTCGTGATAGTCAGTCAGTCTCACGAGAGCCGATGGTTCTATAGGGGGGAATTTCCCTGCGCGAGCTCCCTCTTTTCCTGCCGCCATCCACGTAAGATGTGACTTGCTCCTCCTTGTCTTCCACCACGGTTGTGAGGCTTCCGCAGCCACGTGGAACTGTAAGTCCATTAAACCTCTTTCTTTGGTAAATTGCCCAGTCTCGGGTAGGCCTTAGCAGCAGCATGAAAACGGACTAATACAACTGCGATGGGGAAAGGCCCTAAACACACATCGTTCTGTCCAGCACAGAGTACCATGAAGTGTGAGAAGTTGGACTATGCTTGTGGTTAAGAGCTTATCCTTGGAGTTCAAATCCTGGACCTTTGTCACTTACCAGCTGTCATTCACCTCTCTGAGCCTCAGTTTGCTCACCTGTACAATGGGGGTGTTAAAACCTGGCTCACAGGGTTGCTTCGAAAGATAAAGGAGACGATTCCATAAAGCACTTGGCACTAAGCCTGGCAAATGGTAAGCCCTCAATGGTGGTTCTCCTAACTGGTCATTGACACACAAACCTTTCACCTCCCCCGTGTGACATTTTGTGTTTCCCTTATGTCCTGGTCTTTGAGACTCAGAGCGCACTAGCATCCCATGTGTCCTTACAGTGCAAAGTCAGTGTGTGTGTGCAGACGGGGAGCACGCATGCCCCAGCGGGGTGTGTGCAGACGGGGAGCACGCATGCCCCAGCGGTGTGTGTGCAGACGGGGAGCACGCATGCCCCAGCGGGGTGTGTGCAGACGGGGAGCACGCATGCCCCAGCGGGGTGTGCACGCAGATGGGGAGCACGCATGCCCCAGCGGGGTGTGTGCAGACGGGGAGCACGCATGTCCCAGCGGGGTGTGTGCAGATGGGGAGCACGCATGCCCCAGCAGGGTGTGCATGCAGATGGGGAGCACGCATGCCCCAGCAGGCACCCACTTCTCAGCCTCAGGGCACTGCTCCTGGCCCCTCTCACTTGCCCCAGGACTCAGTTCTGTAGCCAGTCCTGGGTGGCTGTTTCTCTTTCCCCAAGTCTGGCTATACAGGTGTAGAAACCCCAGTGATCCCCCTTCCAGCTTCTCTGAGCACAAACCCCTGGTGGGTTTGTTTGAGGAAGTTTCTGCTAATGGCAATGAGAAGTTAGAGAGGTGGGAAAGTGATCAGGCAGACGGAGTCCTCACAGCAGTGGCTGTAGACTTGGCAGCTATTGGCACCTTTGCGGTTGGGATTTAGGGTGTTGTGCTTGTTTGTTTGCCTTTGAGACAGAGACTCACTCTGTTGTCCAACCTGGAGTGCAGTGGTACGATCACAGCTCTCTGCAGCCTTAACCTCCCTAGGCTCAGGTGACCCTCCTACCTCAGCCTCCCAAGTAGCTGGGATTACAGGTGCATGGCACTGAGCCCAGCTAATTTTTTCTTTGTGTGCGTGTTTTTTGTTGTTGTTTTTGTTTTTGTTTTTATTTTTTTTATTTTTCCAGAGACAAGGTTTCACCATGTTGCCCAGGCTGGTTTCAAACTCCTGGGCTCAATGGATCCTCCTTCCTTGGCCTCCCAAAATGCTGGGACTACAGACTAGGATGGTTTTTGATATGGCCTCACCAAAGGTCTCCTGCCTCTCTCAGCAAGGCCACGTGGCTTTTCCCCTCATGCTGATTCCTCTTCCCAGTAGATACACTTTCTATTCATCAGGCCTCCTGCCCAGATGTGAGCCCCTCTGGGCATTTCCCACAATACAGAAGAGGTGAGGGTAGTGATGATTGATGGTGACAATGCCTGGTGGTGGTGAATATGATGATGGTGACAGTGATGGTGATGATAGTGATGACTGTGATGGTGATTGACAATGATGGAGATGATGATGAGGGTGATGATAGTGGTATTGGTGATGGTGGTGACAGAGATGACAGTGATGGTGATGGTAATGATGATGTCTGATGGTGATGATGACTGATGGAGGTGAATATGATGATGATGGTGGCACTGATGGTGATAGCGATGATGGTGTTGGTGATGATGACACTGATGGTGGTGATGATGTGGATGATGATAATAATGTCTGATGGTGGTGATGGTGATGATGACTGATGGTGATGATGGTGAATTTGATGGTGATGATGACAGTGATGGTGATGATGGTGATGGTGCTGATGGTGGTGAATATGATGTTGGTGACAGTGATGGTGATGATGGTGATGATGGTGAGGGTGATGATAGTGGTATTGGTGACGATGATGGTGATGATGGTGGTGACAGAGATGACAGTGATGGTGATGGTGGTGATGGTGATGATAACTGATGATGTCAGGAGGTGAATATGATGATGGTGACAGTGATGGTGATGATGGTGATGGTGGTGAATATGATGCTGGTGACAGTGATGGTGATGGGGTGATGATGGTGATGACAGTGATGATGACAATGTCTGATGGTGGTGATGGTGTTGATGACTGATGATGTCAGGAGGTGAATATGATGGTGGTGACAGTGATGGTGATGATGGTGATGGTGCTGATGGTGGTGAATATGATGTTGGTGACAGTGATGGTGATGGGGTGATGATGGTGGTGATGATGGTGATGATGACAGTGATGGTGATGGTGGTGATGGTGATGATGACTGATGATGTCAGGAGGTGAATATGATGGTGGTGACAGTGATGGTGATGATGGTGATGGTGCTGATGGTGGTGAATATGATGTTGGTGACAGTGATGGTGATGGGGTGATGATGGTGATGATGGTGAGGGTGATGATAGTGGTATTGGTGATGATGATGGTAATAATGCTGCTGCTGACGATGGTGGTGACAGAGATGACAGTGATGGTGGTGGTAATGATGATGACTGATGGTGATGATGGTAAATATCATGATGATGATGATGTTGATGATGATGACTGATGGTAATGATAGTGATGGTGGTGATGATGGTGAGGGTGATGATAGTGGTGTTGGTGATGATGGTGGTGATGATGGTGGTGACAGATGATAGTGATGGTGATGGTAATGGTGATGATGGTAATGATGGTGATGATGGTGATGATGGTGAGGGTGATGATGGTGGTATTGGTGACGATGATGGTGGTGACAGAGATGACAGTGATGGTGATGGTAATGGTAATGATGGTGATGATGGTGATGATGGTGAGGGTGATGATAGTGGTATTGGTGACGATGATGGTGGTGACAGAGATGACAGTGATGGTGATGGTAATGATGATGATGGTGATGATGAGGACAGCCATGATGGCCCTACCCTGAGAGTGCACACTGTGACAGGCTTTGTGCTGGTTGTGTTACCTGCACTACCTCTATCAGGTTTTCTCAACTCAAGTGCTTTGGTGTTTGCTGGATAACTCTGTCATGGGGGCTGGTTTGTGCCTCAGGGATGTTTAGCAGCATTCCTGGCCTCTACCCACTGGATGGATAGTGGTTAGTAGCACCCCCTACTATGTCTCCAGATATTTCCAAAAGTCTCTTGGGGGACAAAACCACTCTGATTCAGAACCACCGATTGAATTTATTCTTCCCAATAGCCCCAGGAGGCAGCTACTTGTTTATGGATGATGCACCTAAGGCTTAGAGAAATGAAGGAAGTTGCCCAAGGTCACCAAGCTCATAATTCACAGAGCCAGAATGCAAACCTCAGATACGTGATCCTGAGCCTGGACCTGTAACCACTGCCCTTTGTCACCTGGCAGAAGAAGAGAATTCGTCAGCCTGCTCGTGGGGCTACCAGGAGTGTGTGACTGGGTTGAACGCCTGCTTGGTCAGCCCCAGCATCCTTTGCCAGGTTCATTTGGAGTTAATAAAAACAGTGGCTCTGCTCATTTTCTGACTCGCTTTGAACTCAGAGAGCTGAATGTGTTAAAGTAGAGACTGTCTCCACAGTCCCCAGTCCTGTGCCACGATAGGGAAGTCCTGCATCTTCTCCTTCCTTCAGGAAGCCGTGTCACCTGGTGTGTCACCTGTGGACACCTGTGGGGAGCAGGAACAGGCATGGATGTGTTTTTTTGCGAGTGGGAGCTCCCAAGGTCCTCATCTGTGTTCTCCTAATGTTGTGAACCTGGTTTTTATGGGTTGAATACCCAAGTGATCTACTTGTACTTTTACTTTTATAATAATTTGTTATGAATAATTAAAAACATGCAGCAAAGTGGAACAAATGTTATCGTGAAACTTACATGCGTGACCTTCGGATTCCATCGCTGACAATTTCCTTTATCTGTTGTGGTGTTTCTTGTTTTTTTTTTTTTTTTTGAGACGGAGTCTCGCTCTGTTGCCCAGGCTGGAGTGCAGTGGCCGGATCTCAGCTCACTGCAAGCTCCGCCTCCCAGGTTTACGCCATTCTCCTGCCTCAGCCTCCCGAGTAGCTGGGACTACACACGCCCGCCACCTCGCCCGGCTAGTTTTTTATATTTTTTAGTAGAGATGGGGTTTCACCGGGTTAGCCAGGATGGTCTCCATCTCCTGACCTCGTGATCCGCCCACCTCGGCCTCCCAAAGTGCTGGGATTACAGGCTTGAGCCACCGCGCCTGGCCTGTTTCTTGTTTTTGGAACCCAGATTAGCATCACGTCTGGCTGGTTGGTCAATGAGACACTATAAATTCTCTATGAGGAGAAGAAATTCATAACATACCCAGTGGACATGAGGCAAAGATGGTCTTCATTCACCAGAGTAATGGGGGAGGGCATGGATGACCTTCTAATCACCATCACCAATCATCACCACAAACAAACCCCGTTCCCTTTTGCTGTCGCCCTTCCCCGACCCCAAGAAGCCCTAGGCAACCACTAATCTACTTTCTGTCTCTATACATTTGTCTGTTGTGAACATTTTACGTAAATGGAATCATATAATATGTGGTCTTTTGTGACTGGCTTCTTTTAGCAGATTTTCAAGGTTTGTCTGTGTTGTAGCCGGAATTGATACTTCATTTCTTTTTATAGCCAAATAATATTCCTTTGTTTGGATACATCATATTTTGTTTGTCCTTTTTCCAGTTGATGGACATTTGTGTTGTTTCCCATTTTGGCTATTTTGAATGGTGCTGCTATGAACACTGGTGTACAGGTTTTTATTTGGACATCTGCTTTCAATTGTTTTGGGTCTATGCCTGGGAGCGGAATTGTTGAGTCAGATGATAATTCTGTGTTGACTTGTTGAGGAACTGCCCAACTATCTTCCGTAGTGGCTGCACCATTTTCCATTCCCACCAACAAGGCACAAGTGTGCCAGTTCCTCCCCATCCTCACGAACACTTGTTATTTTTCATATTTTTTCGTATAGCCATCCTAGTGGATGTGAAGTGGTATCTCATGGTGGTTTTGATTTGTATTTTCCTGATGGTTAATGATGTTGAGTCTTTTTTCAGGTGATTTTTGGGCATTTGCGTATCTTCTTTGGGGAAATGTCTTTTCAAATCCTTTGCCGGTGTTTAAATGGAATTGTCATTTTGTTGTTGACTTGTGAGAGTTATTTATATAGTCTAGATACTAGACCCTTATCAGATACGTGGTTTGCAAATATCTTCTCTCATTCTATGGGCCGTCTTTTCACCTTGTTTATAGTATCCGTTGATGAAAGTATGGTAACGTCAGCCAGGCACCGTGGTGTATGCCTGTCATCTGAGCAACCTGGGGGCCGAGGTGGGAGGACCACTTGAGCCCAGGAGTTTGAGATGAACCTAAACAACATGGCAAGACCCCTGTCTCAAAAAAATTATGATAAAAAGTCCAATTGGTCTCTTTTTTCTTTTGTCATGTATGGTGTTATCTAAGAAATCATAAGCAAATCTTAGATGACACCAAAATATAGATGACACCTATCTAAGAAATCATTGCCAAATCTGAAGTCATGAAAATTTACCCCAACATTCCTTGCAAGAATTTCATAGTTTTAGCTCTTGTTTTAGGTTTGATCTGTTTGAGTTAAATTTGACAATGGTGTGTGACCTCAGGGTCCACATCATCCTTCTGCACGTGGCTCTCCTCTCGTCCCAGCAGATGTTGAAAAGACTGTTCTTTCCCCGTGGTATGGTCTCAGCACCCTTGTGGAAATTCAGTTGAGCACTGATGTATGGGTTTATTTCCAGGCTCTCAGTTCTGTTCTAGTGCCACATGTTGTCAATACCATCTGGGCAGGAGGCACCCTGCTCTCAGGGAGTGTTTGGTCCAGTAGGAGAGGTCAGACACGTTCACCAGAAACTGGGAAGTTCTGGGAAGAGGTAAACACAATGTGCTTATGAGGACGAGGCAGCGCTTGCTTTAGCCCGGGGCAGTGAGTGCCGATGTGGGGAGGCCTGGGTGGGGGGCAGTGAGTGAGGATGTGGGGAGGCCTGGGTGGGGACAGTGAGTGTGGATGTTTGGAGGCCTGGGTCCAGGACAGTGAGTGTGGATGGGGGGAGGCCAGGGCGGGGGTGAGTGTGGATGGGGGGAGGCTGGGTGGGGGTGAGTGTGGGTGGGGGGAGGCCTGGGTGGGGGTGAGTGTGGATGGGGGGAGGCCTGGGTGGGGGCAGTGAGTGAGGATGTGGGGAGGCCTGGGTGGGGACAGTGAGTGTGGATGGGGGGAGGCCTGGGTGGGGGCAGTGAGTGAGGATGTGGGGAGGCCTGGGTCCAGGACAGTGAGTGTGGATGGGGGGAGGCCTGGGTGGGGGTGAGTGTGGATGGGGGGAGCCTGGGTGGGGGCAGTGAGCGTGGAGTGTGGGGAGACCTGGGCCTGGGGATGAGGAATGATACCAGGTGTTCGTTTGTCTGGAGACAAATTTGGCAAGGCAGGGTGGAGCCTGTGGATGGCCGTGAACTCCCGGATGAGGACCCTGGGCTTGATTTTGAGGTGTCTGGGTGGAGCAGGGCCTTTGGAGAGCCTATCTGATGGCAGGATTGGGTGGGTCTGAGCTGAGGAGCCTGGAGCCGGGGGACCCCTTAGGACTGTGGGGTGACTGAGGAGGTTTGGGTGACACCTGGTGCAGGCTGTGGGTCTGGTGGGGAGCAGGGGCTGTCTTTGAAAATGCCCCAGGCCTCCCACACCAGCTCCTTTGTGCCTCTCTGCTCTGAGGGCCTAGGGTGGGATAACAGCGGTGCTGGAGGCTGGTGACCGAGGTCCCACAGGCCTCGCACCTCTCATCGCAGCCCCTGCCTGCTCTGGGAAACAGCCAGCCCATCTCCTCTGCAGTCCCCTTCAGGCTGCCCCGGCCCAGTTCTTCTCAGAACTCCTGTTTGGCCAATTACTGCACAACTCAGTTTCTGGGAACTGCTTGCTCCCAGCTGCTGGGTGCAGGGCAGGTGCTCGGAGAATACCCTGGCTTATTGCTTTTGTTGGGCACCTGCAGCCCAGTGCCTTGGGAGGCGGAGGGGGATAGAAGGGACCTGGGCTCAGCCCAGCTCCGTTGGGCCAAACCAGGCACCTGGTGCCGGCTTGCGGGGCCTTGGGCAAGTGGCTGCACCTCTCGAGCTGGTTTCTTCTTTTCTGGAAGGAGTGATGGTCGCGTCTGGGGCTTGTGATGATTCCACTTGGCCGGCCAGTGGCGGCACCTGGCAGGTGGGCAGCACCCACGGCTTCCCCCTCTCCCAGTGTGGTAGCACAGGGTCAGGTTGAGCATGTGTAGGGACGTTTGTTAACTTGAGGGCTCCTCCTAGAAGCCCTGAAAACTCCTAGCTAAGTGCCAGTGCTTCTGTCTGAGCCTTTCCCTGCCCGTCTTCTCTGTCCCAAGCCATGTTCTGGGCCCCCCACTGTTGCCTGAGCCCTCAGCTGGCCCCGTTATGGGCACCCTTACTTATCTGGAGTCTTAGCGTCTGCCAGGAGAATGGGGAGTGTGCAGAGAACCAGACAGCTGGTTCCCAAGCAGGGCAGTGCCTAACCCTGGAGTTGCAACAGAGAAACGTCTGTTTGTGTTTCTGTGAGTAAGAGGAGACAGCTGGGCCCACAGATAGCCGGCGAGGTCAGCCAGGAATGGCCTTGGCTGTAAGTAAACCCTGGCTCTGGTGAGGTGGGGCCAGGAAGGCTGGAGAAGTACTGGGCAGGACCCGCGGAGGGGCCACCTGGGAGCTGGAGTCTGGGCTGGGCTGTGCAGAGGCCGCTGGGGGAGGCAGGGGTGTGGGACGCTGCTCCCCAGGACCTGGAGCACCGCCCTCAGCACACCCGAGGACTCCGCACACCCGAGGACTGGGACTTTTCCAGGCAGGTGAGGAGCGGTGGGCCTTCTTTTTCCCCAGAAGCTTCTCTGCTTCATGGAGAGGTTTCTCTCGGGCTCCTTCAACAAGCAGCTCCCAGGTGGGAGCTGAAATCAGGTTTCCTCTGCAAAGATTCTGCCTGCCTGGGACTTTCCAGACCCACATAAATCACGTAAACAGAAGCAGGCCTGCATTTCTGCATTCAAAGACAAATAGCATGAATACTCGACACTGCCCGTCCCAAGCCCGGTGCCCCGCACGCAGCCTGGGAGGACTTGGGCGTGTTCTGGGCAGAGAGAGCCCAGGGGCCACGGGGTACCTACGTATTATTCTGGTCACCTTTACACTAAGTTTGAATTTCATTTTCTCCTCTCTTTCTCTCTCTCTCTCTCTCGTTACCTGTTTTTTTTTTTTTTTTTTTTGAGACAGCGTCTTGCTCTGTTACCCAGGCTGGAGTGCAGTGGCGCGATCACGGCTCACTGCAGCCTCCATCTCCTGGGCTCAAGTGATCCTTCTGCTCAGCCTCCTGAGTATCTGAGACTACAGGTGCATGCCACCATGCCCGGCTAATTTCTAAATTTTTTGTAGAGACGTGGCCTTGCTCTGTTGCCCAGGCTGGTCTTGAACTCCTGGGCTCAAAAAGTCCTCCCACCTTGGCTTCCCAGAAAGCTAGGATCACAGGTGTGAGCCACCATGCCCAGCCTGGTTACCCTGCTGTTGCTGCCTTCAGCTCCGTGATTACCTTGATACAGAAATTCTAGCTACCGTGTTTTAGGCCTTTCAGAAAAGACAAATGCAAGCTATGCCTCTGGGGACACGTAGGCAGAGCTGTGGCTGTTAAAATCTGAGGGCTGGCACTTGAGATGGGGGAGAAGTAGGTTATTTCACATACCATTTGGGTTGGAGGCTTTGCAGAGCGTGTCTGCCTGGGAAGGAGAACAGTAACAGTTGGATAAAGAGACAAGTAGGGATTTGGGGTCCACTGGAGGGGGAGATGCCTGTCATTAAAGATGTCCAAGGATTTACTTTCCGAGGTTAAAAAAGACCCACAGGATTCAGTGAAACCTCCTACGTGTGCCCCATGCCAGGCCTTGCGGGGTACAAACGAGAACACCCCGCCCGGCCCTCGAACAGCGAGACCGAGCTGCTGGGTAAGGACCTGGTGCCTCGTCAGCACCCAGAGCGTGTTTGTTGGACGAGGCCAAGGAAACTGAAAGGTGCTGTTGTTGGTCCTGCTGAGGACAGGAGCAGATGCTTAGCTCTGTGACCAAGTGGGGCGGCCCCCGGACGGGGTCTTGGGTAGCATGTCCAGGATCGCTGCTCCTCAAAGAGCACAGACAGGAAAGGCTGCGGGAGTCTCAGCAGGGGCTGGAGGGTCCGTCGAGAGCCCAGGTGTGGCAGGGAGAAAGAGGCAGGTGAAGGAGGTGACGGGTTCACACTGTTGGGCCTTAAATTTCAGGCCAGCGAGGCTGGACCTTATTCTGTGAGGCGGTTTTTAAGACAAAATTTTATTGGTGGGCTGGGCGTGGTGGCGTACTCCCATAGTCCCAGCTACGTGGGAGGCTGAGGCAGGAGGATCGTTTGAGACCAGCCTGGACAACAGAGCAAGACCCTGTCTCTACCAAAAAATTAAAAAATTAGCCAGGCGTGTTGTTCTAGCGACTTGGGATGCTGACGCAAGGACCACTTGAGCCCAGGAGTTGGAGTCTGCAGTGAGCTACGGCTGTGCCACTGCACTCCAGCCTGGGCAACAGAGCAAGACCCTGTCTCAGAAAGAATTATTGGTGCCTAACCGATTACACAGTTCCAGTGAGTGGCAAACTCTTGATGGTTATAGTTCCCTGAAGGAGTACTGGACACTCACCGTGTCTGGACATCAGGGTAACGGGTGAAGACCCCTAGGATGCAGGCAGAATGAAGTGCCGATGGGCGGGAGGTGGGCTCAATCGGAACAGGGGCCAGATGTGGGGGGAGCCAGAGAGTTCCCAGGGGAGGTGGTGCTGGGCCACCCCCAGGTGGGGGAGGTAGACAGCGTGAACAAAGGCATCCAGGTGAGAGGGTGCCGGACACAAGGCTGGGCAGCTGGGGCACATCAAGGTCCTGGCGGCTGGAGCGCCGGTTTTGCAGAGGGGTGAGGTGGCTGCTAGAATGGAAGGGTGGTTTGTGCCAGATCATGGATGCCCTTGAGGGCGGCTTGGGCTTTTTTCCTTGGTTGTGGGAGCCACTGAAGGTGTTTGAGTGAGGGAGTCACACAGCCTGACCCAGGCTGTAAGGATGACCTCTGGCTGCACGTGAAGAGGGGCAGCGGGAGCCCCAGCAGATTCCAAGGCAGATGAGGAAGACTTGCCCCTGTCTGTGCAAAGAGGAGGAGCGTCGGAGCTGGGAGGAGGAGGAGCCGCCGGGAGGAAGGGAGCCAGCGGGAGAGGGGGGGCCGCTGGGAGGAGAGGGGGGCCACCCGGAGGAGCGTCAGAGCTGGAGGAGGGGAGCCGCCGGGAGGAGGGGGGCCGCTGGAGAGAGCGTCGGAGCTGGGGGGGGGGAGGCGCCGGGAGGAGGGGGAGGTGCCCGGAGGAGGGGGGGCCACTGGGAGGAGGGGAGCCGCCGGGAGGAGGGGGAGGCGCCGGGAGCAGGCAGGCCTGGCAGGGAGCCCCGGGATGGGGGAGTTTGAAGGGTGTTTGTGTCAGACACTGGTGTCCCCAGGGCTCCTGTTTCAACTCCAGAATCCTCTCGAACGTGCTCGGTGCATCATCAGCCTGCGATGTCTCCGAGTAAGTGGTTCCTTTGGGGTTTAGACAGGCCTTTGAGGCTCCCTCTCTGAGTCTTTCATCCTCCCAAGGCGGCCTGACAGGTGGAGGAAGTGTTGGTGTCTGGGGTCACCTTGTCTTGCTGTTCTCCTCATGTTTCCCGTATCGTAGTAACAGAGCAGATGTCAGGGCTGTTGCTAAGGGTTCCCTGGGATATTAATACCTTGGTGTTGAACGGAGGCTCCCACACGGTGTCTTCGAGGCCTGGGGACACACCGGCTTGGTGGCAAGTATTCTTTTATATTCGTCCCGGCTTCTTTTCCCTCCTTTAAACCCATCTCCTCCCTGTCGCCCCGGCCTAGGCACAGCACCCTGGCGGGATGGCAAACTCCCTCCCTCCATGCTGGGGCAGACCTGACTGACAGATCACAGCATCCTTTCCCATGGAGGCTGGAGGCCGCCTCCAACCCCTTTTCAACCCAGCCCTCTGGGCGCCAGATTTAGCATTTGGGATGAAGCGTCTCTTCCAGCCCTGCAGAGGCTCCAGGCCCTCTCCATGGGGTACCTCCTGTGGCACCGGCCACCTGCGAAGGCTCCAGGCCCTCTCTGCGGGTACTTCCTCTGGTACCTGGGAGGGGTGGGGAATAGTTTGAATATCAAACTATTCAGAGTTTGATTTTCCACACATGGAAAATCAAACTCTGAATAGTTGTGGACACTGAGGTCAGGGTTGGGATTTTATCTGCCAGGTGCCATTTTTATCCGTTGTCTATCGCTGCGGTGACACTGCGTGACAAGCACACCTGCCCAAACCTGGGGTTTTACAGCCACCGTTTATTACGCCTCCTCGGTCTGTGGGCTGGCCGGGTAGCTCTGCCGCTCTTGGCTCAGAGGGCAGCAGCCGCCCCGGTGTGGAAGACGCACCTGAGCCCTCTTTCTGTGGCCAACAGGAACTGGCGTCCTGCAGCGGCTGGTGGCTCGTGTTGGCCTTTGCGTGGGGGTGTCCCTCCTAGGCACAGCGGCTTCCCTCAGCCCCTCCGCCCGCCACCTCTTTCCCACTGTGCGCCCTGCATCATTTCCTTCATTCTCTCCGTGGAGACGGTCTGTGCCAGACACCTGCGCCCTCATCCCCGGGTCTCCTCTGCCACAGTCGCCCCAGAGTCACGGCGTGGCCGTGCTTGTGGGAATGCGTTTCTCTGGGGGTCTCTCATGCGCGTGACTTCGAGGCAGACCCCAGCCAAGCAAATCCGCTGGTGTCAGGAGCTGGAGTCTGCTGCCCACTCTCACCATGGTGGGACCCTGTGGCTGGATGAAAGCACACTCCTTCCTGCCACACCGAGGGAGTGTGAAGGCTCAGTGACATCTGAACATGTCCGTGAAACGAGATCGAGGAGGTGAAAATGCCAGGGTGTAAGGTGGGGAGTGACCACAGCCTGGGGTCAGGTGTGGGGAGAAGCCGCACTTGGTGGGATGGTCGCCCCGTCCCTGTCCCTGTTCCGCCGCAGCGGACGCGCTGGGGACTCCGTGGGTGTTTCCCAGGCTTCTTGGAGGCAGGTGGTTTTGCCTCCGGATATGTTTTCAGTCTGGTGTGTTAGAGACTGACACTGCAGGCGGCTGGTGTTTTCTCACTGTGCTGTGGCTGTGGCGGGTTTTGGAAGGTCAGGGTTGAGCCGCAGTTTTCCTGGAGCGATGACTATTCACACTGTTTCCTAGTGCGTACGAGAATGAGCTCCCGAGGCACGTTTACGGGACCCACAGGCAGGCGGAGAACAGTCGCTGGAGGAGGGTCACGTGACCGGCCCCAGCCACTGGGTCGCTCGGGGCTCTCAAGCCGGTGCTGGCTTTGCCAGCTTCTGAGCCCACAACTGCTGCTGAGGAGATAGACAGCTTCTTGTCAGTAGATGCAACTGTTGGCGAAGAAGAGACTTTTTTGTTTATTTTTGTTTATTTTTTTTTTGTGAATAGAGGATTGTGACTTTATTGAAACCATCTAATTGGAGAGCCCCAGATTAGGCTCCCAAGACGCGGCGGCCGCCAGCAGAATTTTTGTGGTGGACAATTCTAGGTGCACTTTGGAGAGGGCAAGCAGGAGGCCTGCCGCTGGCAACTCTGAGTGGCTGTGAACGTGGCTGTGGAAAACGTATCTCCAAAAATACACTTAAAAAGTGTACGAGGAAAATTGCAAACAATCCATGTGCTCCCCACAGGAAGGTGGTAAAGCCTATCGTATTCAGAATACTAAGTTACCGCTTAAAATCCTATTGTTAAAGAACTTTCATAATGTGGGAAAAGTACAATGTGGTTAAAAAAACCAGCAAGCAGTGTATGTAGTAAGAACCCAGTTTTATTTAAGATTTGCACATAATGCCTAGGAAAGGTTGGAAGGTGCTACATTAAGGTGTTAAGAGTCGCCATGGGGGTGGCTGGCGCCTGAATTTAAGGTGTTTTCCTTTTGGGATGAATATCCCACAGCCCCCAGGAGCGACCACATGAGGCTGCATAATGGCTGTGGCTGTGGCTGCAGCCTCTGTCTGCAGTGACTAACACCCGGGGTGGTAAACTCTGAGGGCCGTCTCTGTGTCTGCAGTGATGTCTGCAGTGACTAACGCCCGGGGTGGTGAGCTCTCAACTTGAGAGAGAGAATTGCATCCTCCTGGAAGAAGGAGTTGTTTTTTACGGATCTGTCTCAGGAAGTTGCCTGGGGCTGATGAACCTCTGTCCCCTAGGAATTTTCTCAGGAAATTATCACCAGGCAACTCCTGTTCCCCTCCCTGTTCCCCTCGGGTCCTCCTAGTCCCGTTCTGCGGGGTTTTACAAGGGGCTCAGGAACATCTGCCTGCCGGACCTGCCGGCCTGAGTGCAGCCTCTGCTCAGCTTGTCACCTGGCAGGGTTGAGGTGGCACCAGGAGGTCTCATTTTCCCAGAGGAGGCTCTGGGGGCACCAGCCCTTAGCCAGGAGCGAGCCCAGCTGTCAGGTGGAGCTGCCGTGAGACCGACTACCCCGTGGGGAATCTTGAGGAACAAAAGGCTTATGAGTCAACACGTTGCAGAGCCTGGTTAGAGCCCGACTGTCTGCTCTGAACACGTCTGGGTTGTTTTCCGAATTCTTCCTTGTCTGGGAAAGGCCACATCTCTCTAATGAAATGCAGTTGAATAAATGGACATTCCCTGAACACCTACTTTGCAGCAGGCCCTGTGCTGGGCATCAGGGAGGGAGGGAGGGAGGAGGACATAGGGACCCTCTAGGGAGCCCACAGTCCAGCGGGGAAGGAGAAATGGAAATTTCGTGTTGATAGAACTGAAGACTTCGGGGCAGGCTCCTGGGAGGAATGTCCACCCTCCCCATGATGGGCTTGCCTTCCCCAGCCGCGGCCTTGGCCTGTGGGCTCATTGAACATGCTCGTGTACACACGCACACACACGCACAAACACCCTGCACACACGTGCCCTACACACACGCACACACGTGCACACATGCACACGCGTGCACACACACCCCCATACACGCACACACCCCCTACACACGCACACACACACATGCACACACACCCCCTACACATGCACACACACCCTACACACACACCCCCTACACACACGCGCACACACACCCTACACACAGCCTACACACACGCGCACACACACCCTACACACACACCCTACACGCACCCCCTATACACACGCACACACCCCCTACACACACATGCACACACACGCACACACCCCCTACACATGCACACACACACCCTACACACACACCCTACACACACCCCCTACACACACGTGCACACACACCCTACACACATGCACACACCCCCCCTACACACACCCTACACACGTGCACACACCCTACACACGCACACACACCCTGCACACACGTGCACACATGCACACATGCAACACACATGCAACACACGCACACACGCACATGCAACACACATACACGCACACACGCACATGCACACACACCCTGCACACGCGCACACACCCTGCACACGCACATGCAGCTCGCACACGCGCGTGCACACACACTACACACATGCACACACCCTACATACACACACCCTACACACGCGCACACATGCCCTGCACACACACGCACGCACGTGCACACACACCTACACACACGCACACACACCTCCTACACACGCGCACACACACACCCTGCACGCACGCACACACACGTGCACACATGCAACACACATGCAGACGCGCACATACCTTGCACACACACATGCAGCTTGCACACACACACACCTGCACACACACACGCACAGACATGCACGCGCGCGCACACACACCCCTTCTCCAGCCTCTTACCTGTCCCAGCGGGGAGTACCTCAGAGACAGACCTGGCCCTGGGGATCACGTCTCGTTTACTGAGGAAGTGGCCAGAGCTCCACCAGCCCTGTCCACCAAACCTCCTGCCTCTTCTCCCCTCAGAGCTCTGCCAGCCCTGTCCACAAAACCTCCTGCCTCTTCTCTCCCCAGAGCTCCGCCAGCCCTGTCCACAAGACCTCCTGCCCCTCCTCCCCTGGCCAATTCCATCCTCCCTCCCGAATTTGGGGGTTTGCCCTCCCTGCTTTTCCACTCACCTTCTATAAGGCCCTATTTTGTTCCCTCATCAGTTTAATTTTTGTTCAGGACAAATGGCTGTATATCAGTACCAGGGCACAGTCCCTGTTTAACGCATAAGGCACTGCTCTTAAGAGAGAAGGGTCAGACTCTTTGCCATCCATCCGAGCCCAGGAGGTGAGTGCTGGGTGGTGGTGAGCACAGTTTACTCACTGGTGAAGGGGGTGCCGGGTGCTGGGCATGGGGATTGGCTGGTGAGGCCCTTCGTGCCGAGTCAGGGAGCTGGCAGCCAGTGCAGGCTGAAGAGGTTTGGAGAATCGAAGCTGGCTGTGTGGGCAGTTTCCTAAAATGTGCCTCCTTGAGTTGCCCTTCCTCTCGCACCGTCTGTCCCGAGGTTTCTCTGTACCAGTGGAGGACAGCTGTGCCTTCTGAGGTGCCAGCCACGGCCAGGGTGGGGGTGCACAGCCGTCCCCGAGCCGGGGCCTGAATTCTCCTGGGTTCTCATGTCTGACCTTTGCTCGGGGCCACCCCGTGAGCATGGTCAGCCACAGACTTGCCATCGATGATGAACCTGCCCTGCCACTGCCCATGGCCCCAGCCCTGGAGGCGACATCCTTCTGTCTCCCTTGACCTCTGCAGCACTTGGCTCTGTGGTTCCTTTGCCCTGAAGCTACAGCAGTGAGAAGGGTGGGGACATGGAGGATACAGTTCTTGTGGCCGCCTCCTCTGTCCTGTGGACTGGGCTGGGGAGGCGCTCAGTTCCCACCTCCCACGTGGGAGCAGCCAGCAGCCTCCCTCGCCTCCCTCATGTAACTCAGCAGGGTCAGAATCCGGCGTTGAAATTACCCGAGGTGGTCGCTCTGTTTGTCCGACAGCTCTGATAGGTACTGATGAGGAAACTGAGGCTCGGGAAGACAGTTGACTTATTCCTGGACTTCTAGTAAGTTTACATAAAAGCCAAATGTTCACAGAGCTCTTTTTTTTTTTTTTTTTTTTTTGAGATGGAGTCTCGCTCTGTTGCCCAGGCTGGAGTGCAGTGGCGCGATCTCAGCTCACTGCAACCTCCACCTTCCAGGTTCAAGCGATTCTCCTGCCTCAGCCTCCTGAATAACTGGGATTACAGGTGCACACCACCACGACTGGCCGATTTTTGTATTTTTAGTGGAGATGGGGTTTCTCCATGTTGCCCAGGCTGGTCTCAAACTCCTGAGCTCAGGTGACCTGCCCACCTCGGCCTCCCAAAGTGCTGGGATTCCAGGCGTGAGCCATCACGTTCAGCCTGTAGTGTATTTAAATGTTTACTGTGAACACAGTAATGTTTTCCACACCCTTGTGGGGCAGTGTAACTGCAAAGCACAAGATAACTGAAGTTTTTAAAAAACAAAGCAAAGCAAACCGTAGTGCTCTAAAGGCTGGGATGGGGCGCTGGTTTAAAGTTGTTTGAGGACTGTGTCACTTTTGACTCTGTGTTTCCTGGCTTGTCCATTAGTCTCATCTGGGAGAGGATGGAGCCTACATCTGGGGGGTCCCGGGTGATCTGGGCCTGGCCATGGGGTTTCCACATTTGTCTATTTGGGGTCTGGGGCTGCCCAGGTCTCTTTGCCGAGGCAGCCCACTGGGGAGGGTCAGGTCTGATCTGGAAGAGCAGGTGCCTGGACGTGTCCACAGGGTAGAGGGACCAGTGTGGTTGAGGTCGTGTCCTCGACCCGTGTGGTCAGGTGGTGGCGGTCGGCGTGTCATCAGGGAAATGGGTGGCCCTGGCCTAGAAAAGCAGTTCTCCAAGCTGGGCCCAGGCCTCTCTGGGGGTCCCCCAACTCCCTTCCGGAGATCCACAGGGTCAGAAGTGTTTTCGTAAGAAGAGTGATGGAACTGGGTTTTATCCTCTCACAAATGTACAAAAAAGGAGAAGTTCACTGATGTGGTTTCAGATGCCGCGTTGAAACTAATCTTTAAGAAACTACCATTTGTGGAGTTTGGGTGCGATATCAAAGAAAAATATCTACAATTTCTGGAAGGTAAAAAACAGTCTTCCTCTTTTCAGCCATCATACACATTTGTGAGGGTCTGGATGTCCTTCACGGACTCAGTGAAACCACCTGTCACAAATGCGTGAGTGAAGAATCAGATTGAATGTCCAGCTGTTTTTTTGTGAAGCCAAACATTAAAACAGTTGTAAAATGTAAAATAATGTATTTGTCTAATGCTTTTTAAGTGTAGTTTTTCATAAAATATGTAAATCATGTGAAAGTCTAAAGGTTTTTTTTTATTATTATACTCTAAGTTCTAGGGTACATGTGCACAATGTGCAGGTTTGTTACATATGTATCCGTGTGCCATGTTGGTGTGCTGCTCAATTAACTCGTCATTTACATGAGGTATTTCTCCTAATGCTATCCCTCCCCCCACCCCCTCCCCACAGTAGACCTGGTGTGTGATGTTCCCCTTCCTGTGTCCAAATGATCTCATTGTTCAATTCCCACCTATGAGTGAGAACATGCGGAATTCGGTTTTCTGTCCTGCGATAGTTTGCTGAGAATGATGGTTTCCAGCTGCATCCATGTCCCTACAAATGACACGAACTCATCCTTTTTTATGGCTGCATAGTATTCCATGGTGTATATGTGCCACATTTTCTTAATCCAGTCTGTCACTGATGGACATTGGGTTGGTTCCAAGTCTTTGCTATTGTGAATAGTGCCGCAATAAACATACGTGTGCATGTGTCTTTATAGCAGCATGACTTATAATCCTTTGGGTATATCCCCAGTAATGGGATGGCTGGGTCAAATGGTATTTCTAGTTCTAGATCCTTGAGGACTCGCCACACTGTTTTCTAAAACGGTTGAACTAGTTTACAGTCCCACCAACAGTGTAAAAGTGTTCCTATTCTCCACATCCTCTCCAGCACCTGTTGTTTCCTGACTTTTTAGTGATAGCCATTCTAACTGGTGTGAGATGGTATCTCATTGTGGTTTTGATTTGCATTTCTGTGATGGCCAGTGATGATGAGCATTTTTTCATGTGTCTGTTGGCTGCACAATTGTCTTATTTGAGAAGTGTCTGTTTATATCCTTTGCCCACTTTTTGATGGGGTTGTTTTTTTCTTGTAATGGGTTTATTATTTTTAATGAATTAACAAAGTTTTAAAGATTTTCTCAGTTTTATTTTCTGGTAACTAGCAGTGGTCATAGCCCATGTATTTTGGATTCCTTAATAATGTCTTTTTTTTTTTTTTTTTTTTTTGGAGACGGAGTCTCGCTCTTGTTGCCCAGGCTGGAGTGCAATGGCACGATCTTGGCTCACTGCAACCTCTACCTCCCAGGTTCAAGCAATTCTCCTGCCTCAGCCTCCTGAGTAGCTGGGATTACAGGCATGTGCCATCACACCTAGCTAATTTTTTTTTGTATTTTTAGTAGAGACAGGGTTTCACCACATTGGCCAGGCTGATCTTGATCTCCTGACCTCAAGCAATCCTCTCGCCTTGGCCTCCCAAATTGCTGGGATTACGGGCCTGAGCCACCACATCCGACCTCAAAAATTTTTTATAGCATTTTGTTGTTGTTTTTTTTGAGAGAGAGAGTCTTGCTGTGTCACCCAGGCTGGAGTGCAGTGGCGCAGTCATGGCTCCCTGCAGCCTCCACCTCCTGGGCTCAGACGATCTCCCGCCCAGCTAATTTTTGTTCTTTTGGTTGAGACAGGGTTTCACCATGTTGCCCAGGCTGATCTCAAACTCCTGGGCTCAAGTGACCTGCCCACTTCAGCCTCCCAAAGTGTTGGAATTACAGGTATGAGACACCATGTCCAGCCTATGAATGAGTGATAGTTCATTTTTTTCGTGGTCTGTATTGGTGCTGAAGTTGTAATTCATATACCATGAAATTCACACTGTTAAAGGATGCAATTCCGTGGTTTTAGTATATTCACAAAATTGTGTAACCATCACCACTGTCTAATTCCGGAACATTTTTATCACCCCAAAAAGAAGTCCTGAACCCACTGGGAGTCTGTTCCCCTTTACCTGCAGCCCCTGATAACCACTAGTCACCTTCCATCTCAGATTCGCTTATTCTGGACACATCATATAAATAAAATCATACAGTACGTGGTCTTTTATGACTGACTTTTCTTACTTAGGATGTTTTAAAGATTCGTCCACGATTTAGCTGGTGTCAGCACTTCATTCCTTTTTATGGCCAAATAATAATCCATTGTATGGAAACAGCACATTTTCCTCATTCATCGGTTGGTGGATATTTTGGTTGTTTCTACTTTTTGGCTGTTATGAATAATGCTGCTAAGAACGTTTGTGTACAGGTTTTGGCGAGGACATGTCTTGGGTCTGTAACCAGGAGCAGAGTTTCTGGGTCGTACGGTAAATCTGTATTTGACATTTTGAGGAAGTGCCAAACGGATTTCAAACCTGGATATTTTTTAAGAGTGTAAAGGGGTCCTGGGTTTGAGAACCACTGGCCTAGCTGGAATTAGACCAGGCGAGTGTGGATGACTCAGGAGAGCCCTTCATTCTTGCTCTGGGGTTGAGATACCCTCAGCCTCATCCCACCCTCCCTTCAGAACGCACGCGTGGCATCCTCACAATGATCACCCAAGATAATCCTGTCCTTGGAGGGAAGGAGAAAGCCGGCTACACTAGACGGTGCACAGGTGACCCATTGGGGGTCCTGGAGCAGGGTCGCCTCCCTGCGGGATCCCCAGATGCCATGCTCATGGCAGTGTCTACGGGTGGCTCCCCTTGGCATGGTGCCAGGTGGCCATCCTGGCTGTAGCTGCCACCCCTTGCCCTCTTGCCTCCCCTTGAGGGCATTGTGACCATTGGTGTGAATCTCTTGGGAAGGACAGCCAGGTCCCCAGGCTTGGGAGAGGTGTAGGATTTCAGCCTGTCTGGCCATCACCCCCCAGCCCAGCCCCTCCTGCTGGGTGACGTGCTCAGGTCAGCCCCTGCTGTACTCTGGCCATCACCCCGCAGCCCAGTGCCTCCTGCTGGGTGACGTGCTCAGTTTGGCCCCTGCTGTACTGGGAGGGGGCAGGGAACAGACGGCCTCCCAGGCTGAGTTGAAAACTGCTAAGGGTGTGCCTGCCCTCTCCTTTCTGACTCGAACCCTTTGATGCCAGTTATGTTCACTCTTGGCACTCGGCCACGTGATCCACCTGGTCACCCTCCCAGAATCATGAGCCTTCTGAAGAGGAGTCTTGAGGGACAGTGTTTTGCTGGAGAGACGGTTCCCACAGTGAGGTTCCAGGCATCCGTGGGGATAGCGCATGGAGGTGGGGTGAGGGGCTGAGTGCATAGAGACCCTGTCTGCCATCTGTACCCCAGCCAATGATGCACTCTTTCTTCTTCCCTCCTTCGTCTCAGATGTGACTCCCCACCCCCAGCCGGGTGCTCCGAGCCATGGCCGACACCATCTTCGGCAGCGGGAATGACCAGTGGGTTTGCCCCAATGACCGACAGCTTGCCCTTCGAGCCAAGTGAGTACCTCTGGGGCCCCCCAGGCCTTCGCTTCCTGCTGCCTCCCTGCTCCTCTCCTGTGTTTAGCAAGATTCATTCCCAGGAGCCCGGAAGGAAGTGTTTGGAGAGAAGCGCCTGTCGGACGCACACCACACTCCAGGCCCTGGACACAGCCATTCACTCATTCAACTACCGTGCAGAATTTATCCCCATTTCCCAGATGAGAAAAGTGAGGCTGAGCTCCTTGCCCACGTCACTTAACTTGTGGGTGGCAGGGCTGCCACCCACACCTGGGTCCAGCCGCCTCCTAAGCCTGTGTCCTTTCTATCACAAAAGGCCGCAGGGACCCACCCCACCTCACGTGCCTTCTCTCTTGTCACTGAGCCGTAGGACTGGAGGTCCCTTAAGACGGGGAGCCTTTGATCCCTGGATGCCCAGTCATTGCTGAGTGCTTGGCACTGTGAGACAGGACAACAAAGGTCTGTCGAATGCTGCCCCTCAGGCTGAAGCGCGACCAGCCCAGAGCTGTCCCAGGGCCTTCTCCGCGCTCTCCTGAGAATCTCACTGGTTCGTCACTTCCAGTTTCTTCCCTTGGGGGTCCTGGCTTTCCTTTTTTTTTTTTTTTTCACACTGAGTCTCGCTGCGTCACCCAGGCTGGAGTGCAGTGGCGCGATCTGAGCTCACTGCAGCTTCTGCCTCCGGGGTTCAAATGACTCTCCTGCCTCCCGAGTAGCTGGGATTACAGGTGCCTGCCACCACGATGAGCTAATTTTTGTATTTTTGGTAGAGATGGGGTTTTGCCATGTTGGCCAGGCTGGTTTCGAACTCCTGACCTCAAGTGATCCACCCACCTTGGTCTCCCAAAATGCTGGGGTTACAGACAGGAGCCACCGCGCCCGGCCCTGGTTTTCCTGATCCCTCAGTCTAGTGAGCTCTCACCTCTGGGTAGGTCAGGCCATCTCCTCTGACTGTCCACTGTGGCTGCAGATGGGGGTCTCAGGTGCCTCGGCTGCCTTCCAGCCCTCCCTGTCCCTCCGAGGGGCTGGGGGTCTCTGACATCTGCTAAGTCCAGACGGGTCCCCTTCGTCCTTCAACCCATGCCGGTCACGGGAGCCAGCATGTCCCAAATGGGACCAAATTCAAACACTTTGCAATTAGATGTTACGAACCCGCAGGGGACAGAACTGAAACATTAAAGGGAACGAGAAGAACTAATTTGAAACGCCCGAGAAGAGGGGAGTCCTGTGCCACAGTTAGCTTCTCTCCTCCGCTGGGAGGGCTCAGCTCCTTCGTGCTCACCACAGTGGGTGAGGTCGGTCCCTCTCCTTCTCTGTCCTCGGATGCCGGGCGGATGAAGTGTCCTCCCAGGCAGGGCAGGAGTTTCCGAGGAGAGCTCTGCCACTGTGCTCTAGACACGGCCCAGCAGGACTCTTGACCCTTCAGGCTTCCCTTCGGCTCTCCCTGACCATGTCTCTCGCTCAGCAGCAGCCAAAAGCTGCTGTGGCACCTTTAGAAGAGAGAATGCTTTTATCCCTCCCCGGGGTGCTGCCTTCTCATGCCTGGCACAGTCTTTGGAAAGGAGAGACATACTAATTCCCACCCGCAGAGCCGGGAGCTGTGCCCCGTGGGACCCTCATGGACGTCTGGGCTGCAGCTCGGGGCTCAGGCACTGACTGCACAGCAGTGAACAGGACCAACACGGTCCCTGGTCTTAAAGCACAGGGGGGCAGAGGCGGGCATCATTTGACCAGTTAGGTAAGTTGCTCTGATGGTGACAATAGGCAGTGGGGACGTGGGAGAAGGTGTAGCCTACTCTGGAGATCAGGAGAGGGGCTTCCCTGAGAGTGTGCGGCCTCCACTGAGACCCAGAAGATGGAGCAATGTTAGATGGCAGCAGGAGGGACGCACTTCCAGGCAGCGGAAACAGCATGTGCAAAGGCCCCGAGGTAGAAGGAACAGGGCAAGTGGAGCCCTGGCCGCAGGTCAGTGTGTTGCGAGTGCACAGTGTGAAGGGTGGACAGTGTGGAAGGAAGATGGAGAGAGAGGCAGGGGCTGGGGCAGGGCCCGGTCCTCCAGAGACTCACGTTCCGGAGGGGAGATGGGGGGGTTTCATGTTGTCTCCTAATAATGTATCAGCCCAATGAAGGACATAGACCCAGGCCTTCCAGGAACTCTGAGAGTGGATTCTTTACCTGGTTTGGAGGGTATCAAGGAAAAGCCTCCAGGTGAAGGTCATGTGTAAAGAAGTCTTTAAAAAGAATAGGCTGGGCACGGCCAGGCGCGGTGGCTCAAGCCTGTCATCCCAGCACTTTGGGAGGCCGAGGCGGGCGGATCACGAGGTCAGGAGATCGAGACCATCCTGGCTAACACGGTGAAACCCCATCTCTACTAAAAAAATACAAAAAACTAGCCGGGCGCGGTGGCGGCGCCTGTAGTCCCAGCTAGTCGGGAGGCTGAGGTAGGAGAATGGCGTGAACCCGGGAGGCGGAGCTTGCAGTGAGCCGAGATCCGGCCACTGCACTCCAGCCTGGGCGGCAGAGTGAGACTCCATCTCAAAAAAAAAAAAAAAAAAGAATAGGCTGGGCACGGTGGCTCACGCCTGTAATCCCAGGACTTTGGGAGGCTGAGGCGGGTGGATCACTTGAAGCCAGGAGTTCTCAAGACCAGCCTGACCAACATGGTGAAATCCTCTCTCCTAAAAATACAAAAATTAGCCAGGCATGGTGGTGCATGCCGGTCATCCCAGCTACTTGGGAGGCTGAGGCAGGAGAATCGCTTGTACCCGGGAGGCGGAGGTTGCAGTGAGCTGAGATTGTGCCATTGCACTCCAGCCTGGGGGACAGACTGAAGCTCTGTCTCAAGATAGATAGATGGATGGATGGATAGATAGACAGATAGATAGATAGATAGATGATAGACAGATGGATGGATGATAGATAGATGGAGAAGTAGATAGATAGATGACAGACAGATGATAGATACAGATGATAGATCGATAGATAGATGGATAGATAGACACACAGGTAGACAGATAGATAGACAGACAGATAGAATAGGAGTGAGAGGTGGACAGAGAGTTTAGGGAGAGAGACAGGTGCTCCAGGTGAAGGGTGCAGCATGAGCAAAGGCCTGGGGACTGCACGCAGCTTAGAACACGAGGGAGTAACTGGTGAGGCCAGGTGAGCCGAGAGACGAGGGCGCCGTGCGGGGAACGTGCGGGGCGGGTTCTTTCTGGAGGTTGCTGCCCATCGATGTCAGCTGCCCTCAAGTTGGCCTCCTTCTCCTCCGGCCGTGTGGAGGGGGCATTGCGAGGGGGGTAGGCAGCACGCTCAGTGGCGCTGTGACTGTAGGCGGGAGTCAGGGCCTGGAGCAGCAGGTCGGATGAGAGGACGTGGATGGCTGGGGCCAGGAGGCGGAGCAGATGGAGGCAGGAACCTGGGTGCAGAGGAGGCCCTGGGGGAGCCCGAAATGCTCCCAGGCAGGACTGTCAGCAGCTGCTGGGTGTGAACTCCGCAGGTCAGGGCTCAGGCGTGGAGTCAGCGGTGGAGGCGGCCAACCCCGGATTCCTGCCAGCCAGCTACCTGCCACACCCCATCTCCTCTGAGAAACGGGGAGGCCTGCCCCGCGGGGTGGCTGAGGCTCGGGGCCTTCCAGGGCAACTCTGAGGGTCTGGGCCTGCCTTGTGGGATGACTGTGAGGGTCCAGGCCTGCCTCTCGGGGTGATGGAGGGTCTGGGCCCACCTCGCTGCAACAGTCGGGACCAGGCAAGACGTGAGACCACCGGGGCCCATCCTGTGTCAGGGAGACCCCTGGAAAGGGTCCGCCTCCCTCAGCCTGCTGCCCTAGGTCCTGCCTCCAGGACTCTTACCTTCTGACACTTCCCTAAAGAAAGAAAGCCTTTCCAGAGCCCCATCCCCTCCCTGCTTGGTGATTCTCTTGTTTATCCACTTCCTGCTGCCACCTGCGTGTCCTACCAAGCAGCATGTCCCTGCGCCTAAGAGGCCAGGCGTCCCAGCCGGTGCTTTATAATGCGTTGAATGAAAACGCCTTACACCTGTTCGTTAAATAGGTCTCTGTGTCATTGATTTGGCATCTGCCTCCCCCACCATATTGCATTTCTTCAGGGTGCAGTGTTTTTTCCCGTCTCATTCATCTCTGCACACAGCAATGTCACAGGCACGCAATGTCACAGGCACGGAATGTCACAGGGGAGCTGGTGCCCACCCAGGGCAGGGGCTCTGCGGTTGGATCTGCTGCTGCCACTCTCTCCCTGTCCAGAAAAATAGAAGGAGTTTGAGTCCTTCCCCCGCCCCAGTTACAGCCTCAGGAGGCAGCACCCCTGCAGCCCGGTGGAGCAGACAGCTCAGCCTCCGGACCCACTCCCAGCCCTGCCTCGCCGTTGCCTGCCCTCACCGTAGCGCCTCTGGTGAAACTCGCTTTCCCCTCCTGCCTTGAACCTGCCAGTTTTCAGGGTGTTCGTATCAACAGCTGTGTCTTGACCGTAATTACATTCCTTTCCTGTCCCCTGGTAAACTCCGTCTCACTTCCTTACGGAGCTGGGAGCTCCTTTTTTCTTCCTTGGTAACGTCTCATGCTCCTCCCTTGACCCTCATGTGCCGTGACCTTGGCCTTCTCTGCGTACCTGAGGGCCATATTCTGTGTTTCTGCCTCCCAGGTTAAGATGGTGCTGCCCTCTTTGCCAAGGCCCAGGAGCTGGCGGATGGCAGGGCTGGTGCTTGGAGCCTGTGTCTGCCCCGTCTCTGATGCCCGTATTCCCCCCCCGGCACATAGTACCTGGGCTGTCCACTGACTGTTCTCAGGAGGGCTTGGTGGATGCGGTAGGGGCTGCAGGAGTTTGCACCGGGGAGGCCTCAACGCGGTCTGTGTTATTCCCTCTCGAGGCTGCAGACAGGCTGGTCTGTGCACACCTACCAGACGGAGAAGCAGAGAAGGAACCAGCACCTCAGCCCGGCGGAGGTGGAGGCTATCCTGCAGGTCATCCAGAGAGCCGAGCGGCTGGACGTCCTGGAGCAGCAGAGAATTGGGTGAGGCGGGGCCGGAGCCAGCTCAGTGGGAGGACAGCAAGGGCTTTGGTGCAAGCACAGGGGACTGGGAGGCCGGCACTCTGGGTCCTGGTGCTGCATGTCACCTCTGGGAGGGGTCAGGAGGTCACTGGCTCTGCCTGAACACCCCGGAGTGTAACTCAGCCTGCTGAGGCCTCAGGATAGGCCTCTGTCAGACGGTGCTAGCCGCTGAGGTGTGTGCCCTGCTGTGGGTGCGAATGAGCGTGGTGAAGTGCCCCACGGGCTGTTCGACTCTGGGCACCTGCGGGTCAGCTGTGGTTCAGCCAAGGGAGGGTTCAGGTGGAGGCTGAGCCGCGGGTCGCCCTTGAAAGCTCCCGCAGGAGCCGCTCCCGGCTGGCTCTACAAGCCTCTCCTGGCCTCTGACTCCAGCGCCCACCACAGCTCAGTCTTCTAGCGCTTTCATCGTGTAATTACAAAAGAAATTCGTATTTCCTAGAAAATCTGAAAAACACAGAAAAGCACAAGTAGGAAGACACAAACGCACTGGGCAGGAATTGATTTCATTCTGCTGGCCTCCTACGTATCTTTCATCTTTTCTTTTCTTTTTCTTTCTTTTTTCTTCCTTTTTTTTTTTTTTTTTTGAGACAGGGTCTCACTCTGTCATGTAGATTGGAGTGCAGGGGTACGATCATGGATCGCTGCAGCCTCAACTTCCTGGGTTCAAGCGATCCCCCAACCTCAGCCTTAAGTAGCTAGAACCGTGGGGGGGTACGAGGGCACCACCACGCCCAGCTTTTTTTTTTGTGGAGACGGGGTCTCACTGTGTTACCCAGGCTGGTCTTGAACTCCTGGGCTCAAGCCATCCGCCTGCCTCAGCCTCACAAAGGGCTGGGATTTCAGGCGTGAGCCACCGTGTCCGGCCTTCCTGTCTTTACAGTGGGAAAAACAGGCCAGATGGCATGGCTCGTTCTTCAGCTGTGAGTCCGCCTGTTCTCCGAGAGCCATCGCTGGTCCCCATGCAACATGCCACTGTCCCTCAGCCTCCCTTGCCCTCTCTCCCCTCAATCTCCCTCCCCTCCATCTCCCTCACCTTCCCTGCCCTCAATCTTCTTCACACCCCCTCACACTTCCTTACCCCCCCACCCTCAATCTCCCTCGCCCTCCCTTGCCTCAGTCTCCCTCCCCTCAGTCTCCCTCCCCTCAGTCTCCCTCAGTCTCCCTCCCCTCAGTCTCCCTTACCCTCCTGCCCCTGGATCTCCCTCGCCCTCCCTCCCCTCAATCTCTCTTGCCCTCCCTGCAGTCCCTCTGCCTCCCCCGACTATTTCCATTTCATCTCCCTATCTGAAATCAGTTTGCTTGTTTTCTTGCTTATGAATTTTGTTCCTTATTGAAGGTAAGTTCCATGAGGGCAGGGACCATGCCTGTCTCTCGCGTGTTTGCTACGATATTCCCAGTGTCTGATGACTCAGGTACTCAATGAATAGTTGGTGAGTGAAGGAAAGATTCACAGTTAGCCAGGGGATGTGCGAGGAACAACCTCCCGGGTGAGGGGACAGCAGACGTGGCACGGGACGGTTTGCGGCCTTGGTGGCTGCTGCGCCCAGGCGGGAAGCACGTTCCCTCTGACTCTGTGTCCTGTGCTGCAGGCGGCTGGTGGAGCGGCTGGAGACCATGAGGCGGAACGTGCTGGGGAACGGCCTGTCCCAGTGCCTGCTCTGTGGGGAGGTGCTGGGCTTCCTGGGCAGCTCGTCCGTGTTCTGCAAAGACTGCAGGAAGGTAAGGCCCTGCTCTGGCCCTGCCGTTCTGGCCTCCCAGCCTGGACCAGCCCCGGTGCTCTGTGGCTTTCATCCTGGCTCCCAGGAGTGTATGTGTCTGCGCTGGGCGTGTGGTATCCTCTGCCTCTTGGCAAGAAGGACTAAGACTTAAAAACCAAATGGCCTGCCAGGCGCGGTGGCTCAAGCCTGTAATCCCAGCACTTTGGGAGGCCGAGACGGGCGGATCACGAGGTCAGGAGATCGAGACCATCCTGACTAACCCGGTGAAACCCCGTCTCTACGGGCGGATCACGAGGTCAGGAGATCGAGACCATCCTGGCTAACACGGTGAAACCCCGTCTCTACTAAAAATACAAAAAAACTAGCCGGGCGAGGTGGCGGGCGCCTGTAGTCTCAGCTACTCCGGAGGCTGAGGCAGGAGAATGGCGTAAACCCGGGAGGCGGAGCTTGCAGTGAGCTGAGATTCGGCCACTGCACTCCAGCCCGGGCGACAGAGCGAGACTCCGTCTCAAAAAAAAAAAAACCAGGCCGGGCGCGGTGGCTCAAGCCTGTAATCCCAGCACTTTGGGAGGCCGAGACGGGCGGATCACGAGGTCAGGAGATCGAGACCATCCTGCCTAACACGGTGAAACCCCGTCTCTACTAAAAATACAAAAAAAACTAGCCGGGCGAGGTGGCGGGCGCCTGTAGTCCCAGCTACTCGGGAGGCTGAGGCAGGAGAATGGCGTAAAACCCAGGAGGCGGAGCTTGCAGTGAGCTGAGATCCGGCCACTGCACTCCAGCCTGGGCGACAGAGCGAGACTCTGCCTCAAAAAAAAAAAAAAAAAAAAAAAACCAAAAAAAAACCCAAATGGCCTGACGTCTAGGGCCAGCTCTGGGTCTCGTCGCGTGGGTGTACCTTCCAGCTCTCCTGCTAGATTCACGCCCAAGCCGCGAGACCCAGAGCTGGTGTTAGACATCAGGGAGGATCTAGCTCAGAAAACTTGTTTAATGTCTCACACCTGATGTTCTTCATCTGTAAAATACGGTCATGATGCCATGCCCCTCACCATGCTAAGAGGATTAAATATTCCTAAATGCAAAATTCTTAAAACCTTGCCTGGCACGTAGGCACTCAATTAATGTTATCTCCAGAATATATTAAGTCAACAAGAAAAATATGTTTTCAGTTGTTATTAGATACATCCTCTTTTCCTCAAGGCCAAACAGTATGCTAGGATGACACTTTCTGTTCTATTGACCTGCTGCTCTTGATCCCTGGTTACTCAAAGAAGAACGATCTTTGCAGGGAGATCAAACTGATTTTCTCCTTATACTGAATCATGCCACATATTAAATTGTTTCATATTGATTCTAGGACTTTTTTTTTTTTTGAGACGGAGTCTCGCTCTGTCGCCCGGACTGGAGTGCAGTGGCCGGATCTCAGCTCACTGCAAGCTCCGCCTCCCGGGTTTACGCCATTCTCCTGCCTCAGCCTCCCGAGTAGCTGGGACTACAGGCGCCCGCCACCTCGCCCGGCTAGTTTTTTTTGTTTTTTTTAGTAGAGACGGGGTTTCACCGTGTTAGCCAGGATGATCTCGATCTCCTGACCTCGTGATCCGCCCGTCTCGGCCTCCCAAAGTGCTGGGATTACAGGCTTGAGCCACCGCGCCCGGCTGAATCTAGGACTTTTTAAATATAAATTTTAGTTTTTCCTGGAGTTTCAACTTGCTTTTTTCTTATTGCTGAGAGAATAATGTGCCTTCTAATCCTCAAGATGAGTTAACATGTCAGTTTTACAGTTACATGGAGGCTATTTTTTTTCCTGGCATAAACCCCTTCTGGATTCTTATGCCTGCTCCTCCTAGGCTGGGAGCTGCACGGCTATTATAACGGGACTTCCCTTTGCTGCCCTCCCAGGTTAGAAACACTGTTCTCAAGACACCATGTCTTCCTCGTTTTTGTGTTCACCTTAGTTTTTCTGGAACCCATCCTCAAGTAACCTCCATATGCTACTCAAGTTTTTTTTGTTTTTGTTTTTGTTTTCTGGAGACAGAGTCTTGCTCTGTCACCCAGGCTGGAGTGCAAATGGCGCAATCTCGGCTCACTGCAACCTCTGCCTTCTGGGTTCAAGCAATTCTCCTGCCCGAGCCTTCAGAGTAGTTGGGATGACAGGCGTGCGCCATCACACCCAGCTAATTTTTGTATTTTAGTAGAGATGAGGTTTCGCCATGTTGGCCAGGCTGGTCTCGATCTCCTGACCTCAGGTGATCCGCCCGCCTCGGCCTTCCAAAGTGCTGGGATTACAGGCTTGAGCCACTGTGCCCAGCCTAGTCGTGGTTTTAAGACTTGAGTTACTATACTGAAGAAGACAGAGAAGGAACTTTTTTGAGATGATATTGGGCAAGGGAACTAAAAAACAAGTAATGATCAAATAAACAAGATGATTTCAGAAAATAATAAACGCTGGGAAGAAATAACAGAGGACAGAAGATGGAGGATGGAGGATGGGGTGGGGTGGGAAGTGTTGAGAGGACCGGGAAAGATGGAGAAGTCAAAATAAATGAACATGGACATGGATCATGGAGGCCGCTGGCAACCTGGAGGGCATTTTCAGGAGCACTCAAAAGCGGGATGAGAAAACCAAAGGTGCAGTGAGGTTAATCTGCCCAGTAATAAGTAGGAAAGCCAGGATGACAGCTGTGGTCAATCTTTTTTTTTCCTGTTCTGTCATATGTGGTAAACTGGGCTGAGGAATGTGGATTAACTGGTCCAAGAATACTGGAGGGATGATGGGGACCCAGGTGTCAGGCTTTGCTGGCTCCTTCTTCAGCCCTGCGAAGGGCCTGGACTACAGGTCACTGGAGGTGGGCACAGGGACTACAGGTCAGTGGAGGTGGGCACGGGGACTACAGGTCAGTGGAGGTGGGCACGGGGACTACAGGACAGTGGAGGTGGGCACGGGGACTACAGGACAGTGGAGGTGGGCACGGGGACTACAGGACAGTGGAGGTGGGCACGGGGACTACAGGTCAGTGGAGGTGGGCGCGGGGACTACAGGACAGTGGAGGTGGGCACGGGGACTACAGGTCAGTGGAGGTAGGCATGGGGACTACAGGTGAGTGGAGGTGGGGGGCACAGAGGCTTGGGAATGGCCAACTTCCAGGACTCGGGCAGTGGCTGCTGCCTGGCAGAACGGGACCTGGCAGTCTATTTCCTCCTCCTGTCTCTCAATCCCACAGCTGCTGTGAATACTCCAGCTACAGGGGACTGTGGAGAGGCACAGGGCCTGGCCCGTGGTAGATAGTCCGGATACAGGGGACCACGAAGGACCATGAAGCCTGGCCTGCTTTCCCTGCGACCGTCCAGGGCCTGTGCCACAGAGGCCGCTGCTGGTCTGGCTGCTCACGGTTAATCCAGCTGCCCCTTGGAGCTGTGGCTTAGGCAGCAGTGGCCGTCGCGGGGAGGGACCTCAGGTGGAGGTGGTCCCCATGCTGTCCTGGAGCTCTGGGCTGGGCTGGGCGTTTCCGTTGCAAATGGTTCTTGGTGTTCAGCAGGCTGAAGGTCAACGGAGGTGGGACTACAGGTCGTGGCTTGAGCGGTGAGGTGGGGGAGCCTTTGAGCTTCTGAGGGGCTTGTTCCAGGATTGAGGTGGGAGGAGAGGGTATGAGGGGAACACCGCTGGATGGTGGGCACTTGGGGGCTTTGGAGGGTCACCCTAACTTCTTGGAGAAGGCGGTGTTGTTCGTTCATTCGTAGTCACTCATTCTGTAAATACCAGCCCATCGTGTGCAAGCCCTGTTCTGGGTGCTGGTGACGCCGCGAACGAGATGGACCAAGTCCACCCTGTGGTGGAGATGACTCTCCAGGGGTCGGGGTGCGGAGAAGACACATGAACAAACGTGGAGCAGCACTAGGGACCCCGAGGACGCCACTGAGTTAATGCAGAGCTCCTAGGGGGCGGCCTCGGGGGCCTCTCCGGGCTCAGGCCGGAACAAGCAGGAGCTGGCCCTGGGAAGATCTGGGTGGAACAGCTCCCGGCGGAGGGAACGGCAGGCTTCCCCCGATGAGTCCCGGAGGCCCTGAGGCAGGAACCAGCTGGGCATATTCAAGGGGCAGATGGTGGCGTCTGGGGCAGAGAGCGTGAGCGGCGGGATGGCCCATGACACGGAGCCTCGCCGGTCAAGGTCAGGAGCTGAGATTTCACTTGAGTTTCATGGGATGCCAGCGGAGTGTCTGAAGCAGGGGTGTGATGTGATCTGTGTTTTTAAGAGATGACCCTAGTGCTGGACACAAGTTAGGTGGGGATGGCTGTCACTGGGAGAGGATAGGGTTGGGGATGAGGCCACGTAAGGACTGAGGCCATTTGCTAAGACAGAGCGTCGGCCTCTTCAGTGTATTCTCAGCAGATGGGGAGGAATTGGGGTGAATGAGGGTTCTAGGAAGGAAAGAGTCCTAGGCTGCTGGGGGTCGGGGTGAGAGGTCGCTTGGTCCACCCTGAGCAGCAGGCAGCAGGTGGTCCCGGACTTGCCGGTGAGGACTGTCCCCACGCAGACGCCATGCAGTGCTGGGGGCTCGTGCCCGGATGGGAGGGACTCATCTGTACCTCCAGGAGTGCCTCTGTGTTCCTGCAGGGACCGGCAGGGCCAGCTTCCCTCCTCCCTGGCTGCAGGATTGTGAGGTGGTTGTGCACGGAGCTGCAGGACCAGACGGGCTTGGGTTGCAGTCCCAGCGTGGCCACGGTGGCGCGGTCTCGCGCAAGTCACTTAACTTCTCCGGGCCTCTGTTCTTTCATGTGTAAAACGGGGTCATTAAGCTTCCGTCTCTGTTGATGGATGCTGTGGTACAGCAGGAGCCTTTCGCCGACTGCCTGGCCCGCTGGCAGCATGCAGTAAAGGATGCCTGTGATGGTTAAGAATCCACTCCAGGGTCCTGCCTGCTGAGGCCACACACGTGTTACCAAAGATGGAGCAGATCTCCAGACATTTCAGAAGAGGCTGAGTGACTCCCCATGGCATAGTCAGCTCAGGCCGCCGTAAGAAAATGCCACAGACTAGGCGCCTTCAGCAGTGGGCATTTTTCAGAGTTTGGAGGCACGAAATTCTGAGATCAAGTTGCTGGCTGATTCTGTCTGGTGAGGGCCCTTTTCCTGGCATGCAGACAGCTGCCTTCTCCTTGTGTCCTCGCGTGGCAAGAGGAGAGGGCTCTAGTCTCTCCTCCTCCTCTTGCTTTTTTGTGTTTTTGACAGGTTCTCACTCTGTCACCCAGGCTGGAGTGAAGTCATGTGATCATTGCCCACTGCAGCCTCCACCTCCTGGGGTCAAGCAACTTTCCTGCCTCAGCTTCCCGGATAGCGGAGACTACAGATGTGCACCACCATGCCTGTCTAATTTCTGATTTTTTGTAGACACTGGGTATTGCTTTGTTGCCCAGGCTGGTCTCAAACTAGCTCTCAAGCAACCCTCCCACCTCTGCTTCCCAAAGTGCTGGGATTACAGATGTGAGCCACAGCACCCGGCCTCTTACTTTTCTGATAAAGACACGAGTCCTATTGGATTAGGGCCTCACCCTCGCAACCTCATTTTACCTTAATTACCTCCTAAAGACCCTCTCTCCAAATACAGTCACTCCGGGGGAGGGGGTCACGGCTTCAATATAGGAATTTTGAGGGGACACAGTGCAGTTCATAGCACCCACATTCTCCTCACTGGAATTCTTGTTTTCTTAAAATTGGAGCTCCCACAGTTAGTGCCATATTTTCTATAATTTACATAAAAGCCTCTGGAAGCCTTTGTAGCTCACTGGATGTCCTGAGCCAGCAGGGAACACCCTCAGTGTTTGTGCGAGTTATTCATGTAAATGGCTCTCTCAATGGCTTAGCCTGTTGTGTGCCAATATCCAAAAAGATCCAAAAAGAGAGGTGTTCAGGGTGGTCACTTCCCTCAGGTCCTGACGGTCACGATGGGCCGACAGTGGTATTCTCTAGCGTGGTGTGCACTGTGGCTGGGACTGGGGTTCCCAGGACTCAAAGCAGCCAGGAGGGCTGCCTGGAGGAGTGGGCCCCTGGAGGCCGGGCAGACTTCTGCAAGGCTGAGGGCAGAGGGAAGGGCATCCGGGGAGGGGAAGACCACACAGGCCGAGGCTCGAAGCTGGAAACAGGCTGGGCGGGCGCCCAGCTGTGAGGATGAGGCGTGGGGAGCACAGAGGCGTGTGCTGAAGGGAAAAGGAGCACAGGATGCAATGGCAGATTCGACTTCGGGACAGTGGACGGTGGAGGAGGGATGGGGCCTGCTCCAGCTGCCTCCGAGGCTGAGATCCTGAAAACACAGGGCAGAGCTGAGATCCTGGGGACGCTGAGTTGTAGGTGACTTGTAAGAGGGTGGAGTCTTTGGGAGGACCAACTGCGTTTGAGCGGTGAATGGGCAGGTGCAGAGGAGTCTTTGGGAGGACGAGCTGCCTTTGAGCGGTGAATGGGCAGGTGTAGAGGAGTCTTTGGGAGGACGAGCTGCGTTTGAGCGGTGAATGGGCAGGTGCAGAGGAGTCTTTGGGAGGACGAGCTGCCTTTGAGCCGTGAATGGGCAGGTGTAGAAGGCTTGGGACCCCAGGGAGAGGATCGCGGAGGCACTGACCCCCGGGGGCCCTGCTGTAGGGAGTGGTTGCCTAGAACCCGAGTCACTGGAGAAGCAGCCTCATCCCTGCAGGCCTCTCTGGTGTCTGGGAGGAGAGACACGGCCATCCGTTCCCCATCCCATGAATATTGATCGCACACCTCCTGGTTTCAGGAGCCAGGCAGATCCTAGTGCCGGGGCGGGGAGGAGGTGTGAAACCATCATGGGTAATTAATTACAGCTGGGGTTGGGGTTAAGCCGGCAGCCCTGGGGGGCTGGGAGGGCTCAACACGGTGCAGGGAATCGGGCCCTCCACTGTGGGCCTGCAGGTCTCTGGGGCACCTCCCTGTTTATCTCCATCTCCACATTCCGCCTCCACACCTTCTGCGGACGGCTGCAGCCCGGGGCCCTGGGAGGTGTGTGGGCTCAGGCAGGCTGGAGAAGGGATGCTGGGGAGATCCCCGCCGTGGGAAGCATCCAGGCCCAGGCGTGGTCGGGGAGGACAGAGCCCCAGGTGCTCCTGGGCACACAGAGGCGTCCCCAGCAAGAGCCCTGGCAGCGTTCAGCAGCTAATGAGCTCGCGGGCGGAAGCCGAGATGCCGGTCCTGGGCGCTGCCTCCCCTCCGTAATTGGGCCTGCGTGCCTCGGCTGCCTGCCCTCATTATCTGAGGGCCGTGGTGGGAAGGGAGAGGGGCTGGCTGGTTAATGAGAGAGGCCTGGTGCTCCTAATTGCTTGGGATCTGAGTCAGCCAGCTTTGAGTCTCACTGAGAGTCCAGCCAGCGATGGGGAGGCTGGGCAGGGCCACAGCAGAGCCCACCTGAGCCTGGGATGCCTTGTCACTGTTTGAGGGAAGCGATGGGTTTTTTTTCTGGTCTCAGCCAAAGGTGTCCCACAGTGTGGGTGCCGGGGAGCCTGCTATGAAACGATGGCCTGAGTCCTAATGAAGGAAGGCTGGGCGGTCTCATATTTGTCCGAGTCCCTTAGAGGAGGTCCAGCTCAGGTGGGGCAGGTGCCACCCAGCCCAGCATGGAGAGAAGGCTGGGCCAGAACCTGACCTTTCCCCCAAGCTGGCTTGAGCCCACTTGGCTCTGAGGAGGGGGTGTGTCCTGCTTAGAGTCATCCCGGACCCCCGGCAGGGACGCTGGCAGGAGGCTGGGGTGGGGGACATGGGCGCTGGCAGGATCCCGGGCTGGATGGGGGACATGCCATGTTCCTAAGGTTTCAGCTTCCCTCTTTGTTCAGTATCTGGGACTCGAGGCCTGAAGCTGTGGAAGGAGCAGGGGGAGTGTCCTTGTTGCTCTTTTGCCTGCAGAGCCCACCTCTTTCCGTCAGTGTGTTCCTTTTTTCAGAGACAAGGTCTTGCTCTGCCTCCCAGGCTGGAGTGCAGCGGCAAACACAGCTCACTGCAGCCTCAAACTCCTAGGCTCAGTCGATCTCCTACCTCAGCCTCCCTCGTAGCTAGGACTACAGGCATGTACCACCTCGCCTGGGTAATTTTTTATTTTTTGTAGAGACAGGGGCTTGCTATGTTGCCCAGGCTCATCTCAAACTCCTGGCTCAAATGATCCTCCTGCCTCGGCCTCTCAAAGTGCTGGGATCATAGGCGTGAGCCACCACCCCCAGCCTCCATCACTGCTTTATTCCCAGCAGCCAGCCCTCCACTCTTAGACATGGCAGTGATTCGTGACCTGCCTGCAGCAGCCGCCTAGAGAGAGTCTGCTCACCTTGAGAGGTATTCTCCTTCTGCCTTGGGAAGCTGTGGGGGTCCTGGCCCCGTCCAGTTTACAGAGAGCTCCTCCTGGAGGTGGAGGCTTTAGGGCCAGCAGAGAGTTCAGGTGCTGATGAGGTCTCTGCTACTCAAAGAGTGGGCCGAGGACCAGTGATGTGGACCCTCCCCTGGATGTTCATTACAAATGCAGAATCTCAGGCCCCCACAGACCTCCCAAACTGGAAGCTTCAGTGTAACCAGATCCCCTTTGCATAATGCTTTCAAGGTTCATCCGTAGGAATTTCCATCCTGTTTAAGGCAGAGGAACATTTTGTTGCATGCGCTCCGTGTATCCACTCACCTGTGATGGACATTTGGGTTGCTGCATGTTTCAGCTCTTGTGAATACGCTGCAGTGAGCATGGGCGTGCGCACCTTCGATTCAGTGGAATTGCTGGATCGTACGGCAGTTCTGTGCTTGCTTGTCTGAGGAGCCGCCATCCTGCTTTCCGTGGCAACCGCACCGTTTTACATCCCCACAAGTAGAAGGCTTAGGGGAAGTCAGTGTTTTGCAGAGCCTGCCTCCCAGATGGGTCCTCCGCGACCCCGTCCCCTCCTCCCTTTCCAAACCTGACCCTCGGTGCCCATCCTTTGGTGGAGCTGTGGAAGCAGCTGCCTCCTTGAGCCGTTTCATCCGAGTCACCTGCAAATTGGCCTCACGATGTCCTTTCTCCTCTTGACCTAATTCAGACATGGAGGACGTGCGTTTGTGACTCATGACAAAGATGAATTTTTTCATTCAGCGACGAAGCTTCCTAAATTCCCAGAAAAAGTCACTTAATTCATCTGTCCTGAGGGGCCTGCTCTGGCGGCTCCGGCATCTCCGAGGCTATTTGGCAGGAATGGACTTGGCCCCAGCTGCTGGGATTGGAGGAGTGGACCAGACACCACACGGCGTCTTGGAATATCTGCCTTGCTCGGAGTCTGACGAGCGGAACGTCTCCATTGAGGCCTCCTTTTCTCTTGCTGTCTTGAGGCCTGCGTGTGGCTTTTCTTCTTCCAAAGAAAGAACAGCTACTTTGTGCGGTGCTGAGCCCCTGCTGTTCACCCCAGCACACGGCTGACCTTCAGCTCAGGGTCATCAGCACGGAGGTAGCCAAGGGGCTGCCGGGACCCAGGGTGGGCCTGGGCAACCACACGGATCCCTGGCAAGGCCCAGAGCTTTCTGGACGGAGCTTTGCGTGACCTGTCCCCTGGTCAGTGTGCACTCAGCTCACCTTCGTGCCAGGCCCCAGGGCTGAGGAGGTGGAGATGCCAGCCCCTGCCCTCCAGGAGCTCATGGTTGGTGTCAGATATTGCAGTGCAGTGAGAAGTGCTGCTGAAGTAGAAGGCAGGGATGAGCGCGGGGCGGACCTGCTGCTGGATGGGCTTGCTGTGGAAAGGACCTGCCGCCGGGAGGACCTGCCGTGGGGAGGACCTGCCCTGGGGTGGACCTGCCACCGGACGGGCTTGCTGTGGGGCGGACCTGCCGCGGGGAGAACCTGCCATGGGCGAGCTGTGGCACCTGGGGAGGTGGGGGAGGACCCCGGGCTGCAGAGTGGAGCGGATGTGGCAGCCAGGCCTGGAGGGGGGTGACCAGGTGCCAGGAAAGGGCACTCCAGGAGCAGGCACAGCTCTGCAGGGCAGGTGCCGAGGAAGTGTGGGGGCATTGGGCACAGCGGGGGGTCTGGTTATGCCGGAGTGTGAGAAGGAGAGGAAGGGAGGAAAAGGGAAGAGGAGGATGGCAGAGAGGAGAGAAAAAGAGGCAGTGAGAGGTAAGAAGCGGATGAGGAGGGAGGGAAGGAGAGAGACGTGAGGATCGGGAGGGCCCTGTGTGCCGGGCGCAGGGGCTGGGCTTGTGTCCTGTGGGCAGCAGCAGAGCCATCGAAGGGCACTGAGCAGGGAAGTGACAGTCTCAGGGCCTGGGAGGAGGTTAAGTCCAGAGGCAGAGAATTCGTGGATATTGAATTATCCAGTTCGCCATAATGACGGCCTGAATTAAGGCAGGAGTGGCCAAGATGGAGACTCTGAAGACAGGAGTTAGCAATGGCAAAGCTGCCAGCCGCGCACGGCACTCTAGAGGCACCAGGTCCGCGCCCACCTGAGGAGCAAAGCCCCCCTGCGAGGTCACGGTCTCCACGTTGCCGGTGAAGAAGTGGAGGCGAGGTGTTCCGGTGAGTCCAGGCTGGATCCCAGGCCGTGGGTTAGAAAGGAACCAGGGACGTCAGGCGCAGTGGCTCACACCTGTAATCCCAGCACTTTGGGAGGCCAAGGTGAGACCAGGAGTCTGAGACCAGCCTGGGCAAAGTAGTGAGACCTCATCTCTACCAGAAAAAAAAAAAAAAAGCCGGTCATGGTGGTGCCCAGTTATGTTTCCAACTACTTGGGAGGCTGAGGCTAAGGACTGCTTGAGCCTGGAAGGCTTGAGCCCCAGAGGCGGAGGCTGCATTGAGTTACGATTGTGCCACTCCTGGCTAATTTCTTATTTTTTGTAGAGACTGGGTCTTGTTACGTTGGCCAGGCTGGCCTCAAACTCCTCAGGCGATCCGCCTGCTCAGCCTCCCACACTACCGGGATACAGGCGTGAGCCGCCAAGCTTAACGATAAGTCATTGAAGCCTCAGATTTTATCTCCACCCAGAATCCTGTGGAGAACTGCCAAGGTTATTTTCTGATTGGGATGCCTCATAGACATTACATATTAAGGTACAATCCAACCCCAGAAAATAAGTCAAACACCACAAGTGTGTGTGAAACATGATGCTCTCGCCCCTGACCGCAGCGGTCTGGGTGTAGGTCTTCCCCCAGCTTCCCTCTGTCTCACACTCACACAGACGTTCGCAGGGTGGACGCGTGTATACACTCTTCATGGGACCAACATGTATTGCTTATTCTGGAATTCCGTTTTTTCATCTTCTTTTCCTACTTAATAAGATACCGAAAACGTCGTCCCATGACTATACATATAAATCAAATTTCAGTTTTAGGAGCTGTGTTGTACACGGGGCTTTTTTACACGTCCCTCTACCCCCCCTTTTCCAGGTGGCTCACACACCTGCTGGGCAGGCCTGGGGTGAGTGTGGGGGGCAGCTGGGAGGGCCGGGCCTGGACCCACCCTCCCTCGACTGCAGACGCCTCCCATCCTGTTTCCCGTTGAGTTTAGCCTCTTCCTGGGGTCGGAATCTCTCCTGGGGCCACGGCCCTCTCTGCTGTCTACTCCCCACACCGCACACAGACACACCTGCCCACGTCTGAAATCCAGCTGAAGGCGAGGCTCAAGTTCATTCCCTGCAGCGGCTCCTTGGACCTTGTGTAAATGGAGGGACAGACATAGGGGGTGGGGCGGGGCGGTGGGGTGAGGCCGTGCTGCCTCAATTCACAGGTAAAACACATTTGAGCCTCCGTGTTCTTGCCTGGCCTGCTACACCCAGACCTGCGGGAGTCGGAAGACAGCGATGCTCGGAACCTCCTGCGTGACCTCATGAAAATCTGTTCCCCTCTCTGGCCTTCTGGTGACAGGCGAAGGCTGGACGAGAGAATCTTTTGGGCCTGCCTGTGGTTTCCTCCCAGGCAGCTGGGGCTCGGTCCAGGCCTTGCACCCTCGCTGTGTGCAGATGCCACAGCAGCAGCAGCTGGGCTGGGAGCTGAAGCTCGTGCCTCGTGCCTCTGGGACGCAGCTCGATGGGTGGTTATTTTAAAGCTGTGGCAGGTTTGCCGCCCAGTTCGCTTTGGCTCAGGCCATAGTGAGTCTGCCCTCTGAGTGAGAGGAGGTCAGGGTAGGGGGTACTTCTGAGAGCCCCTATGCCTGACATTTCTATGATGTCATGTGTCCCTCATGGCCCCCAGGAGATGGGCAGGCAAAAGGCAGTGTTTATACTCGTTTTCCAGATGGAGACACTGACCTCAGAGGGATGACTCCCTCTTGGTGACACAGCGAGTGCCTTGCAATTACTCCCACAGCGAGCTTCAGAACTTTGCCTACAGGCCGGGCGCAGTGACTCACGCCTGTAATTCCAACACTTTGGGAGGCCAAGGTAGGAGGAGCACTGGAAGCCAGGAGTTTGAGGCGACCAGCCTGGGCAACAAAGCGAGACCCTGTTTTAACAAATGAAAAAAACTAGCTGGGCATGGTGGTGCTCCTGTAGTTGCAGCTACTTGGGAGGCTGAGGCAGGAGATCACTTGAGCCGAGGAGTTCAAGACCAGCCTGGGCAATATGGCAAAACCCCATCTCTACAAAAAAAAATAAATAAATAAATAAAACCAGAAATGGTGGTGTGCACCCATAATCTTAACTAGTGGGGAGACTGAGGCGGGAGGATTGCTTGAGCCTGGGAGGTTAAGGCTGCAATGAGCCGTGGTCCCACCACTGTGCTCTAGCCTGGGTGACAGCGTGAGACCCTGTCTCAAGAAAAAAAAAAACGCAGAGAACTTTGTCTATATACCTTTTAAGATGTAAAGAGATCTAAAGATGCACAGGAGACTCCCAAAGAAAGGTGATGTCTGGCCCCACTTCTGAATGAGGTGGCCGCTGGAATGAGGTGACTGACGGCTGCGTGCCCCCGATGCTGGGGAAGGGGTAGCACCCAGCCCTGGGCCCCCCTGAGGCAGGGCCCCCTACAGAGTGCGCCTGAGACCTTGCCCTGGTCTGTCCCACCCTGGACAATGATTGGATACGTGGAGGAGTCACGGCCCAGCCTCACTATGAGGCCAGCCCCTCCTAGAGTGGGTAAGAGCTTCTGTAGGCCTAGGCTGGGGTAGCTGGGACCCCGGTCAGGGCTGTCCTGCAGTGACTCCTCCTCCCCAGGCACCTGCCACCCGGGTCCAGGGCTGTCTTCCCCGGGTCTGGTCAGTGTAGCCTTGGGAGAGCTCCGGCAGCAGGAAGAAGGATGGTTGGCAAATCCACTTAGCAGCCGTTACCAGGCGCCGTGATTTTGTGCAGCCTCTCATCCTCTGTTGTGGTAAATAACAGATAATGACATTTGCAGTCCAGCGCTGCCCCGTGCCGCACACCTCGCCGGCCGTGCCCTGCGAGCTGCCACACCCTGGGAGGCCTGCGATTCTTCACTGGCCTCCGGTCGTCCCTCTGATGCTGGCTCTGACATTTCCCTGCAGCCGTTTGCTGTTCGAGGACCTTCGCTCGGGATGGACGTAGCCTGTCTCGTTCCCGGTGGGAGGACACGGGGGGGCAGGTCTTCTGCCGATGGGGGATTTGAGGGGAAAAGAGGGAGCTGGTTCGTTTCCTCCAGGCTCCTTTTAGCCTGGGCCTCAAAACTGAGAATCAGGCCTTTGTCGGGGGCCTCTAGCCCTCTCCTTCCAGACTCTCCTTTTACCCTTGTTGTCCTGCCTCCCATGGGAGGGAGGGAAGGAGGGTTCTGCCCCAGGTTACAAATGGATAAACTGAGGCTGAGAAGGGTGAGACCCTTCTATCCAGGAACCATATACAGTCTCAGCAGCGGCGTTCGGGCCCTGCAGGGAGTGAGGCCTGAGCACCTGGGTTGCCCATTGCAGGGCCCCCACTGGGTTCCAGACTGGATGAGTCTCATTTGCTTTCCAGCCCATCCTCTGCTCTCTTGCTTGTTCAAATGCAGCTCCGGTCAGGTCACTGTCTCCCTCCTTCCCCCCAAAGTCTTCCATGGCTCCCTGCTGCCTGCAGCATCAACTCTAAAACACCCCCACAAGGTCCCAAGGCCCTCAGTTCATTCCCTGGCTGCAGCCTGCTGACTTGAGCAGCATGAGTGAAATCCCCTGCTGGGAGTTCTAAGGCCCAGGGCCAGGCCTGGCTCCCCCGGCCCCGACCTGCCGTCCGCCTCCTTGGAGCTCTGTTCTGTGCCTAGCAGGTCCCTGTGGGATCGTTAGTGCCGTTGCTGTTAGAATATTAAGAAATCCTGCAATTCTTGTCTAGTCTGCTGCATTTTTCAAATAAAAAAATAAGTCCCAATAACTTGTATTTGCTGGCTGGGAGTTTTTTTGTTTTTTGGTTTTTTTTTGGAGACAGCATCTCCCTTTGTCACCCAGGCTGGAGTGCAATGGCCTGATCTTGGCTCACTGCAACCTCCGCCTCTGTGGGTTCAAGTGATTCTCCTGCCTCAGCCTCCTGAGTAGCTAGGATTACAGGAGTGTGCCTCCATGCCTGGCTAATTTTTTTTTTTTTTTTGTATTTTTAGTAGAGATGGGGTTTCGCTGTATTGACCAGGATGGTCTCCAACTCCTGACCTCAAGTGATCTGCCCACCTCAGCCTCCCAAAATGCCGGGATTACAGGCATGAGCCACCGCGCCCAGCCTGGCTCGGAGACTGTTGACTGTCTCCCAGGCATGGGAACGAGCACAGGGAAGGGAGAGGGTACTTTTACGGACTGACTTTTTAAGAGTTGTGATAATCCTAGAACATCAGAGAGGCTGGTGCTCTACCCCTGGGATTGGGGTGGGGAGGGCTACCGAGGGGCCCCAGCATGCCTCGCGGAGCCAGTGGGGGCAGAGCTGGAGGACGTGGACAGTCTCCTGACTTTGGCCGGGTGGTCTGTGCTGACTCGTTTTCTGGTGGACCCTGGCACTGGGTCATAGGGGAGGAGACGTCAGGGTTCCTGAAGGATGCGTAGAAGTTCCCAGGTGTGAGCCACAGGGCACGGAGGCAAGGAGGTGGCCAGAGGGTTGGGAGCAGACGGCAAATGTAGGGCTGGCGTGGTGGGCTTGGCAAGGCCAGTGGGGATGGGACTAGAGAGAGGTGGGGCCGGGGAGGGAAGTTTGTGTGTGTGTCCCTGTGTCATTCTCTTGCCTCACTCCCCATCAGCTCGTGAAGCCTCCCTGTCCTCTGGCTAGTCCAGGGCCCGCTAGTAACAGGGACTTAGACGTGTTTGCGGAATGCCCTTGGCAACATTGGCCCTGAACTGTGACCAACCCTGCTCTTCATCAAATTCTAGGGGACAGGATGGTGGAGAGAGAACGGAGGCTGCTGCCTCACCCTCCTGGGAGGTTTTCAGCCTTCCGGAAGCACAGGACTTCAGCGTCTTGGGCATCAGGCCCTAAAAATAGAGGAAAATGCCGGGGAAAGGGCCTTTTCCTATTCTCTCTCAGTCACTCCACACAGCACACTCCTGGGACCTCGAGTCACCGAGATGTGTGCAGATTTCTCCCACCCACTCGCCATCCGTGTTCTGCAGCAGATTCTCCAGTGGGCTGTGCTCAGTTCAGACGCTGTCTACCCCAAGGTAACATCAGATCCCACAGGACGAGGGCTCAGCCCCAGGAGACTGTCCCCCGCCCCGATGCCAGTCGCACGTCCAGGCCTCTGGAACTTCTGAGCAGCTGGCTGCGAATCGGGGTTCCCACAACCCATACTTTGTGTTTAATAATTTGCTACAGCGGCTCACAGAACTCGCAGAGAAACGCTTTGCTTGTGTTGACTGGTTTATTACGAAGGAAATTACAAAGTACACAGATGAACAAGGCGGCCTCCAGATGGGAGAGGAGCCGCGGGTGGGGCACGTGGGGATGGGTGAGGGGCTCTCGGAACTTTCACATGTTCAGGAACTTCCACATGTTCAGCTATATCTGGAATCTCCCCAGGCCCCGTCCTCTTGGGTTTTCGTGGAGTCTTTGTCATGTAGGCCTGGTTTATTAAACCAGTGGCCACTGATGATGGACTCAATCTTTCTAGCTCTCTCTGGAGATTGGGGGTGGGGTGGGACTGAAAGTCACAACCCCTTGATCATGCCTTGGCCTTTCTTGTGACCAGACCCCAGTCAACCCATTGGCATACAAAAGACACTCATTGCTCCGGAGATCCCAAGGGTCTGGGGAACTCTACGTCAGGACGAAGATCAAATATATTCCACAGTGTCCCAGGCCCACAGGCTGGTCAGCTGCCAGGACCTGCAGAATTGCTGAGCTAGGATCTGCTCTGCCAACCTGAGCTCCTTGTGGGGCCAGGGCTGGCCACAGCGGTGTCCTCCCTCCCAGGTGAGGCTTCCAGCCGCCCTCAAGGAGGCAGAGTCACTTGTAGCCATTGGCTCAGGGGCTGCTAAGAGGGAGGGATGGGGTGTTTTCGGGGATAAAAAATAATGATTTTTTAACATAGTCCAGGCTAGGTACCACCAGGCATCAGGCCCTTCTCTTCTCTATGAGAAACTGTCTGTGGGACGCCCCTGCCCAGGGCTTCCAGAACACAGAGGTGGGTTATACAAGCAGGGCTGAGTGGCGAGGCCGGGGCTGGCTCCGTCTGGAGTTTTTGTTTCCCGTGTTCGTGTTCCCAGAACGGCCAATGTACGTCTGAAAAGAGGGCTGCCGTTCTCCTCGGAGGACCTGGAACCCCACCACCCACAGGACGGCTCCGTCCTCTTTCCTTCTCCCGGCTCCTTTGTAACCACTGATGTTTGTTTCTCGGCCCAGTGAGGACCCTTTCCCGCAGGCGTGGGGTCAGAGAGGGTGGGCAGAGGCGAGGTCGGGAGCAAGATCCCGGTCTGGCCCCCCACCTGGTAACCTTGTGTGACCAGGACAAACCACCGGAACTGTCTGTGTCTTAGTTCAACACGTCATCCCTGGGAGGCTTTGTGCCACATCCAGCACAAAGTAGGTGTCATCTGAGCTCTTGCTTTCATTATTACATTATTACGGACCTGGGTTCCAGTCCTGGCTCTGCCAGCTCCTCGTTATGTGAACTTGGCCGAGCTGTGCAACGCCTCTGGGCCTTCGGTTCCTCATCCGGAATGTTCAGGCCATGAAGCCTCCCTGGCAGGGCTGTTGTGAAAGTCGACAAGATTAGACGTGATGATGATGATGCGTGTTGAACGCCGAGGGCAGTGCTGGGCCTGGAATAAGCGCTCAGTCGGTGACGGCTGTTACCATCGTTATGAGTTGTAAGTTGTACTCGAACCACGTGGCAGGGAGTGAGATGGACGTGAGCCGGTGTCCTCCACCTCCCGGGCCTCCGCCTGCACTGACTTCCTCCCTGCCTAGAAGCGATTCTCACAGGCCAGGGAGACAGGTGGGAGAGCAGCTGGCTGCTGTGGGACTAGGGTGGGGGCGGGTCCTGGGAGATGACTGACCGGAACGTCAGTTCCCTGGTGATTCAGGCAGAGCCACATGGAGCCGTGACTGGAGGCTGGAGGACATGCCGGGCTCAGCATGGCTTAGACTCTGTCAGTTCCAGGGGCCTAGACCGCCGGGGGTGGAGGCAAAGAAAGGGGTTTCTCCCTTTAGGGCTGGAAGGAGCTGATGCGGGCTGTGGGATTCCAGTCCCAGAAGGATTTGTTGGAGCCGCCAAGCGGAAATGTGAGTTTAGAGCTCGTGGAAAGGTTGACACCGGCCGGGGACTCCTCCTAACCCTCGGCGCGGTGTCGGGCAGACCTGGGGGACTTGGAGAGGGTTGTGTGCCAGAGCTCCTGATGGAACTCTCCGCAGAGGGATGGCTCGGATGCACGTGGATTTCCGGTCCTCAGTCACCCCCTGGGGAGAATCGGTGTCACGGTTTGTCCTCACACGACGCCCCACGAGACCAGGCCTGTCCCCTTGGATGTTTGAAGGGGAGGATTCTGGAGTCTCCCAAGAGGCCTCCCGCGCAGGGCTGGTGGATTCCTTTTCCTTCTCCGGCAGGACGTTAGAGCGGCATTGATCCACATTTCAAAACCCAGGCTCCCTTTGGATACTCGTGGAACCCTTCCACGTCCTTTTTTTCATACGTGATTTGAAGTTTCAAAACAGTATTGTGTGTTTGAAAAAAGTGGGCATGACACTGAGTAGCCCGTCCATGGGCCCTGCAGGTTCTGACTGCCCCCCACAGCCCTCAGAGGTGAAGGTGCGGACCCGTGGGTGGCTGTGGCGAGCCATCGGCAGAAACGAGCACGCGGGGACTTGCCTGGCCTCAGGGCTTGACGTCCTCAGTCTTGTTACCAGGGTGGGGCTGGTCCAGGAGCTGCTCCTGGCTGTGTCCTCTGGCCCCGTAAGGACAGCTCCTCTGTCCGTCCCACACTGAGGTGCGTTCCGCCTGACGTCCATTTCTGCACAGGTGTTCTTCAGTCCTGGTCAGACTTAATGCTCTGTCCGCTCAGGTTGGCCTTTTTAAAATTTGAGTGGGTCTCACTCCCACCTAGGCTGTAGTGCTGCGGTCCCGTCACAACCCACTGTGGCCTTGACCTTCTGAGCTCAAACGATTGTTCCGAGTAGCTGGGACTACAGGTGTGCACCACCACGCCCGGCTAACTTTTGTATTTTTCTTGTAGAGCTGGGGTCTTGTTATGTTGCCCAGGCTGGTCTCGACCTCCTGGGCTCAAGTGATCCATCCTGTGCTGGCGTTTGTGCATCTCTTCACCACATCAGCAGTCCCCACACCTCACGCTGGGCTCAGACCTGGCACCCACCGTGTCCTCCACAGATGCTGAATGAACTCCTGGAGACCAAGCCCACGTCCTGTGCTTCCTCCTTTGATCGAACATTATTAGATTTGCTGGGTTTTATTTTTATTTTATTTTTTTGACACAGAGTCTTGCTCTGTTACCCAGGCTGGAGTGCAGTGGTGCCATCTCAGCTCACTGCAACTTCCGCCTTCTGGTTTCAAGCAATTCTCCTGCCTCAGCCACCAAGTAGCTGGGATTCCAGGTGCGTACTACCACGCCCAGCTAATTTTTGTATTTTTAGTAAAGACGGGGTTTCACTGTGTTGGCCAGGTGGGTCTTGAACTCCTGACCTCATGATTCACCCACCTTGGTCCCCCAAAGTGCTGGGATCACAGCCATGAGCCACTGCGCCCGGCCAGATTTGCTGGTTTTTGAAAACCCCCCCTCTCACCTTCTGGTTTAGCCACCCCATCCACCCCTTGGCCCAAGCTCCTGTTGAATGCACCGTGCCCCTGTCACTCATGCTGCACAGCCCTCGGTCCAGTTCCAGATGGCTCGAACCTCCTTTGTTTCCTGTGTCCTGCCGGAAAAGATGCAGAAGCCTCTCTGGGACTGAGAGGGGATGCGAGGTTAACCAGGACAGAAAAGGGGTTCACCGAGGCCCCGTGGGGTGGGCAGGTGAGGCGCTGTCTCCCCTGGCCCCCCGGACCCCCTGCCTCCAGCCAGCCTGGCGGTTTCACCTCGTCAGAATAAACTGATTTCCCTGCGACTGACACTCGCTGAGGCACGAGTGCAGAAACGATCCGAAGCCCCGTCCAAGTCATGATTTCTTATTATGCGCTCCGTGAATGTTAATAGCCAACAGCTGATGCTGTTGCCTTTTTTAACCCTCCTCTGCACTTGGGACGCAGTGGTAACTGCATGAGTGGCAGGCGGAGGGAGGAGGTGTTTGGTGTTTTGGAAGCGGAGCTTGAAAGCGACAGGAAACGATGGTGCTTGCTTTCAACCGGGAGGGGTGGCTGGGGGCTGGCACAGGCCTGGGGTTTGCAGGTGGTCCCCAGGCCATGTCAGAGGCTCTTCCAATGGAGGGGAAGGGCCTGCTCGGTGGTGGTGCTGCAGCCTGCCGGCAGCCTTGGTAAAGGGGTGGCTCTGCCCTGTGTGGCTGGTTCCCCTGGGAGCCACCAGCAGCCAGGATGGAGGAGGGCTGGTGCTCCCTTTGCAGGACATGGGTAGGAAGCCCAGAGAGACTTGCCTTCCTCCTCAAATGTTTCTCCCCTTGCCTCTGGCTTCTGCCTCAGACCAAGCAGCAGGTGGCTGTGCCTCTTTGGGGCCTTCTGTGGCTTGGTATTTGTGGGTGGTCAGGGCAAGGTCGAGAGCTCCACGTGGCCCCCCGGCTGTGTCCTAAGGAATGGGAAGAGGGGCCTGGCTGTGCCCCTCCCACTTGAGCCTTGACCTCATCTGTCATTCTGGAAGAGGAGCCAGGGCCCAGGGAGCCAGCCCTGCCTTTCCTCAGGGTGGGGACGGTGAAGTGGGGTCCAGGCAGGAGGATGCTAGCCAGGCAACCAGGCCCGGCTGGGGTAGCAGGAGCCCAGGTCCGAGGCTCAGACAGAACAGGGTTCGCATCCCAGGTCCCTGCGTCCAGTTGCTTAACCTCAAGCCTCAGATGCCTTGTGTCACACAGGAACAGTCTTACCCACCTCGGAGGGCTGTGGTGAAAATTAAATGAGATCCTACGTCAAGCAGCTAGCTTGGTGCCTGGTGTAAGCATAAGTACCCAAGAAAATATATAAATATTTATAATTATATACATCAATATCTGAACTGTGTATACATTTAAAGTCATTTGGCAGCAGGGCCTGGGTTCCAGACAGCGTCTGCAGCAACAGAGCCGTATCCAGCCTTTCCACGGCCGGCCTGCTGGGGCGGGTGATGCTTCTGCAAGCCTGATGGATGGCGCTTCTGGGGCTGAGCAGGGCTGAGCTTATGATCGGAGGGACCAGTGAGCCAGGGACAGCATCTGGGACCTGCTGTGGGGGTGCACAGGCCTGAGGACACTTGGGCCGCGGTCAGCCACTGTGACTGTCTCCTGCCTGTCTGCGTGGACACTTTCAGCTTCTTTAATCCATCCTGACCTGCAAAAATCCAGACCTGGTCAGAAAATGAAGTTGGGGCAAGTGACTTTCCAAAGCATTTAGCATAAGCGTCCTTTAAATAGGAATTCTGCTTATCCATTTAAAATAGATTTTGACTTTGCACAGTTGGATTTCCATTTGGGCTGATATCCTTCTAGGTGGTTCTCTGTGTATATATAGATGCCTCTGTAGATGTGGACATATCTACATATTTATGTGGTGGATGGCCCTGCCATGCAGACGGTTTCCAACGTGCTTTTTTTAACTTAACAATTTCTGGTGAATATTGCCCCATACAGCTTCGTCGTCATTTTCGCCACTTTTTCTATTTACATCGTCGTTGTCTTTATCGCTGGATAGCCTTCCCCTAAACCCAGTAAGATTTTCCCTTTTGAAGGTATGATTTCTAGCATCAGGAGGACATTGTGTGGTGTGAACCACACCCATGGAGGCTCCCTCGTCATGCTGCTTTGTGCGTGCACCGAGGCCGTTCAAACGTAGCTCTTTCTTTCCCTGTTTTATAGCGGCAGGGGGATGACCCCTCTGGAAGCAGCTATTTCTTTCCCTGTTTTATCGCGGCAGGGGGATGACCCCTCTGGAAGCAGCTATTTCTTTCCCTGTTTTATAGCGGCAGGGGGATGACCCCTCTGGAAGCAGCTATTTCTTTCCCTGTTTTATCCGGGCAGGGGGATGACCCCTCTGGAAGCAGCTATTTCTTTCCTGTTTTATCGCGGCAGGGGGATGACCCCTCTGGAAGCAGCTATTTCTTTCCCTGTTTTATAGCGGCAGGGGGATGACCCCTCTGGAAGCAGCTATTTCTTTCCCTGTTTTATCCGGGCAGGGGGATGACCCCTCTGGAAGCAGCTATTTCTTTCCCTGTTTTATCGGGGCAGGGGGATGACCCCTCTGGAAGCGTCGTCCGCAGTAGGGTTCCTCCTGAGAAATCAGTTCACCTGCCAATTTCAATTCACTGGAACTCTCAGGAAAGAGTAATTTTCCAGATAAAAGATTGCTATTTTTTTACATGGGATGGTCGGGGGGTGGGGCAGGGGCTCACTATGTTGCCCAGGCTGGTCTTGAACTTCTGGCCTCAAACAATCCTCCCACCTCGGCCTCCCAAAGCGCTGGGATTACAGGCGTGGTCCACTGCACCTGGCCCTAAGTTTTGCTCGTTGATAAACGACTCCGTTCCATGGGACACTCTTTGAGGACAAAGGGCCATGTCTTGTTTGTTCTCAGCATTCTTAGAATAATGCCTTCCCTACAGTACAGTAAACGTGTGTGAATTGAAGCTCCAGATGTTTAAACCAGCCATCTTCAGTGTTCATTTCCACAGCACAGCGTACGTTTTCCAGGCCTCCTTGGACAGAACGTTTGAGCCCAGTTTCACCCTAGCCCTCTCCGTGCGGTGGATGGTAACACTGTGGAGCCAGGAGCTGAGTCTCCGTCCAGGAGTGGGAGGCTGTTTGCTGGTGACCCAGTGACTCCAGACCACGGCTACTGTGAGATGGCGGCGTCTGCTTTCAGAGCAGTTTCGTTCCCTCCCCCCATGTTGGCACTAAGCCCCTTCCCATCTTCTGATCTGTGGGAGCGCGGGAACCACGCCATGGAACGTGCTGGAACTCCGCATCATGAAATGGACTGGTGAGGACTCGAAGGCCAGCTTGGGCGTGACGCACCTGAACTTCGGAGCGGACCGGCAGACCGTTCTGTTGTGTTTTGACTCCTGGGTGCCGTCTGGAAGGAGAAGGGGTGGGATGGGGAATTGCAGGAAGCAGAAGCATCACTGAAGTGACCGGAAGGTGCCTGATCAGGCCTTGGAACGGGTCTGCACACGTAGGCGGCCGCAGCATGAGCCCGGGGGAGGCAGGCAGGAGCCGTAAAGGGAAGGGTCAGGTAAACATCCGCACTCCCCACCCTTAGTGCAGAACTCCCGGCGTCATTTCCGCTGTGGCCGGGCCAGCCTGGGTTTATGCTCCATACTCTGAGAATGAGGCCACCTGGCCACCACCCCACCTCCTCGGACACTCACCCGTGTGCAGCTGTCTCTGGCGTGGCCTCTCACAACCCTGCTGGTCAGCCTCACTCCGTGTGGACGTGCCCAGGCCCTGCCTCATGCCGTGGAGCGAGCGCCTTCACGCCTCCGTGCAGCTTGTCTTCCCAGCAGATCGGCATGTTTCCGGAGGGACCCTGTCTCGCCTTTTCAACTGTAATATCTTAAGTAGCTTCCGTGTGTTCATTCCGTTCTTCTGTAAACACCGTTGTGCCGGGCGCGGGGAGCAGGAAGGCGAACAGAAGTGGGCGTGGCCTCTGCCCTCGGGGAGCTGCAGCCGGCGGGGGAGTGACAGGAGCCCCAGCACACAGCGGAGGGTGAAATCACAACCTGGACAGCGGAGAAGAGACAGGAACCCATTCTGGAGGCTCTTACCGTGGAAGGAGTCGCGGAAGACTTCCCTGAAGACGTGCTGCTTGCTGAGGTCTGAGGGCCGCGTAGGTTAATGAGGAGACAGCGTGGTCAAGTGCATCCCAGACAGAGGGGGCAGCACGTGCAAAGGCCCCGTGACGGAAGGACCAGGGGCTGACAAAAGACCCACGCGGCTGGAGCTGAGGGTGGAGGACGGGGAAGTAGAGCAGGGCCAGCCCGAACGCCTTCCGAAGTGGGTGGTGGTCACCCCAGAGCAGCGGGAAGCCTCTGATGGCTTTTACGTTGGGAGGGATGGGAGAAGTGGCACGAGGAGATTTGCGTCTTGAGAAGACTGCCCTGGCTGCCATGTTGGGAACCAGTTGGAGGACAGCCGCGGTCGGGTGGGGAGATCTGCCGGGCGGCCTTGGTGTGGGTATGAGCGCTGGCAGCAGAGATCAGGGATGGGGCTGCAGGGGAATTCGCAGGTTGGAGAGAGATTTGAATTCTTGGAGACGGATTATCTGGGCAGGAGGGAGGGACGATGGGGGCCCAGGATGAGCTCTGGGTTGTGGCTTGCGTGACTGACAGATGCTGGCCGCCTTCACCGAGACGGGCGTGGCTATAAAGGCCTGAGGTTGCTGCCAGCCTAACCTTTTGTGGTGCTAAAAGCACTTTCATGACCATCTCCCTCCGTCGCCTCATCTGCAGCCTGCGGGGGGAGGGAGGGGGGCCTGTTACCAGGGACCTACAGATGAGGAAACGAGGCTCAGAGAAGGTGAGTTCCAAGTCCAAGGTTGCCTCTCAACGGCACACCCTGCTCTCTCCGGCCCCAAAGCCTGTGTCCCATGGGCGGTCCCTGGGGAACCCCCTTTCCTGTGTTCTTGGGGGTAGAGAGAATATACATTTCTTTGCAAAAGAAGCTCATGGAGGGACTGAGACGGGAGTGGGGAGAGACGGTGCACGGTCTGAAGGCCTGGAGTCGTGTGGCTTCTGCCCTGGGGTGGTTAGGCCCACAAGTTTTGTTGGTTTAACACTCACAGTTCCAGGCTGCAGGGTGCATGAGGCAGCCGAGCCCGGGAAGCCAGGACTCCCCTGCCCTGGGCAAATCCACTCCAAGGAAGCCCGTCTCAGGCAGGGAAGTGAGTGGCCATCCCGGGCCCCAGGACTGGCCTTAGCGGAGGTTGTGAAGTGCTGCGTTCGCACCAAGCTGATGTAGAGGCTGGTTTGCGCGCGCTCATGGGTTTTTAAAATTATCACCTGTTTATTGGAACCTGGGAACAAAGACCAAGCCCATAAGAGGCGGCTCATTACTGTCTTACTGACCTGAGACTTACTGGAGCAGCAGTTATGTGTTATTTGAATGGGAGCACATCATCTTTCCGTAGCCTTCGCCTCCTGGGAGCGCCCCGTGCCCCCTGCCAGCCAGAGACACCGAAGGAAGCTGGGGATGACTGAGACGTGGAGAACTGACCGTAGGTGTCACCAGTGATGGTTGTTAGCGGGAAACAGGCTGCCTGAGGTGGGACGGGATTGTTCTCTCCACCTGGCCAACCACAAGCTCCTGCTGGGGCCGGGGAGCGGAGACAGCACCAGACCCTACGGGGAAGGCGGAGGTTCCTGTGCTGCTCCTGTCCCCAGATCCGCGGGCTCCGTGTCCTCGTGGTCTGTGAGTGGAGACAGGACCCAGTTCCGTGGACACCCTCCTGCTTTCTCTCCCTGCCCCCCCACAGCACCCTGTTTCATCAGTGAGACACATGGACACTTGTCCCTTAAAACTCCCCATAGGGCAGCTGAGCTCCCCGCGGCAGCAGCAGGGGGACGTCAGAGCAAGCGTTTAGGGCCTGGGCCCCACCCTGTTCGTCCGTGTCTGTCAGGCCGGGCCTGTGCGCCTCATGGGTGCCCAGCAGGTGATGGTGACGTGGATCAGTGGATCGGGGGGCGGTGAGCGCTGGATGGGGTGGGGTGGAGATAGAGCCGTGCTGAGGGGCAGCACATGAGTGCATTCGTCTGATTGGAAGCTCTAGGGGGGCAGGGGGAGCAGGCTGGTGGCAGGTTGAGTGGCGAGACTGAGGGCAGGGTCCTCCGGCCCAGCGCTGTCCTGCAGAACCTCACGGTGAGGATGAAAATGTATTTCTGTCCTGTCCCACGCAGTAGCCACCGGCCACGCGAGGCAACGGAGTATCTGCAATGGGGTCAGTGTGGTCTCAGTGCTGTTTTTCATTTTATTTAATTGTAATCAGCTTGCATTTAAATAGCCACCGGCAGCTGGCGGCTACGTGCTCGATCGTGCCGGACTAGAGGAGCATCGTGCCAGGCTGCAGAGCGCGGTGTGAGGGCTGCACTCGTGACAACTGCAGCTGCCGGTCATCGAGTGGCTCTTACGTTGATCCTCAAAACAACTCAAGGGTGTAAGTGTTATCCCACTTCACAGATGAGAACGTCTGAGGTTTAGAGAGGCTTTGGTAGCTTGCCCCGGGCCCACCCAGGTCTGCCAGCCCCTAAACCTGTGCATGGTGCCGTGCGGCTTCAGAAGGAGCTGAGAGCCACGTTTCAGGAACCGGACTTGGTTCCAGTGCAGGACGGCGTGAGGCGCAGACTCAGGAGGACGGAGGGCTGTAGACGGCTCCAGGGCTGAGAGACGATGATGCTCCCATTTCTGGGACTCCCGAGTACAAAAGCAGAGAGAGGATCCCAGTCCTGGTCGGGGGCTGCTGTGGACTGAATGTTTGTGTCACCCCAAGATGCCTACATGGAAGCCCTTGCTCTGACGTGGTGTTTGGAGATGGGGACTTTGGGAGGTGAGAAGAGGAGGTCCCGAGGGTGGGTCCCTGTGATGGGACCGGCGTCCTTATCGGAGGAGGAGGAGGCCAGACCTCACTCTCTGCCACGGGAGGGCACAGCAAGAAGCTGCCATGTGTACGCCAGGAAGAGCCTGCCCTAGAACCTGCCGTGTCAGCACCCAACCGGGGCCGCCAGGCCTGTGCACATGTGACACACACGCGTCTGTTGTTTCAGCCACTCAGTCTGTGCTGTTTGTTACGGCAGCCTGAACTGACTGAGAGGGGGCAGAGGCTGTCCCCTCCCCCTTGGCTGTGTGCGCAGGGCAGAGGCCCGGCTGTGAGGGCGCCTGTGGGGTGCAGTGGGAGGCCGCGGGGCTTTGTGCTGACAGCTGGAAACCTCTCCCCCCGCACTGGGAGACAGCACGGAGGGAAGGGCCAGACTCCCCAGCCTGGGCCGTTGCTCCTGGAGCCAGCATCAGGCCACACCCACGGCCCCAGCAAAGCTTTTTCCCAGGCTCAGGCCCTGGCACCTTCTCTGCCCCTTGAGAGCCATCAGCACGTCCCCGGGGACCCGCCTGAGCAGAAGCAGTTCTCTGGAGAGCTGTGCCGCCAGCCTGGCACCAGGGCAGGGGAGGGTGTGACCAACTCTCCTGAGATCTGAGCAAAGATCCCGCTTTACCCCCAACGAGCCGTGTGACCTCGGGCAGCCGGAACCATCCCTGAGCTTTTGTTTTTTCATCTGTATAGTGGGGATCAGAACACCCGCCTCCCTCTTACTCCGTGGCCTGGGCCGTGGTCCCTGGTCCGATACCCGGGCCGTGGTCCCTGGTCCGATACCTCGGCTGTGGTCCCTGGTCTGGTCCTGGGCTCTGGTGCTGACTAACTGTGCCGTGGGTGTTTGATCCCTCCTGTTCCCGCACCATCATCTCGTTCAGCAGCCTGCGCAGGGCAGGGCACTCTGGGTGTTTGTAAGGTGAGCGGCCCTCAGCCTGTGCCTGTGTAAAGAGTGCAGAAGGCAGAGCTCACGTCTCCGAGGGCCACACTTGTGTCCGCCTGTTCCCGTGTACACGGCGATGCTGGGAATCTGCAAGGAAAACAGAGCTAATGAGCGTCAGTGCCTCCCTTCTTCCTCCTTTACCCAGAGAGGAGAGGCCATGCTGTGGTTCTGGAACCCGCCTCACGGGCTGATGGGGTCCCTGTTGTAAAGGTAGAAAGATTGGGAGCGAAGGGTGGGAGGCTGGAGAGAGGCTGCTTTCTTGCGGAAGGGGAGAGTCACCGGACTGTGTGAGGGATGGTGGCCTAGGGTTCCAGGGGGACAGGCTACCGGTCCTTGGAGGGGCTGAAGCCCAGCCTAGCAACAGTCCCAGACCCAAGACTGGCACAGACATGGCCACGTGCTCCCCCCGCCCTCGAGGGGCCACGGGAGCTTGGGAAGCAAGCAGGCCAGCAGTGAGGTGTGTGGACGGCGCTCAGGGGACCCTCTGCCGATGGGCTGGGCCATCGAACACCCCAAGCCTGGGACCTTCCTGAGAGCTTGGAAAGGGGCCCTAAGTGTGGCCGAGGCTTGGGCAGATTTTCCTGCCACCCAGAGGGACAGGAGCTTGGAGCAGAGGGACAGGAGCTTGGAGCAGATTGCATTTTATTTGGAGAATTAAAAGAGAGGTGACATTTCTTGAACCTGACCATTGGATGGTAGCAAATCTGTCCCCTGCAGGAATGTGTCATATCTTCCGCCCCCGCGAGCTTGCTCCCCGCTCCCCGGAGGCACTGAGCTCAGCCGCCCGATCAGGCCAGTGACCTCCACACGCTCGACACGGAAGCCAAGTTGGTGACCTTTTTCCTCGCCGTGGAGAGGTGTGCTCCTTGCTGAGTTGGCAGCCTGCAAAAAAGGCCGAGCAACAGATGCCGCCTTCCCTCGGCGGGGGGCTGCAGAGAGCCCCCACCCACGCAGGGACCGCGTGGCTTCTGTGTGGCAGAAAGATGGATGAGCTGGGGCACCAGTTCTGAGGCGTCGCCAGCTATCGCTGAATCAGACTCTGCCGGGGTCAGCCTGGAGCCGGCCTCAGCCCCAGCAGATCCACCTCAGCCGCAGCAGATCCACCTCGGCCTCCCAGCAGATCCACTTCAGCCTCCCAGCAGATCCACCTCAGCCCCAGCAGATCCACCTCAGCCCCAGCAGATCCACCTCGGCCCCAGCAGATCCACCTCGGCCTCCCAGCAGATCCACTTCGGCCTCCCAGCAGATCCACCTCAGCCCCAGCAGATCCACCTCGGCCCCAGCAGATCCACCTCGGCCCCAGCAGATCCACCTCGGCCCCAGCATGCTGCCTCTGGGCTGTCCCACCTCTACTTGTTGCCACACGTTCAGGGGAAGCAGCAGAAGTGCAGTCACGCATCCCATAATGATGTTTTGGCCAACAAATGTCCCACACCATTATCACACCACATTCTTACTGTACCATTTCTACGATATATTTAGATACAGAAATACCTTCCGCTGTGTCACAGTTGCCTGCAGCGTTCGGTACAGTAGCACGTCATACAGGTTTGCAGCCTGGGTGTGCAGCCGGCTGCACGATCTCGATGCGTGTCTGTGCTCCATGTGGTATTTGCAAAATGGTGCGATCACCTAACAGTGCCTTTTCTCAGGACGTAGTCTTGGTTTTTTTTTTTTTTTGAGATGGAGTCTCGCTCTGTCACCCAGGCTGGAGTGCAGTGGCCGGATCTCAGCTCACTGCAAGCTCCGCCTCCCAGATTTACGCCATTCTCCTGCCTCAGCCTCCCGAGTAGCTGGGACTACAGGCGCCGCCACCACGCCTGGCTAATTTTTTGTATTTTTAGTAGAGACGGGGTTTCACCGTGTTAGCCAGGATGGTCTCGATCTCCTGACCTTGTGATCCACCCGCCTCGGCCTCCCAAAGTGCTCGGATTACAGGCGTGAGCCACCGCGCCCGGCCCATAGTCTTGTTTTTAAGCAACACTAATTGTATTTATAAGTTATGAGCTTAGTCAACCTTGCTTAAAGCACAGCCCCTTTCCAGTTCTCATGAAGCGCCTGGGCTTGGGGTCTTGGATGGCCCAGCATGTCAGCAGACTGTAGATTCTAGATCCTGGCTATTTCTGTGTCCAGAAAACATGATAAAATGTCTCTAGAGTCTGACCTGAATCCATGGTTGCCACGTGGACCTGCGCAAACCCTCAGACTCTGCCAAGCGCCAGGTTCCTCACCTGTAACGTGGGCCCGAAGTTGATGTAACTAGGGCACCAGGGTCACTGAGCGGCGCTTGGTGCGAGGGAAGCGCTCATGTTACGAGTGTTTCTCGCGGTTGCATCTTCCGACGTGTCTGGCCCGCAGGCAAGTTTTGGGTACGATTTTATGCGAATGTCTGTTTCTTTGGTGAAGCACATTGTTTTCTGCCCCATTTCCAGGTAGCACCGCGACCTGCTGTGTGAAGCCCAGATCACCTGCCGTCGTGTGTGCCTGGACCCTCCCCTGGCGCTGGGTGTCTCGGTGGTTTCCAGTTCTTTGCTGTCAAACACGGTGCAGCTGTGAATGTCAGCAAGCTCAGCTTCCTCGCTGTGACTCTAACAGAACCGAACTCTGGGGGAGTCGGTATCGTGGAGCTCCGTGGATGGGGCCATCCATTATGTCCAAAGCCAGCTAAGGAGTTTTAGAGGATCTGTGCCTTTGGGGTGATGGATTCCTTCTGTCCTGAAGCACGAGACCCTCCTTGGCAGATGCCACGTGTCCCTTTGTTACAGTTGTCCGAGTCCCTTGGTGGAGGAGGAAGCGGCTGCCGTCTTTACAATCCCATGTCCTCTCTCTCGTAGAAAGTCTGCACCAAGTGTGGGATCGAGGCCTCTCCCGGCCAGAAGCGGCCCCTGTGGCTGTGTAAGATCTGCAGTGAGCAGAGAGAGGTAGGGTGCCAGGCGGTGGTGGGGAGGGCTGGGTGGGCGGATTGTTCTCAGATGGGGGTGGGTGGACGGTCAGGGTGACGGTGGGGAGGCTGGGCGGGGCGGATTGTTCTCACATGGGGGTGGGTGGACGGTCAGGGTGGCCGTGGGGAGGGCTGGGTGGGCGGATTTATTCTCAGATGGGGGTGGTGGACGGTCAGGGTGACGGTGGGGAGGGCTGGGTGGGCGGATTTATTCTCAGATGGGGGGGGTGGACGGTCAGGGTGGCCGTGGGGAGGGCTGGGTGGGCGGATTTGTTCTCAGATGGGGGTGGGTGGACGGTCAGGGTGACGGTGGGGAGGGCTGGGCGGGGCGGATTTGTTCTCAGATGGGGGGGGTGGACGGTCAGGGTGACGGTGGGGAGGGCTGGGCGGGGCGGATTTGTTCTCACATGGGGGTGGGTGGACGGTCAGGGTGACGGTGGGGAGGGCTGGTGGGCGGATTTATTCTCAGATGGGGGTGGGTGGACGGTCAGGGTGGCGGCGGACAGGGGTGGCTGGGGCAGATGTGCTTTCAGATGGGGGTGGGTGCACGGTCACTGGCAGGGGTTTCTCTGGAGGTCAAGGAAGAACTGACCACGCAGGGGAGAAAAGCGCGGAGGGACAGCCTGCCGGCCGGCCGGCCACCTCCCCCACGCAGGGGCGGCAGGTTCTACAGCTGGGAGCGTCCGAGGTGTCGGCGGGAAGCCCTGCACTGTGGGTGTGAGAGCCTGTGGTGCTTGTGGGGGCTGGTGTTACGGGAATGGTTGTCGCTACCCCAGGGTGAACGTTGACTGTGTACCTGGAACTGCCGTGAGTTCCTGGCATGTATGAATTCATTTCATCCCTACACAACCCCGGTGGTGCGATTCTTGTCCCCTTTTCCTGATGGGGATATAAAGACACAAGAGGTTAAATCATCTGTGAGCACCGAGCCAGTTAGTCGGGAGCCGGAAACTGAACTCAGCGTGGTCTGCGGTCATGATGCCGCCCGAAGCCCCGTCTGCGGCTACGGTTCACGGTTCTAGTTCCAGCCCCATTTGAGGGAAGGAAGTTGAGGCTCAGTGAGGACTCTGGGGAGTGGCAGATGGGCAGGGATGGTCAGAATCTCCCTGTGCCAGGGTGCCAGGTCGGAATGGAGCCAACACGGCAGGACGTGGCAGGTAGCTCCTGGGAAGTGCCCTGGGGGGCAGCACGGGGACAGCATGTGAGGGGCGAGGAGGCCCGCAGCGGGTCTTCCAGATGGGGATTTGTTACTTTTTAAATCTCGCTTGTCACGTCGTATATACTTTTCATCTGAGGGTCCACAAAACACCTTCAGTTCTGGAAATTTCTCAGCCATGATGTCTTTGAATACAGCTCCTCTGCCATTCCTCCTCTCCTCTCTGGAAATCCCGCTAGATACATTTTAGAGCCCCTCAACCATCCCCCACGGCTCTTTCTTGTTTATTTCTTTATCTTTCTGCGATACTTCCCACTGAGTTCCTCGGTACCGCCTTCCAAGTCACTAAGTCTTTCCTCGAGATCACCTCCCCATTGGTGTCTTTCCTAGGGTTAGTTTTCCTCGGGTGTTTTGGAATTGTGGTTTGCCTGCTCATCTTGTGTGATAATGGTCCCTTCTCTCTCTTTCCCACCCAGCTCTTCTAGCTGGATAGCTTTGCAGCTGCTCCCACCTGGGTCCGGGGTTGCCCGGTGCTGAGCCAGGCGTCCTGGGTTTGTGGCGAGCTGCTTATCCATGGTGATACTGGGATTATTCCCAGAGTCTCACCCTGGCTGCAACAGCTTGGCCCGGCCTTGCTGCTGCTGGCTCACCTTCCTCTGAGCTCATTTCCTTGTATATGCTGTAGTCCCGGCGCAGGACCCTGCTGATTTCAGCCTCCTTTCCCAGGTGGACAATCCCCTCGCCAACCTGATTTTAGTGACTCTGCTCTGGTCCCCCACCTCCCAAGGGACACTTTTAGTCCCTGCACCCTGGAAGACCCATCTCCCAGCTGCTGTCTGCTTCTGACAGACAGAGAATAAATGCATTTATTCACATAGGCAGCTGACACATTTATTGAGCATCTCCTACGTGCCAGGCACAATAGTTCTTCCAGTGGGAGAGGGAGACCACAAACCCGGTAAATTCTGCAGAGTCACAGACGGTGATCAAGGCCTCGGGGCAAAGGGGAGAAGGGGTGCTGGGGACACTGGCGTGGCTGCTGGCTTACATGGGGATCAGGGAGGGCCCACTGACAAAATGACTTTTGAGCCGAGATCTGAAGCATCTTCTGTGGCTATGTGGAGGGAAAGCATTCCAAGTAGGGGTGCAAGAGGTGCAAAGGCCCCGAGGCAGACGTGTGTGCTCAGTAGATTGGAGGCACAGCTCGGAGACCAGCGTGGCTGGAGTTAGGTTGGGGCTGGGGAGGGGTTGTCAGATGTATTAGTCTGTTCTCACGCTGCTGATAAAGACGTGCCTGAGACTGGGTAATTATAAAGGGAAGAGATTTGATGGACTCAGTTCCACATGGCCGGGGAGGCCTCCCAACCATGGCAGAAGGCAGAAGGCATGTCTTACACGGTGGCAGGCAAAGAAAGAATGAGACCAAGTGAAGGGAGTTTCTTCTTATAAAAACATCAGATCTCATGACACTTAGTCACTACCAGGAGAACAGTCTGGGGAAACCGCCCCCTCATTCAATTACCTCCCACTTGGTCGCTCCCACAACACGTGGGAATCATGGGAGCTACAGTTCAAGATGAGATTTGGGCGGGGACACAGCCAGACCATATCGTCGGAGACATGATAGAGTGGGTCAGATCGTGTTGGTGCTTAGAGACCTTTGTAAGGACTTTGGGTTTGGGGAGTTGTTTGTTTTGTTTTTCTGAGACAGGATCTCACTGTGTCACCCAGGCTGTAGGGCAGTGCCACGACCTCAGCTTACTGCAACCTCTGCCTTCAGGGCTCAGCCAACCCTCCCACCTCAGCCTCCCAAATAGCTGGGACTGCAGGCTGTGCCACCATGTCCAGCTAATTTTTTGTATTTTTGTAGAGACGGGGTTTTGCCATGTTGCCCAGGCTGGTCTCAAACTCCTGAGCTCAAGCAGTCTGCCTGCCCCAGTCTCCCAAAGTGCTGGGATTTCAGGCGTGAGCCACTGCACCTGGCCAAGACTTTGGTTTTACACTCAGGAAAATGAGGCGCCCTTGGAGGGTCTTGAGGAAAGCAGAGACAGAATCCCATCTCCCCCTCTTTTAAAGGGTACTCATGCTGCTGTGCTGAGAAATAATTGCAGACTCTCTCAAAGCCATTAGCACAGTATTTTATTTTTCTTATTTAATATCGCCCAGATACGTAAGTTCTTGTCTGTTGTCACCTTTGGAAGTTTTCATTTTTTAAACATATATTATATACATTTTACTCTTTTCTGATGATAAAATTAATATGGATCATTGAGGAACATTTACAATGATAGACAAGCATAAAGAAGTATGCACCTTCCAAAAATCCAGAATCAGGGACAACCATTGGAATATTTAGTATATTCCAATCATTTTTCTCTGCCTTTTTTCTTTATATTATTGAACCTATGTTTTAGAATGAATATCTTAAGTCTTTTCTGGTGTAATCAAGAACTCTTTGTGAACTTTCTTGTTGATATTCTGTCATACAGATATTCTCCTAACTGAGGACATTTAAATTGTTCTCATTTTTTCTCTTATTACTGTGTGCATAGCTCTTTGTCTCCGTTTTAAATTCTATCCTTAGAATGGATTTCTAGAAGGAAAATCAATGATTATTTTCTCGTAGACTCTTGAGTTATTATTTTTATTTATCTAAGAATTAGCTGCTCTATAATTTTATGTAATTTAAAAAATAAGGGGCCGGGCACGGTGGCTCAAGCCTGTAATCCCTGCACTTTGGGAGGCCGAGATGGGCGGATCATGAGGTCAGGAGATCAAGACCATCCTGGCTAACGTGGTGAAACCCCATCTCTACTAAAAAAATACAAAAAACTAGCCGGGCGAGGTGGCGGGCGCCTGTAGTCCCAGCTACTCGGGAGGCTGAGGCAGGAGAATGGCGTAAACCCGGGAGGCGGAGCTTGCAGTGAGCTGAGATCCGGCCACTGCACTCCAGCCTGGGCGACAGAGCGAGACTCCGTCTCAAAAAAAAAAAAAAAAAAAAGGCGCATGGATGATATGTTTTCTGAGTCCAGGGCTATCTGATAATTTTTGCCTTTATACAAAAAAGACCACTTTAGGGGTAACGCAATTAATCCTAATCTTTCCCACTCAAAATTCTGTGGATTTTACCCCCGTTGTCCACCACCAGCCACATGAAGAAAAGCGGGAGACATGGAAAATGTAACAGCTAGGAGAATGGTACCCAGAAAATGAGAGAGAATCGTGAAATGGTGAAAGAGATGATAAATGTGTTTTTAAAAACTAATTAAAAGGTGTAAGAGAGGCTGGGTATGGCAGCTCACACCTCTAATCCCAACACTTTGGGAAGCTGAGCAGGAGGATCCCTTGAGCCTAGGAGTTGGAGACCAGCCTGGAAAACACGGCAAGACTTTTTCTCTGCAAAAAAAAAAAAAAAAAAAAATACAAAAATTAGCCGGGCATGGTGGTGCACGCCTGTAGTCCCAGCTCCTTGGGAGGCTGAGGTGGGAGGATGACTTTTGCTCGGGAGGTGGAGGTGGCAGTGAGCTGAGATCATGCCACTGCACTCCAGCCTTAGTGAACAAGGCTCACGAAGGGCTTTAGAGCAAGACCGTGTCTCTAAAATAAAACAAAAGATCTAAGAGAAGGAATAGAAACCAGGTTGAACAAACCAGACCTTTGAGAAAAGTAGAAACAAATTTGAAAAAGAACCCCAGGAACCATTTTTGTTCCGAAAAAAGAGAGATCTCCTAATGAATTTTAAACTCAATTGAACTGTATTTTAGTCATTTTCTCTTTTGTTGTTTTACATGTGCACAACGTGCAGGTTTGTTACGTATGTATCCATGTGCCATGTTGGTGTGCTGCACCCATTAACTCATCATTTACATTAGGTATATCTCCTGATGCTATCCCTCCCCCCACACCCCACAATAGGACCCAGTGTGTGATGTTCCCCTTCCTGTGTCCAAGTGATCTCATTGTTCAGTTCCCACCTGTGAGTGAGAACATGTGGTGTTTGGTTTTCTGTCCTTGTGATAGTTTGCTCAGAATGATGGTTTCCAGCTGCATCCATGTCCCTACAAAGGGCATGAACTCATCCTTTTTTATGGCTGCATCATATTCCATGGTGTATATGTGCCACATTTTCTTAATGCAGTCTGTCACTGATGGACATTTGGTTTGGTTCCAAGTCTTTGCTATTGTGAATAGTGCCGCAATAAACATACGTGTGCATGTGTCTTTATAGCAGCATGACTTATAATCCTTTGGGTATCTACCCAGTAGTGGGATTGCTGGGTCAAATGGTATTTCTAGTTCTAGATCCTTGAGGAATAGCCACACTGTCTTCCACAATGGTTGAACTAGTTTACAGTCCCACCAGCAGTGTAAAAGTGTTCCTATTTCTCCACATCCTCTCCAGCACCTGTTGTTTCCTGACTTTTTTTTTTTTATTTTTATACTTTAAGTTCTAGGGTACATGTGCATAACGTGCAGGTTTGTTACATATGTATACTTGTGCCATGTTGGTGTGCTGCACCCATCAACTCGTCAGCACCCATCAATTCATCCTTTATATCATGTATAACTCCCAATGCAATCCCTCCCCCCTCCCCGCCCCCATGATAGGCCCTGGTGTGTGATGTTCCCCTTCCCGAGTCCAAGTGATCTCATTGTTCAGTTCCCACCTATGAGTGAGAACATGTGATGTTTGGTTTTCTCTTCTTGTGATAGTTTGCTAAGAATGATGGTTTCCAGCTGCATCCATGTCCCTACAAAGGACGTAAACTCATCCTTTTTTATGGCTGCATAGTATTCCATGGTATATATGTACCACATTTTCTTAATCCAGTCTGTCACAGATGGACATTTGGGTTGGTTCCAAGTCTTTGCTATTGTGAATAGTGCCGCAATAAACATACGTGTGCATGTGTCTTTATAGCAGCATGATTTATAATCCTTTGGGTATATACCCAGTAGTGGGATGGCTGGGTCATATGGTACATCTAGTTCTAGATCCTTGAGGAATTGCCATACTGTTTTCCATAATGGTTGAACTGGTTTACAGTCCCACCAACAGTGTAAAAGTGTTCCTATTTCTCCACATCCTCTCCAGCACCTGTTGTTTCCTGACTTTTTAATGATTGCCATTCTAACTGGTGTGAGATGGTATCTCATTGTGGTTTTGATTTGCATTTCTCTGATGGTGAGTGATGATGAGCATTTTTTCATGTGTCTGTTGGCTGCGTAAATGTCTTCTTTTGAGAAGTGCCTGTTCATATCCTTCGCCCACTTTTTGATGGGGTTGTTTGATTTTTTCTTGTAAATTTGTTTAATTTCTTCATAGATTCTGGATATTAGCCCTTTGTCAGATGGGTAGATTGCAAAACTTTTCTCCCATTCTGTAGGTTGCCTGTTCACTCTGATGGTGGTTTCTTTTGCTGTATTTCAGTCATTTCTTAGCGCGGTGAACCTTGTCATTCCTGTAACAGCCACAGATGTTTCGTTATCATTTGCTTCTCATTGGTTATTTTTAATTTTTGATTCCTGATTGGTGCTCCCAATTGTCTCGTCCCCGATTTCCTCTCTACCAAGTCCTGGAGACGAGGTTCTTGAGACCACACAGAACCATGACATTCTCCTAATGAGCTGCCTTTGTAAACCGGCTGCTTAGCTCAGTGCTCTGTTTCCCAGCTCTGGACTCTCCATTCCATTCCTGCCATGGACTGGCACACTCTAATCCCTCGCCTGGTTTTCTTGCTGGTGGATTAATAAACTGTGACGTGTGTTCAAGATTTAAATAAACGAAAAAGGGGATAAGCCTGGACATGGTGGCTCATACCTGTAATCCCAGCACTTTGGGAGGCCAAGGTGGGTGGATTGCTTGAGCCCAGGAGTTTGAGACCAGCCTGGACAACATGGTGAAACCCCCTCTCTACAAAAAATCCCTAAATTATTAACCAGGTATAGTGGCACGCACCTGTAGTCTCAGCTAGTCAGGAGGCTGAGGTGGGAGGATTGCTTAAGCCCCAGAGGTCGAGGCTGCAGTGAACCATAATTATACCGACATACTCCAGCCTGGGCAGCTTACAGTTCTAAACTGGACTCAAAAAAAACTCGTGTACAGTTTAAAGAATCATAAGAAAAGGGGTACCCATTAATTACCTTGGGAGCTGAGAAATAGGACATTACCACACTGCAAAAGTCCCCATGCTTAGTTCTGCTTGTGTTTGCATGTGACGTAAGCAAGGTGGGTCTGTGTGTATTTTTCTGTATGTTTCTTCTTTATTCATTCAACTTTGTGATCCTGAAATTCACCCATGTTGACACGTGCAGCTGGATCCGTTCCCATCACTGTGGCGTATATCCCACTGTAAGAAATACATGCCTGTTTATCCGTTCTACCTGGGTGATCATTTTAGTTACTCTCCGCTTTTTTGCTATTATAAATAATTCTGGGCCGGGCGCGGTGGCTCAAGCCTGTAATCCCAGCACTTTGGGAGGCCGAGACGGGTGGATCACAAGGTCAGGAGATCGAGACCATCCTGGCTAACACGGTGAAACTCGGTCTCTAATAAAAAATACAAAACAAAACAAAACAAAACAAAAACTAGCGGGGCGAGGTGGCGGGTGCCTGTAGTCCCAGCTACTCGGGAGGCTGAGGCAGGAGAATGGCATCAACCTGAAAGGCGGAGCTTGCAGTAAGCCGAGATCCAGCCACTGCACTCCAGTTTGGGCGACAGAGCGAGACTCCGTCTCAAAAAAATAAAAAAATAAAAAAAATAAATAAATAATTCTGCTGTGAACATTCATGACTCCTGAAGCACATGTACCTGTGCAAGAGTTTCTGCAGACTTTAGGCCTGAGGGTTTCTCTTGGATTATGGGGTGTGTCCACATTCAACTCTATTGGGTGATTCCTGATCCTTTTCCAAAGTGCTTGTGTTAATACCAGCTGATGCTCTTCTGAGCCTAGAAGAGCCTTCCAGCCACTTCCGTTTTCCTCGCCCTCCTCCAGTGTAAGTTTTGATTCTTCTCTCCACTCTCTGGTTCCCCTGCAGTCCTCCACTGTTTCCTTTTTTTTGCTCATTTTCTTCTTGTGGTTCTCTATTTTATTAGTAAGGCCAGTCTTGATGTTTCCTAGACACCAAACAATTGTCTAATTATTTTCCCGAGCCCCAGCATGCCACATTCACCTGCATGAAATGCTTTGGAGGTTTTCCCCTCCCTGCTTCTACCGCAGCCTATCCCAGGCCCCCGTCTCCCTGTGTGTCCACACTCCGATGAGGCAAGCCCTGCAGTCCCAAGACGGGTTCCGAGGCCTCTTCTCATGGCCCTTCCCTTGGCCTGGGACTGTGCCTGTGACGCTGCCCCACGCAGGAAGCACCTTTGACTCTCCTGTGACCTGGCCCCTCAGAGCCAGGGAGGATGAGGGACCGCAGCCCCTGGCTTGTGCTGTCTCCTCGGCTCTTCCTGCCTCTCCCTGCTCTCCCAGGTGGAGCCTTGCTTCAGGAAATACTCCTTCCGCAATGCAGCTCACATTGCTGGCCTGGCTGATTCTGGAAGCTGTATCTCCCAGGGATGACAAGAGGGTTGGAGGAGGGAGGACAGCCCCTGTGGCCCCAGGAACTGGCAGCCCTGCTGTGCCAGGAAGGCTGCCCAGGTGGCTTCAGCTCCTGCCCCCTATCCCAGCCAGGCAGGCGAGGCCCAGGTGGGCAGGCGAGGCCCAGGTGGTCCATAGCACATAGCCCGCCTCCCGCCTCCCGCCTCCCTCCTCATCCCCTCATCCCCTCACCTGATGTGGAGCCTGGCACTGAGCTGTCAGAGGCCCCGTGCTGGGGTTTCGCGGTGCCTTTTTCACGTGCTTTCATGGGTGCGACAGTTGGGACTGGGAGGAACTGCACTGGCAGCTTCTAAGCACACGATGTGGCAAACCAGAAATTCATTTCGTTTACTGTTTAGCCTGGAATCCCTATCCACTCAAAGAAAACAAAGAATGACTCACTCCAAGTTATGCTGTCATCAGTAGAGAAGTTGGTTGGAATCGAGATTTCCCAGGATTCTGCAAACCATCCCTGCAGCCTCTCAAATGTGCCTTGGCCATAAGAAAGCTTCTTGGAGGACACGGGTGTCATCTGAGGGGGGCGGCCTAGAAAGGGGTGAAGAAGACCAAGTTTTAAGGAGCGGAAGGCTGGTTAAGACAATTAGCGTGTTCTCTGTTCAGCACTGGCTTTGCCGCCTCAATTTCCCGCCACATCCTGGTTATAACCCAGCAGCCGCAGGCAGCAGCCAGCAGTCACTGTGTCTCCTGCAGTGTGTCGTATACAAAGACACTCGGGAAATGTTTGTAGATTGAAAGAGAAATTTGCAAAGACATTTCATGTTCTGATCTCTTCAGAATCTTTTCCCTGCGGGGCACTTTGGATCTCCCTGACGTCGCCCTCGCTGGGGTCTGTCCCCGACGTCGCCCTCGCTGGGGTCTGTCCCCGACGTCGCCCTCGCTGGGGTCTGTCCCCGACGTCGCCCTCGCTGGGTCTGTCCCCGGCGTCGCCCTCGCTGGGGTCTGTCCCTGGCATCGCCCTCGCTGGGTTCTCTCATAGCCACTGGACCACTGACACTGGGTCTGCATTTCTTCCTCCTGGCCCCTCTCTCCTGCTTGTTGATTGACTAAAAAAAGAAAAGTGGCTTCACTGGGTTGGTTTTACGTGTTTTTTTTGGTGTGTGTGGGGGTGGGGGGCTTTTGATTTTTTTTAATATTTAAGTTCTAGGGTACATGTGCACAACGTGCAGCTTTGTTACATATGTATACGTGTGCCATGTTGGGGTGCTGCACCCATTAACTCGTCATTTATGTTAGGTATATCTCCTAATGCTGTCCCTTCCCCCACCCCACAACAGGCCCCGGTGTGTGATGTTCCCCACTCTTTGTCCATGTATTCTCATTGTTCAATTCCCACCTATGAGTGAGAACATGCGGTGTTTGGTTTTCTGTCCTTGCGATTGTTTGCTGAGAATGATGGTTTCCAGCTTCATCCATGTCCCTACAAAGGACACGAACTCGTCCTTTTTTATGGCTGCATAGTATTCCATGGTGTATATGTGCCACATTTTCTTAATCCAGTCTGTCACAGATGGACATTTGGTTTGGTTCCAAGGCTTTGCTATTGTGAATAGTGCCGCAATAAACATACGTGTGCATGTGTCTTTATAGCAGCATGATTTATAATCCTTTGGGTATATCCCCAGTAATGGGATGGCTGGGTCAAATGGTATTTCTAGTTCTAGATCCTTGAGGAATTGCCACAGTTTTCCCCAATGGTTGAACTAGTTTACAATCCCACCAACAGTGTAAAACTGTTCCTATTTCTCCACATCCTCTCCAGCACCTGTTGTTTCCTGACTTTTTAATGATCGTCATTCTAACTGGTGTGAGATGGTATCTCATTGTGGTTTTGATGTGGATTTCTCTGATGGCCAGTGATGATGGGCATTTTTTCATGTGTCTGTTGGCTGCATAAATGTCTTCTTTGGAGAAGTGTCTGCTCATTTCCTTCACCCACGTTTTGATGGGGCTGTTTGGTTTTTTCTTGTAAATTTGTTTAAGTTATTTGTAGGTTCTGGATACTGGAAGCATTCCCTTTGAAAACTGGCACGAGACAGGGATGCCCTCTCTCACCACTCCTATTCAACACAGTGTTGGAAGCTCTGGCCAGGGCAATCAGGCAAGAGAAAGAAATAAAGGGTATTCAGTTAGGAAAAGAAGAAGTCAAATTGTCCCTGTTTGCAGATGACATGATTGTCTATTTAGAAAACCCTATTGTCTCAGCCCAAAATCTCCTTAAGCTGATAAGCAACTTCAGCAAAGTCTCAGGATACAAAATCAATGTGCAAAAATCACAAGCATTCTTCTACACCAATAACAGACAGAGAGCCAAATCATGAGTGAACTCCCATTCACAATTGCTTCAAAGAGAATAAAATACCTAGGAATCCAACTTACAAGGGATGTCAAGGACCTCTTCAAGGAGAACTACAAACCACTGCTCAGTGAAATAAAAGAGGACACAAACAAATGGAAGAACATTCCATGCTCATGGATAGGAAGAATCAATATTGTGAAAATGGCCATACTGCCCAAGGTAATTTATAGATTCAATGCCATCCCCATCAAACTACCAATGACTTTCTTCACGGAATTGGAAAAAACTACTTTAAAGTTTGTATGGCACCAAAAAAGAGCTCACATTGCCAAGAGAATCCTAAACCAAAAGAACAAAAGCTGGAGGCATCACGCTACCTAACTTAAAACTATACTGCAAGGCTACAGTAACCAAAACAGCATGGTACTGGTAGCAAAACAGAGATATAGACCAATGGCACAGAACAGAGCCCTCAGAAATAATACCACACGTCTACAACCATCTGATCTTTGACAAACCTGACAAAAACAAGAAATAGGGAAAGGATTCCCTACTTAATAAATGGTGCTGGGAAAACTGGCTGGCCATATGTAGAAAGCTGAAACTGGATCCCTTCCTTACACCTTATACAAAAATTAATTCAAGATGGATTAAAGATTTAAATGTTAGCCCTAAAACCATAAAAACCCTAGAAGAAAACCTAGGCAACACCATTCAGCACATAGGCATGGGCAAGGACTTCATGACTAAAACACCAAAAACAATGGCAACAAAAGCCAAAATAGACAAATGGGATCTAATTAAGCTAAAGAGCTTCTGCACAGCAAAAGAAACTAGCATCAGAGTGAACAGGCAACCTACAGAATGGGGGAATTTTTTTTTTTTTTTTTTTTTTTTTGTGGAGATGGCATCTCACGATGTTGCCAAGGCCGGCCTCAAACTCCTGAACTCAGCCAGTCCTCCTGCCTCTGCTGCCCTAAGTGCTGGGATTACAGGCATGAGCTGCCATGCCCGGCAGGGTTGGGTCTTTAAATAATCTCCAACCCACTTATCCTGGAGGTGATAAGCAGCACACTGAGGTCTTCCAACCAGGAGACTCTTCCTCAGTCTGGGCCTCATAGGCCTATGGAAGGTCAGGATCATCGGGGGCTCCCAAATTCCGCAGCCAGCCCAGCCACTGGTGGGAACTGGCCGTGCTCGCCAAGCCCGAGCCCAGCATCCTTGTGGCACCTGCTTCCCGGGCAGGCGGCCTGTGCTCACTGCACGCTGCCATCTGTTTCTCCACGCTGTTTCTCTCCTGGTTCTGCTGTTACTTGCAGTTTGGATTTTTGCTGCAAACAGCTTTGCCGGAGGGCCCCCTCCGGAGGTCTGTGAGTGCATTCAGGAGTGGGTGGCTGGTGCTGGGGTGGGCGGCTGCCTGAGCACCCCTCCGTCTGTGCCTGGCTCACTCTGGGCTGCTGTCACGGCGTCCCTGGGGGACCTGGATGGTCACACTTCCTCAGTGTGCTGGTCGCCTCCCATGCCTCCGTGGCTCTGCCGGAGAGACCCACTATTGGTGCAGCCTCCTGGCCTCCCACATGTGGGCGGTGGCAGGAGGAGCGGGCTCCTGGTGCCCAGCAGCCCCCAGGGCAGTCTGCCTCATGAGGACTCCTGCACTGTGCCCCTGTAGTTGGACTCAGCCATCCCACCCTCCCCTGCCCCTTGCCTGGGGCGTCTACCTGAGCAGTGCCTGTGCACAGGAGAAGGTTGCCTCTGAGGCTCTGAGAGATCCAAGAGGCGGCTGACTTTCTCAGCCCTGTGCTCCAGTCCGCGAGTTCATTGTTCACACCCAGGCACATGAAAGGAGTCCTGTCGTTCACAGCAGGCATGAGCTGAGTGCCCACTAAGGGCCAGGCCGTGAACATCCCGCTTCATCCCCACGAGAGCCCATTGTCCCCTGTGACAGTTGGCGAAACTGAAGCTTAGAGCGAGGAGGTCACGTGCCCAAAGACGCTAGATGTGCTTGATGGAGCCAGGCTTGAAGCCAGATGTGTCTTCCTCCAAAACACCTTCTCGCAACTCTATTCATCGAATCACTTACTCCTCTGATGTTCACTGAGGATTTGCCGTGCGCCAGGCACTGTTTGAGGCCCTTGGAAAACAGCCGTGGTGAACTAGCTCTGCCTTGAGCTTGCGTTCTAGTGGGGACTGGGCCTGAGGGTGGGGAACAGACAATGAAACGTAAGTAAGCAGATCATATCACACATTAGATGCTGAATAGGAAAAAGAATGAGTAGGTCAGGCACAGTGGCTCACACGCAGCACTCTGGGAGGCTGAGGCAAGAGGACTGCTTGAGGCCAGAAGTTCAAGACCAGCCTGGGTGACATGGTGATACCTTGTCTCTAAAAAGTAAAACATCATCCGGGCCTGGTGGCGTGAACCTGTTCCCAGCTACTCAGGAGGCTGAGGCAGGAGGATTGCTCGAGCCCAGGAGTTTCAAACGGTAATGAGCTGTGATCGCACCACTTCACTCCAGCCTGGCAACAGAGCAAGACCCTGTCTCTAAAAAGAAAAAAGAAAAGAGAAAGAACTGCGTAAAGGAATCAGGAGTGTTGGGAAGGCTAGGCGGGCGGGAGGTTGCCGTGTTAAAGTAGACTGGCCACCACTGCATACCCATTAGGGTGGCTGTTATCTAAAACGCAGAAAGCATCAGGCATTGGTGAGGATGTGGAGAAATTAGGACCTTGTGCGCTGTTGGTGGGAATGCAAAGAGGTGCGGCCGCTGTGGAGAGCAGGGTGGCGGTTTCTCGAAACATTAAACAGAATTACCACTGGGCCCAGCGACTCCGCTTCTGAGACTACGTCCAGAAGAACTGAAAGCAGGGACTCAGATGGATGTGTGTACACCCGTGTTCCTCGCCACATTATTCTCAAGAGGCAAAACACGGGAGAAACACAAGTGTCTGTCGTCAGACGGACGAATAAACAAAACATGGTATAGACGTAAGTGTTACTGGTATTCTTCAGCCTCCCAGAGGAAGGAGATTGTGACACTCGCTGCGTCTCAGATGAACCTTGAGGACAGAGTGCCAAGTGAAAAGAGCCGGACGCAAAAGGGCAGATACTGCAGGACTCCATTTATATGAGGTCCTAGAACAGCCAAATTCTTAGCGACAGGAAGCAGAAAGGCGGTTGCCAGCGGCCGGCAGGGGAGGCAGATGGGGCGTCAGTAGTGAATGGGCAGAGTTCAGTCTGGGATGATGAAAAAGTCTGGAGCATGGATGGTGGCGATGGTTGCACAACCCTGTGAATATACTTAACGTCACTCAACTGTGTACCTAACAACGGTTCGAATGGTACATTGTTTCGTACATTTTATCACAGGTAGGAAAGGTAGACTGGCCAACGTGGGCTTCTTTGAAGAGGTTCTGTTTCGGCCGACTTGAAGCAGAGGCAGCAGGAGGCCAGTGGCTATCTGCAGGGAAAGTGGTCCGGGGAAGGGGACGCTGTGTCATGCTCAGGGTATTCACAGTGAAGCCGGGGGGCCAGCGAGGCTCCCCACTTTCTAAGTACTGGGCCCTGGTTCCCCTAAGGCAGGTGGCAGGTGGTCCTAGAAGGCTCCCTGGTGGTGGACAGTAGGGAGGTGGGCTGACGTGGTTCACGGAAACACCCTGGCCCACCAGAAATGTAGCCCACAGCTCCTGACATTTGACTCTGTGGGGCCCCTGGGTGACCATCACTTTCTCAGCCATAGCAGGTGAGCTCAGAGTGGGCAGAGCTGGGAGCCCTGCAGCCTGCAACCAGCCTTGACTGTGACAAGGTGCGGGACATGAATCTGCCCAGTGACTGTGGCAAGGTGCAGGGTGCGAATCCACCGCACGGGGCAGCTGATGGGACGCCGTCCAGACACAGCAACCACCCTGCCTACTCCCTCCTCCCTGCTGGGCCTCCTGCTTTTCCCCAGTGCCATGCCCTCCTGGAGAAGGGGGCGAAAAGCTAAGGAGAAAGCATCTGAATTTGGTCTTTCTCTTGCATTCATTTGAATAAAAATTTGGATGAGCCGATTTTCCTGCCCGTTTTTCAGATGCCAAGTGACATTGGCTGGCACAGTGGTGCCCCTCCCCCTAGCCAGCTGTCTCGCAGATGGAGACTGGGGAGTGGAGGGTGGCACCCTCCTTCAGGAAGTATTTAATAAGCTCTTAGGTGGTGCCCAGCCTGGAAAACACACCCATCCCCTCTTCTCAAGAAATAATTCAAGATGCATGTTCTCCCGAGGTGCCAGAAAATTCTTCTGATGAAAAACAGAAGCAGAAGAGAACTGGCCCTTGCTGAGATCTTCCCCTGGGCGTGGCATGAGGCTTGGGGACGGGGGAACAAATGCTCCCATTTTCCAGCTAAATGGAAGCTCCCGGCCCTTACGTGAGAGTCCAAGGACTCGTAGCACTGGAAGTCCACCCAGGCTGCTGGACCGGCTCTTCCTACTAGATCAGCTCCCTCCGCCTGCCCTCAGACCCTCCTGTTCCAAGCCGAGGCTGCAAGCTGGAGAAGTACCTTTGGACAGAAGTGGCCTTTCATCCTTGTCTTCTCCTTAGTTGCCAACGTGGTGACTCCCGACTGTTATATCTGGGGGACTCCTGAGTCCCTGCTTCTCATCTCCTTGCCCTGACCTTGTAAATGGCTCCTTCCCAGACTTGGTTCATGCTCCCGCAGAAAGCCCAGACCACAGTCTGGCCCTGACTGTCATGTAACAATTTGCATCTCTGAACTTGGCTTTGGGTCCCAGGACCTGGTTGTCCTCTGGGTCCTTGAACTCTGCCAGCTGCTGCCAACCCCACATTGACTTGAGGGTCCATGTCATGGCCATGGAGCAATTCCTGATGCTCCCTGTCTGCAAATTAAATCCAAGAAGCCTCTTCTGCAGGAGTCCCGGCTGATTCATCGTATTGCACCTGGCACCTCATAAGTTCTAAGTATCATCTCCGTGACATTTGACCTGGAAACCCACTCCTAGGTGTGGGCCCCAGAGAGGCTGTGCTCCCCGGGAAACAGGCCACAGATGCACGTGAGAGTATTTTTTGTAAGAGAAAAAAACCCTGGAAATAATAACCTATTATACATGTCCCTTCGTGTAGAAAGGATGAATTTTGGCTGTGAAATAATAGGCAGCAGTGAAAAATATAACTGCAGCTAAGCTCACCAAAGGACGCATTAAAAATACAGTGAGCTGGGCGTGGTGGTTCACACCTGTAGCCCCAGCACTTTGGGAGGCTGAGGCAGGTGGATTGCTTGAGCCCAGGAGTTTGAGACCAGTCTGGGTAACAAGGCGAAACCTGTCACTACAAAACGTTTTTAAAAATGAGCCTGGTGTAGTGGCTCATGCCTGGTGGTCCCAGCTACTCGGGAGGCTGAGGTGGGAGGATTGCTTGAACCTGGGAGGTGGAGGTTGCAGTGAGTCACGGTGGTGCCGCTGTACTCCAGCCTGGGCAACAGCATGAGGCCTTGCCTCAAAAAAAAAAACAAAAAAATAAAAACAAAAACAAAGTTAAAATCTTAATATAACTGTTAACTCTCCAGAGCTCAGCTAATAGCCTATTGTTGACTGGAAGACTTACCAATAAAAAACATTCAGTTAACACATTTTGTGTATTATATGCATAATATATTATATTCTTACAATAAAATAAGCTAGAGAAAAGACAATGCTATTAAGAACGCCATAAGCAAGAGAGAATTTACTCTTCCTTAAGGGAAGTGGGTCATCGTGACGGTCTTCTCCTTGTCTTCGTGTTGAGTAGGCTGTGGAGGAGGAGGAGGAAGGGCTGCTTTCGTTGTCTCTGGGGTGACAGAGGGAGAGGAGAATCCAGCTCGGAGTGGGCCTGTGTAGCCGCAGCCCATGTGCTTCATGGGTCAACAGTGTTTATTTATAAATGCGGCCGGGCATAGTGACTCCTGCCTGTCATCCCAGCACTTTGAGAGGCTGAGGTGGGCGGATCACGAGGTCAGGAGATTGAGACCATCCTGGTTAACACGGTGAAACCCCGTCACTACTAAAAATACAAAAAAACTAGCCGGGCGTGGTGGCGGCGCCTGTGGTCCCAGCTTCTAGGGAGGCTGAGGCAGGAGAATGGTGTGAACCCGGGAGGCGGAGCTTGCAGTGAGCCGAGATCGCACCACTGCACTCCAGCCTGGGCGACAGAGCGAGACTCCGTCTCAAAAAAAAAAAAAAAAAAAAGCATACATATGTGGTTTTTTTAAACTAGAAAAGCAAGAGATTGCTTAATACAAAATTCCAGGTGGTGATTACCACTGAGAAGGCAGGGTGGGTTTACGGGAGCTGCTCAGATCCAGCACCATTTTTTTCCTGATGAACTCACAGGTATTTACTCAAATATGATTCTTTGAAATGTCTGTATGAAATACACTTTTGTAGGTTTGCTGGCTTTCACGGGCATACACCTGAAAGATGAGAGGAGGTCACTAAAATCAGGCAAAAAATAAGAAGCTTAAACCAGTGATATGGAGAGACACCTGTAAGATCTCCCAGAATGCAAGGGAAAAGCCAAAGAGCTAAACGTGGTCAGGAGACAGTGATGGCTCTGGAAGACAGAGAAAGCAGTGGAATCCAGAATTAGAGGCTTTCCCTGAGAGGAAACAAGCCCCATCGGAAATGAGGTACTAATCAAATACGTAATTGGAAAAGTGGCCCCAGATGTCGCCCCCACGCCGCACCACCCTCGAACCCTGCTGAGGAGGGCTCAGCCCAGACAGGGTCTCTCCTTGGCTTGGGAGCATGTTTCCGAGGCTGTGTTTAAACACAGGCGTATTTGTTGTCCTGGGAATTGAATCAAAATCATGAAGCTCCTCTGAAAAGACCTGGCTCGGTCTAACTGGCCTGTCCAATTTTCTGCCTCCAGCCCCTATTCATTTCCTGCACGCAGCCCACGCCATCCGGGAACAGGGCACGGCTTCACAGCCAACACCACGGAACAGGCCTGCCCTCTCCCAGACCGCTGTCAGAGCAGCCTCAGTACCGGGGCTCAAAGGGATTCCATGCTGCGTGCCGGCTGAACGTGAGGGGAGTGTGTGTCCAATGTTGACCACCCGAGTCTTTAAGAGCAGCAGATGAAAGTGTCATTGGCCTCCATGGATTTGCTGAGCTTCCAAGAGCATCTGGACAAAGGGAGAAGATGGTGTGCAGGACCAGAGAGCAGACAGGGGCCCTTGTTCTCAGCAGCTCCTAGGGACCTTTCCTCATCACAGGTGACCTGAGAGACGATACAAAAGCCATGAGGTGTCCATGGGGCACAGATCTCGAGGCAGGGCTACAAGGCAGGGTGAGGCCAGACGTGAAGCTTGGCAGCCTGTCCCCAAGTTCTCCCTGATCCAGGGGGGGCGCAGCCCCGCAGCCATCGGGAGCCAGCGCTGGGCGACACCTCCCTCTGCGGCTGGCAAGCGCTCCTCACAGGTAATTGTGTAGAAGCCGCGCGGAAGCCAGCCCCTCGCCAGGGGTTCATGGAAGCCAAAGCATTTCCTCTAGTTCTGAAATAATGTAGCCGAGGTGTTTAAATCATCTGTCAAGAAAACAGCACCCTCAGAATTCTGTTTCTCATTGCCGTTTTTCCTTTCTACTGTGCTGGCAATTGCCTGCCTCCCAGACTGACCTGGTTGCTCAAAAACCCACTTGAAATGAAGAGGAAACTCAGGCTCTGGAGGAAGCTGTGCTCTCCTGGGCTGAGTGGGGAGCTTTGCTGCTCCAGGGGGGGATTTGGAAGAAAGGGCAGGTGCAGGTGCATGCTCTGTCTTTCCTGGGGTGTGATTTCCAGCCCATCTCCTGGTGAGGGCAGGGCCCTCCAACTGGGTATAGGGGAGCCAGCCAGCCACCTGCAGCGTGGGGAGGCAGCGGACTTTCCAGGCAGGATGAATTTGATGAATCTGTGCGTTCCCACCGGGGTTGGGGGGAGCACGGTGGTGCTGGGGGCTTTCTCCCTGGCTCACCAGCATGCACGCAGGTGCACACACACACACACCCCACAAAGGCCTTAAAGTGTCGTCTTTTAAAATACAAATACATAAATCCTCCTGGACGGGGTCTCACTTCGCTTTGAGCTCACACCTCAATTAGGAATGAGTTAGCACTTTAGAAGGGATTGGACCAAATGGATGCCTGGGTGGGGAGAGAGGCAGGAGGAAGAGGCAGCCCACAGCTCTGCCCAGCTGTCCTGGCGCGGCTCAGACCCTCTTGGGGGCTTGGATCCCTTCCTTGTGCTTTGCCCCCTCATGCTGAACATCTGCTGCGAGCAGAGGCTCACCCTGGGCTGGAAGTCAGCGGAACCCTCCCAGAACAGAAGGGCCCGAAGGCAAGGCATAAACACTCATGTGGGAGAGAAGATAGCCCACTGCGGATCTGTGCCACCGGCCTCCCGTCTGCAAGACCATTGGATTTTGCTTCCTTAGCTCAATCTTAGAACGGTACAGGAGATGCTTAATAAATATGATTTGGATGAATTAATATCCACTGACTCCCTCTTCAGATGCTGTTTGTGTCATTTTCCCAAGGTCAGGGAAGGAAATAATGAGGAAAGACCACAACAAGGAGAAATTATAAACAGAGCCCAAGAGAGGGAAGAGGGAAGGAAGGAATAAAAGAAAAAACCGTTAGCAGATCAAGTATTTCAGGATGACAAAACTGTTTCCTAGTTTTCATTCTGCTGGTTGTCTTAGCTGGATATGTGTATGCACATATGTAACTTTTGAATATTCAAAGCTATACTTATGTAATCACTTATATTACAATAGAAAAAATAACTCTTGGCCAGGCACCTGTAATCCCAGCACTTTGAGAGGCCAAGGTGGGAGGATCGCTTGAGTCTAAGAGTCCGAGACCAACCTGGGCAAAATGGTGAAATCTCATCTCTCTTTAAAGAAATTACCAAAAAAATTAGTTGGGCGTGGTGGCACATGCCTGCAGTCCCAGCTACTCGGGAGGCCTAGGTGGGAGGATCGATTGAGCCTCAGAGGTGGAGGTTGCAGTGAGCCGAGGCTGCACCACTACGTTCCAGCCTGGCTAACAGAGCAAGGCCCTGCCTCGAAGAAAAAAATAGTCTCTTCCTTCTTCTTATAAAGTGTGAGGGACCCAATGTGTTTATTTGCAGCTACTTTTTGGGTTTTATTGAGACAATCTGGAATTTTGGGTCAGATGTGTTTCGTTTACTGATTCTTTTATATTTACTTTCAAAGCATAATTTCTTTCAGATTTTCATGTTTTGTAGTTATGTGTACATCAGTAATTTAGGCTGAATTTTGTCTTTCGTTGACCACTGTGAATTCTTGGGTACCACGAGTTCCCCATTCCTGAGATTTTTATTTTACTTCATCCGCTGGTCACCTGAGCTATGATACACCTGTAAGCAGGTGCTTGGGGAAGAATGGCTGCAGCTCTGTGTTCCGTTTTTCCCGATACCAGTCACAGGTGGAAGCGTCATCCTCCACCCTTAGAAGAGCAAATGCTGACCTCTTTCTGCGTGGGTCCCGCGTGGTCACACATGCGTCCAGCAGGCCAACAGGCCTTGTGACATGCTTCATGCACTCCCCACACCAGTCAGCAGAAAACCACCATGCAGTGGTCACACACACACTATGGATTCCGAGTCCCCATCCAGCGTGCACAGCTCTGAAGAGTAATCCTGCTGTCCACACGCTATGGATTCTGACTCCCCATCCATCGTGCACAGCTCGGAAGAGTAATCCTGCTGTCCACACGCTATGGACTCTGACTCCCCATCCATCGTGCACAGCTCAGAAAAGTAATCCTGCTGTCCACACGCTGTGGATTCTGACTCCCCATCCAGCGTGCACAGCTCGGAAGAATAATCCTGCTGTCCACACGCTGTGGATTCTGACTCCCCATCCAGCGTGCACAGCTCGGAAGAATAATCCTGCTGTCCACACGCTGTGGATTCTGACTCCCCATCCAGCGTGCACAGCTCAGAAGGGTAATCCTGCTGTCCACATGCTATGGATTCTGACTCCCCATCCAGCGTGCACAGCTCTGAAGGGTAATCCTGCTGTCAGCCAGAACTTTGAGGTAGGGTGGTTCTATTCGGGTCTGAGTGACAGATGGCATTTCCGGTAGAAAACAATGCTAGAAACAAGTATGTATGTTACCTCAGCACACCTCACGTCATCTGGGCTTGTTCAGTATTGGTGTGGGTCCAAGGCTCTTGGAGAGTCCAGCTTGTCACATGTGGCCAAAAGTGTGGCTTTGAAACCTGATCAGAGATCACTGCCCAGCCGTCTCAGAAAGTAGCGTTATGTCCACTAACAGCACGATGCCCCCAGCCCTGGTTTCCTGCTGGACCTACTTTGGTTCCCCTTGAAAACCTGACGAGGTGCCCGCGGCCAAAAATCTGATGACTGAGTGGTTAGGTGGGTGCAGTGATGTGCCAGAGGGAACTTGGCCTTCTTCAGGGACAGAAGTGTCGGTGTGTTCCCAATGTACACTGACGTTCTCAAACTAACGATAACCTCACAAAGTCTCTTCCATGGCAGAAAATTTTACTTACTATGTTCCTTTCCTTTCCTGAGCTACCAGCTTTTCTCCCTTAAGCTGCATCCGGACTCAGGATACCAGCCATAGACTGTGCCGGCTCCCCACGAGTCGACCTGCCATGCAGACTGAGGATTTAATAATATCAACATCCAATTACCAATCTGTTACATTTTAATTTTAATCAAAGTAACACATCATATGGTTTTAAAAAATCAAATTGTTCAGAAGAGCTAACGCTGGGGAACGGCAGTCGCCCGGTGGGCTCCTTGCCAGCACGTCACCCGCTGCTGCCTGTTCGTCCACGTGCCAGTTCCTGCCGTGCCTTTCTTGATTTACCAACTTGGGAGACTCTCTATTGACTCCTGGCCATGCAAGGTGAGGAGCTGGCTAGCTTGGACTACTCTGCTTCCCGTCTCTCCTGTGATGTTGATCATTTTGTTATTACTTTTGGCTCTTTGATTAAGTTTGTGGCTTTGTATCATATTCTCCTCTGTCGTCTTCCATCAGCTTTGGTACCCTGGACTCCCTCTGTGTGAGCTGTGGGTATGGAGGCCTCCTCTCCCTCCCCCACGCCCACCTCCCTCCTTGTCTAGTTGGTATCTTTACTTGTAGATTGCCAGCATTTACATTTTGATTCTGTTCGTTGCTATGATTAATTCTTCCATGCTTTATGATTTGTGCCCAGGTCTTCAGGCAGGTGACGGAGTGATGACGCCAAGAGGCTAATGTCATTGAAAGAGTTTCTTGCTCACAGCTCCCGAGAGGAGGGGACCACCTCGTCGGGCGGGGCCCCGTGGGGAAGCGGCAGAGCCGGTCGTGGGCAGAGGAGAGGGGAGAGCACGTCCACAGCCTTTCCTGGGGGTCCTGCGGGGACAGCAAGGCGGGGCCGGTCTGAATAACCCCGCGGGCTTTGTGGCACAGGGGCTGCCCCTCGTTGTCTGGTCCCTGGCTCTGCACTGATTTAGGGCAGGGGAAATACTGACTTGGTGTGTGGGTGTTATAGATAAAGGAGATGGCTTGGGGCATGGACTTAGGATTCGTTGGATGGTTTGTCGCGTGACTTTTGCACACCCACAAAAGCTGGGCCACAGGGAAGATGTAAACAGCGTGCCCAGGCTCGTCTCAAATTCCTGGCCTCAAGTGGTCCTCCCACCTCAGCCTCCCAGAGGGTTGGGATTATGAGCGTGAGCCGCTGCACCTGGCTGGGATTTACATTAAAAAAAAATTATTTTGTAGACCAGGCACAGTGGCTCACGACTGTAATCCCAGCACTTTGGGAGACCGTGGTGGGCTGATCACGAGGTCAGGAGTTCCAGACCAGCCTGGCCAACATGGTAAAACCCCATCTCTACTAAAAATACAAAAATTAACTGGCGTGGTGGCAGGCACCTGTCATCCCAGTTACTCGGGAGGCTGAGACAGAGAATTGCTTGAACCCGGGAGGCGGAGGTTGCAGTGAGCCGAGATCGCGCCACTGCACTCCAGCCTGGGTGACAAAGCGAGACTCCATCTCAAAAAAAAAAAAAATGTAAACATTAAACATCTTAGGCTCAAACGTATGCGAGGATCACATTTTTATAATGACCTTGACCCCTAGACCACCCCAAGGAGAATGTTCCCACTATTCTGAGCAAACATTCCTTTTAAACTCTGAACTTCTTCAACCCTGTCACATTTTAATTTACCCAGTATTTGGGCCATGATGTTCTGGTGTAACTTTTAGTTTTTCCTGGAGTTTTTATTGACTGTGTTTTTTATTGACAACAGAATAATGAAATTTTACATCCTCTTTTATGCGGTTTTTAATTTTACCATCTATCGTGTGGAGCCTTCTGTTTTCCTATGAGATCCACTCCAGACCCTGGAGTAGTTCCTGGATGCTGCCTTCCAGAAACTTCCCCTCAGCTCACCTTTTGAGTTGGAGACTATTTCCAGGATCCTACGTTTTCCTCTTTCTTGTTTTTCACTGATGTTTTTCTGGAACCCGTCCTTAAGTACTTCTTTTTTTTTTTTTTTTGTTGAGACGGAGTCTCGCTCTGTCGCCCAGGCTGGAGTGCAGTGGCCGGATCTCAGCTCACTGCAAGCTCCGCCTCCCGGGTTTACGCCATTCTCCTGCCTCAGCCTCCCGAGAAGCTGGGACTACAGGCGCCCGCCACCTCGCCTGGCTAGTTTTTTGTATTTTTAGTAGAGACGGGGTTTCACTGTGTTCGCCAGGATGGTCTCGATCTCCTGACCTCGTGATCCGCCCGTCTCGGCCTCCCAAAGTGCTGGGATTACAGGCTTGAGCCACCGCGCCCGGCCCTTAAGTACTTCTTGAAAGGAGTGTGTGTGAGGGAAACTCCGCGTCCTGGCCAGTTTAAAAATGACTGTATTCTGCCCTCCCATTGGGGTGATAGAATTCCAGATCCAGAGTCTTTGGGCAGCCGCTGTTCCAGCAGTAAGTCTAAAGCGATTCTGAGCCTGCTTTCCTTATAGGTGGCCTATCTTTTCCATGTTAGTCAACTTGAGCCACCGTAACGACATGCCATGGACTGAGCGGCGCAAACTGTGGGAATTTGCTTCTCATCGCTCTGGGGAGGGGGAGGATCAAGGGGCTGTTTCAGATCCCTGGTGAATTCGGATCCCTGGTGAGGGCTCTTTTTCTGGCTTGCAAGTGGCTGTGTTCCCGCTGTGCCCTCACAAGGCAGAGAGAGGATGCACATCCTCCTGGCGTCTGTCTCTTCATAAGGGCAGCAGTCACCCTCATCTAACCCTAATTCCCTTCCCTAGGCCCATCACCACTCAGCAGCACGTGAGGGTTAGAGCTTCAACATGTGGATTTGGGGCACACAGTGCAGCCCCCAGCACCCCTGAAGAGCCTGCGCTTCTCCTAAGCAACCTGAGTTACTGAAGCCTTGCAATTTGGATGTGTGTTCAGTTGGCTATTTGTTGGGTATCTGCCATGCGCTGGCACCTGCCAGGCGCTCTTCCGAGCTCGCGCTGTCGTGGAGCTTTCCCTGCAGCAGGAAACAGACACAGAAACAGGTGCTCCTCGCCCAGGGTGTGTGCGTAGCAGTGGAGACATGCAAGATTCTGTCTGTGGAAGCTTCTGGATAAAAGTGATTTCCCAGAGGCTGGGGATGAGCTAGTCCAGGGAAGCGAGAAGTAACAACGTCTTCATAGAGGAGAGCTTCGTGTGGTCACGGGAGTGAGAGCAGGTGTGCCTGGTGATGGGGGTGGGGGGGTGAGAGGTGAGGCTGGGTCCTGGGGCGTTATTGGCCTGCTGTGGAGTTTAACTTGCCTGTTCCGGTTCCTGGGAGGCCAGCATTGTGAGTGTGTGTTCAGGTAATGGCGGAGGGAGGGGTGCTGCCTCTGCTCTGCCAGAGAGGGTTGGCCCTTGAAGAGATCTTGAACCGCAGTGTAAACGGGAAGACAGCTGTGTCACAGGTCATCTCCATGGTTCTCCAAGACTGGTTCAGTCTGGAGCTTGTTAGGCAGACAGAGCACAGTCTACCTTGAAGGCAAGGTCTCCCCTCTGTCCCCTGGAGACAGTACCTTTGCTTGCCCTTCGTGGTCCGTGTGGCCAGTCAGTAACAAAGCAGGCTCCTCACCGGGTCCCGGGAATCCGGAGATGGCTCAGGCACGGCCCTGCCCTTGAAGAGCTCACAGCCTCCTGCTCAGGAAGGTAGGTGAGTCAGCTCCAGCCCAGGTGTGGCGTGCTGTACCAGTGGGACCACATGGCCTCTAGGAGCATGGCAGAGGGGCCCTGGTTCTGCACGAAGGGGCACCCACTGAAGGCCTCCAGGGGAAGCGTGGCTGCCTGTTAGAGATGCCGATGAAAGGCACTCCAGGGGGAAGGAACAGCAGGTGCACAGGCCACAGACCATCCCCTGCTCTGACCCGTGTGGCTGGGGCAGAGAGGTTGGACCCCTGGGCCAGTGGATAGGCTCATCTGAGCTCAAGCCAGGTGCACTCTCAGGGTGGCATGGGAGAAGGAGTAACACAGGGAAGGGGTGGAGCAATGGAAAGACAGAGGGGTCTTCAGGCTCCCCCTGCCCCACCCTCCCCGGTGGCCAGTCCGTGAGACTCCTCTTTCCAGCACCAGGCTGACAATTACCACCTTCTCCAGCCACAACCATTTGGGAAATGCTAGTGATTAGCAATTGTTATGGTAATTAAAATTCCCTGGGAACAGCTGGGCGAATATCCATTAGTATCTGCCGTCAGATTGGCCGTGAGCTGAAACGGTAACGCACACCTCCGAGCAGGGAGAGCAGCAGCACCAGGAGCATTTACTGCTGCCGGACACCCTGGCTACTGCCATGGCGGCTGTAGGTCTTTTCTCATTAAATGGCATTTTCAAGGCTGGTTGCTTTGCCGGCCTTATCACAGCAAACCACACGTGGGGAGCCGAGTAGGGTTTTGCAGAATTGCTCGGCTTCTCCAGAAAGTAGCTGATTTTCAATCTGTGGGATGGCCTGGGGTGGGTGGGGGAGGTTAATTCCCACAAGGGCTTTTCCTGCCACTGTTCCCTGTGGGGAGGGGCAGATGTGGATGCCAGACAGCGGGTGATGGGCCCAGACGCACAGAGCAGAAGTCACGTGATTAAGGCTCCCGTGGTGTGTTTTGCAGAGTGGGGGTGGGCAGCGAGGAGAGAAGGCCTGTGGGTGTGCATAGATTGGCCTGGGGGTGGGGGTTGCAGCTCAGAGCTCAGCCCAGCTGGGGTCCTTTGCACCTCACCTCACCAGACCTGCTCTCCCATGTGGAAGGCATTTTCCAAAATACTGACAGTGTGTTTTGTGCACGTCCGCATGGGTGCACCTCCCGTACTGGCTGATACACCCGTGTGCTCCGGTCCCCGATGCTAGGACTTAGGCACTGCTGCTCCTCGTGCTGGTCCAGATCACCGGCCATGCTGGGTGGTCAGGGTGAGTCCTCAGACCTTCCACCTGGACTACACGACAGCACGAGAGAGTCGGAGCAGAGGCCCCGTTACGATGGACTCACAGGGAATGGCTGATCCGTCGGGTGCTCATGGACCTGCCCACAGATCCCCAGGGAGGAACGTGGCCTGCCCGGCCTGTGGGGTCCTTGCCCCTGCTGGGCATAAATATCAGGGTGAATCGTATGCAGCTGATGGGTTTTTTTATAGTTCAAAAATGATTAACTTAGCCGGCCATGGTGGCGTGTTCCTGTGGCCCGAGCTACTCGGGAGGCTGAGGTGGAGGATTCCTTGAGCCCAGAGTGTCAAGGCTGCAGTGAGCCATGATCGTGCCACTGCACTCCAGCGTGGGCAACAGAGTGAGACCCTGTCTCAAACATAAAAAAAGGTTACCTACCCCCGAATGGCTGAGTACCAATGGCAGTTCAGCCTGATGCTTGGGATCGTGTGATCTTCATCCGTCTTCCAAAAGAACTTCGCTGAGCAACGATTGTCGAGTGGGGATGGGAGACAGACTGTTGCAGCAGGAGGCAAGGCTGAGGCACGGGCTGGGGTCTCGGATATGCCAGGGGAGGCAAGGCAGCTGGGGAGGAGAGTCTGGGAGCACCCTGGGCAGTCAGGGAGGCTCACTGGGCTTTCCTCTCCACCAGCACACCCCCTCAAGCCCTTCCTCTTTATCCCTCTTTTAATATGAAATAGGAAGTCCATTTGATTAATTACAGGAACTTGAGTGAAACCCCCAGGCCTCTTCCCCAGGAACGTGGCAGACTGTAGGTTGAGACGTGTTGCAGCAAACGACGCACAGCTGCCAACACAGCCATTCAGCCAGCGTTTACTGAACACCTACGATGTGTCAGGCGTGTGCTAGGAGCTTGAAGACAGTGGTGAGCAAGACGGCTATGATGCTTCCTCCTGTTTGGTGGGGCCTGGTGGGGGGACAGATGACAACAGAAGGACCAGCCAACAGGTGGAAGCGTCCCACGCACCTATCAACAGATGACAAAATGTGATCTCTCCGTGCAGGGGAACATTGCTCAGTCTCAGGAAGGAAGGACATTCTGATATGGGCTCCCGCATGCGTGAACCCTGAAGAAGTGATGCCGAGTGAAATAAGCAGCAAAAAAGACAGACACCGTGCAGCTCTCCTTATAGGACATGCATAGAGTAGTGATATTCCTAGGGACAGAAAAGGACAGACACCGTGCAGCTCGCCTTATAGGACATACAGAGTAGTCATATTGCTAGGGACAGACAGCAGACTGGGGTGGCCAGGGGCCAGGGCGGCGGAGGGCTACTGCTTAGTGGTTACAGAGTTTCAGTTTTGCAAGATGAAGAGTTCTGGAGACGGATTGCACTTAGGGTGATACATTTTATGTTATGAATATTTTAACACAATGAAAACATGTAAAATGTCTTGAAAAAGGACCATGCACACCCAGAGGCCAAAACTGTGGTCCATGGCTACAAAGGAGAAGCCCAGAAGGCCGTGAGATGAGGACTCACTGGCACTGATGAGGTTCTTGGCCCCACAGAGTACGGGAATGCAGCTCTTCCCCTGATGCCTCACGACAGAGATGGCTCGGCCACACGGCCACGTCACCCTGAGCATCAGCCTGCTGGCTCCCCATTCAACAGAGCCTTGACTGGCTGGGCGTGAAATGGGGCAGCGCTCTCAGCCCCAAGGCCTGTCCTAGGGATGGTAGGGCAGCTCCAGTGTTCGCCCTGCGCCCGTCACTCCGGCGACCTCACGTCCTAATGGATACCTCTCCCCAGGCCCCCCATGGTTCTGTGGGAACCGCCCCCTATCAGGTCCACAGAGGAGGCCTTGGATTCCACCAGGGAGCGTATGCTGAGGTCCCCACCCTGCAAACACTCACTGGGGCCTCCTGGGAATGTGGTGTTTCCTCCTAGAGGGTGGCCGGACTCCGTGTCATCATCTAAACACACACAGTTCTCGACCCTGCAACCCCGCTCTGTGGAATACAGGCTGAGTATCACTAATCACATAACCCAAAGCTGAAATGCTGCAAAATCTAAAACTCTCTGAATGTATGATGCTTCAAGAAATGCTCATTGGAGCATTTCAGATTTCGGATGCTGAACTGGTTAAGTATAATGCAATTATTCTAAAATTCGAAAAAAGTCAAAATCGGAAGTGCTCCTGTCCCAAGCATTTTGGAAAAGGGCAAAATCATCCCACGTTTCCTAAAGCAATAACCCACAACTGGCCTGATGCGGTGGGTACAGGGTGAGGGGTGCGGTGGGTACGGGTGATGGCTGCAGTGGGTACAGGGTGACAGCTGTGGTGGGTACGGGTGAGGGATACAGTGGGTACGGGGTGTCAGCTGCTGTGGGTACAGGGTGAGGGATGTGGTGGGTACAGGGTGAGGGATGCGGTGGGTACAGGGTGAGGGATGCGGTGGGTACAGAGTGATGGCAGCAGTGGGTATGGGTGAGGGATGCGGTGGGTACGGGGTGACGGCCGCGGTGGGTACGGGTGACGGGTGCAGTGGGTACAGGGTGACAGCTGCTGTGGGTACAGGGTGAGGGATGTGGGTACAGGGTGAGGGCAGCAGTGGGTACGGGGTGAGGGATGTGGGTACAGGGTGAGGGATGTGGGTACAGGGTGAGGGCAGCAGTGGGTACGGGGTGAGGGATGTGGGTACAGGGTGAGGGCAGCAGTGGGTACGGGGTGAGGAATGTGGGTACAGGGTGAGGGATGCGGTGGGTACAGAGTGATGGCAGCAGTGGGTATGGGTGAGGGATGCGGTGGGTACGGGGTGAGGGATGCGGTGGGTACGGGGTGACGGCCGCGGTAGGTACGGGTGATGGATGTGGTGGGTACGGGGTGATGGCCATGGTGGGTAGGGGTGATGGGTGCAGTGGGTACGGGGTGACAGCCGTGGTGGGTACGGGGTGATGGCCGTGGTGGGTACAGGGTGATGGCCGCGGTGGGTGCAGGATGAGGGATGCGGTGGGTTCGGGTGATGGCTGCGGTGGGTACGGGAAGAGGGATGCGGTGGGTTCGGGTGACGGCTGCGGTGGGTACGGGAAGAGGGATATGGTGGGTACGGGGTGATGGCTGCGGTGGGTACGGGGTGATGGCCACGGTGGGTTCGGGTGATGGCTGCAGTGGGTACGGGAAGAGGGATGTGGTGGGTTCGGGTGACGGCTGTGGTGGGTACGGGAAGAGGGATGTGGTGGGTTCGGGTGACGGCTGCGGTGGGTACGGGAGGAGGGATATGGTGGGTTCGGGTGACGGCTGCGGTGGGTATGGGAGGAGGGATGCGGTGGGTTCGGGTGATGGCTGCGGTGGGTACGGGAGGAGGGATGCGGTGGGTTCGGGTGACGGCTGCGGTGGGTACGGGAAGAGGGATATGGTGGGTACGGGGTGATGGCTGCGGTGGGTACGGGGTGATGGCCGCAGTGGGTTTGGGTGATGGCTGCGGTGGGTACGGGAAGAGGGATGTGGTGGGTTCGGGTGACGGCTGTGGTGCTGCTCATGAGGACGAGAGACTGGAAACACATGTCCCTGGGTGGGGCGCTGGATTAATTAAGTTTAATAAATCCAAACTGTGGAGCAATTAGAAATGATGATGGAGAAATTATGAATCCGGAGCGACCGTGTGATGTGTAGTCAGGTGTTGAGGGGCAGGAACAGGCTGCAGCTACAATTAGCCTAGTTTTCAAACGAACAGTTTGCCCAGCCAGGGTGTGAGGAGCCTCACACCACCACGCTCCGCAGGGCTGTCTCCGTGCAGCGATGTTATAGGTGGCCTAGTTTCATTTTGCTTTTTTGTTACTGTGCTCATTTTGTGTGCTAGGTATGTATTTTTCAGGAAGATTAAAAAGGGGAGAGGCTCGTGCTTGTAATCCCAGCACTGGGAGGCTGAGGTAGGCAGATTGCTTGAGCCCAGGAGTTTGAGACCAGCCTGAGCAACATGGTAAAACCCCATCTCTGCAAAAAATACAAAGTTAGCCAGGTGTGTTGGCGCGCACCACCCACAGTCCCAGCTACTCAGGAGGGTGAGGTGGGAGGATCCCCTGAGCCTGGGGCGGGGAAGGCTGCAACGAGCCGATTACACCACTGCACTCCAGCCTAGGTGACAGAGCAAGACCCTGTCTCAAAATAAAAATAAAAATAAAAAAGAGCTTCCGTGCCAGGTAGGGGAGAGAGTGCGGTGTGCGGTTCAAAGCCTGCACAGGCCTCGTTGTCCAGATGGCTCTTAAGGGCTTGCTTCATTTGGTGTCCCCCGGCCCAGCCCATGGCGGAGGACAGGGAGGTGGCGTGCTCAGGGCAGGGTGGGCGCGGGGAGGTGGCGTGCTCGGGGCAGGATGGGCGCGGGGAGGTGGCGTGCTCGGGGCAGGGTGGGCAGAGCGTTTGCTTATCAGTGGGAGGCTCAGCGAGCCCTTCGCCGGCACCCGTGGCCCCCTTGACCTCTCGGACTTGGGCACCTGCTCTAATGAGCCTCGCAGGAGCTCTCCAGAGACGGGGTGGCCTTGGTGGCTGCTGTGTGTTTGCTCCTTCCTCCCGTCGGGCAGTCCCCTCCGCGCTGGGGTCCTGCCTGTAGGACACGAAGAGTCCACACTGACGTCCGACCCACTGAGGATTTATTCACCACTCCTCTGTGGTTTAGTGAGCATCTGCTTTGCATCTGTAAACTGTTGGGTGAGACTCTGTGGCCTTCCGTGTGGAGTAGAGGCCCATGGAATGGTGTGCTGGCCTTGGGGAAATGGTTGAACTTGTTGGAGCCTCAGTTTCCCCACCTGAAAAGTGGAGATAATAACCAAGCTTCCTCGAACACCTGTAATCACCACATGCTTCTGTTAACGGGGAGGAGACTGGCTACTTTCGCACTTTGTGGATTTTTAGACCGTGTGCCTTCATTACCCATTCAGATAAATATGTGTTGTAGGAAGGATTTGAGAGGCTCAGAAAGGGTTTTCCAAAGCGGGTGCCACGAAGCATCCATCCCACCAGACAGGCTCAGGCTGTTCAACAACCACACAAAAGCAAGCCCTTCACACAGGGTGGCTGGGAAAGCCAGTGAGAGATTCATGCCAGGGACCTCGTCTGGACTTGGCAGTCCGTGCCTGGTATTCTGCCCACAGACTACTCGGCGGTGCAGACGCACATCACTCTGAGTGGACGGTCAGTGCTGCTCAGGTAGGTGCGGAGTCTATGCAGACCCATGACTACGGTCGAGTTTCTCTAGGAACCATCCAGGCAGAGTTTGGGTAGAGAGCATGGTGTGTTCTTTTGCCCCTGGGATGACCCTGTGCACCTGAGCTTAGTAAAGGCTCTGAGAAGTCCTGCAGCAATGGAGCCTAGTAAAGGCTCTGAGAGTTCCTGCAGTGATAGAGCTTAGTAAAGGCTCTGAGAAGTCCCGCAGCGATGGAGCTTAGTAAAGGCTCTGAGAAGTCCCGCAGCGGTGGAGCCTAGTAAAGGCTCTGAGAAGTCCTGCAGCGGTGGAGCCTAGTAAAGGCTCTGAGAAGTCCTGCTGCAGTGGAGCCTAGTAAAGGCTCTGAGAGTTTCTACAGTGATAGAGCTTAGTAAAGGCTCTGAGAAGTCCCGCAGCAATGGAGCTTGGTTTAACCTAGTACTTTTCAAGTGTATGTGATTAGGAAACGGTTTTTTTTTTTTTTTTGGCCTGGCTCTTGTTAATATCCCACAGTATTAATGTGCAGAGGAAGTTTGGGGGGTGGGAAGCAATGTCTCAGAATCAGGTGGACTCTGGTCTTCTGGTTTTAAATTCTTCTAGTAGGGAACTGGCCCACCAGTGATAAAACTGTTTGTGTTTGCCAGGTGGGAGGAGGGGGTGGCAGTGGTGCCCATGGGCCTCTCCTCTGTGGAGAGGCTGCTCTGTGCCTGGCACTGACCCTCGAGGCTTCACGATCATTCTTGGGCCTGATCCTCAAGTCCTCCCCGTGAGATAAGCCTTGCTCCTGTGTTTGCCTAACGATGAAGAAACTGAGGGCCGGGGAGGTCAGTGTTTCCAAATCACACAGGTGCTGGGTGCCAGACCCCGGATGCAAATTCAGGATGTCAGCTCGGAACCTTGGCCTGCCCTTCTCTGAGAAGGGTCACGTCAGTTGAGGTGTTTGCAAAGTTTCGTTTACAGGCTCCCACGCCTCCTGACTCTACACCTTAAATTTATTTCCTTCGTCAGAAAAGAGACTACACAGCATGTGGTGTTTTCTGAAGGAGGCATTAAACATGTAGGGACCTTAACTCAGTGGCTGGTCTGAATCCCAATCGGTGACTCTAAGACGCACTCCTTTCTGCTACTGTTGGAGAGGCTGTCCCAGCTGAGAAGCCTTCAGAGAAGAGCTTCCAAGGGCTGTGATGTGGCCCAGCCCGGCTCTCCCTCCAGCCTCGGTTGGTCCACCCTGGAGCCCTGAGCAGAAGGGGCAGGAAGGAGGCAGGCAGGTGGCATCTTGTGAACACCTTCTGGGTGCCGTTTGCTCTGCTGAGCACTTCCAACTTTCTCAGAAGCTATCACAGTTAATCAATTTAATCAATAAGGAAACTTAGGCTCAGAGAAGTTAAGTAATCCTCTCAAAGCCACACAGTGCGTGTGGAAGCTGCCATTGATCCAGCCCCGCTTCCAGGGACAGCAGGAGTGGGGAGCCTGGGCGTCCAAGCTGGGGGTGGTGGAGGAACAGAGGGACCCCTCAGAGCTCAAGGGGTTGTGCATCCCAGACCAGAGCACCTCCCACCCTTTGAGTTCAGGGTGGGCATCCCTGGATTCCTGGGGCTCTGCCAGCCTTTGGGGATGTCTGGGCAGCTTGAGGGTGACTCCTCTCACCACTTCCCCAGGGCAGTGATAAAGGGATGCTTTGTACCTGCTTGGGCCCTGGCAGGCACCGTCTGACCCATCTGGCTCTCAGAGTTCCTGGGGGACCACATGGGGTCAAGAGGGGCTCCTGGGAGGCTCAGGACCCAAGCAGGACAGAACTGAGGCAGGAAAGAGGGTGGAAAGTCAGTGGCTGTGCCCTAGGGGCAGCCAGAAGCTTTGTGGCCACTTCTGAGCCCCTCTCCCAAGGGGCAGTGACAAACATGGTGAGAGGGGGTGACTCGACAAGAGGGGACTTGGGACAGCTGAGGAACCGTGGGTGTTGTCCTTGAGAAGCTGGGGGTCTGGGCATGGCACCGAGGAGAGCTGGGGGCTGGGGAGGTGTCTGCAGGACCTCGCGGCTGGGAGGGTCCGTCCCGTGCAGCCCTGTGCCTCGGGCCAGCAAGAGAAGGTGCCCGGGAGGTCAGCTGGCGGGAAGGAAGTGCCAGTCACTGGTAGATCTAGTGGAGAATCAGCAGTGCCTGGTGGCTTGTGGGCTTCCTGTCACTAGAAGTTTTCCAGCAGGAGCTGGACAGGCCTGGGGATGGGCAGGGGTCTGACTAGGCACCCTCTAGGATCCCGCGTTGTGGAGGATACAGACGGTAACAGTGGTCAGTTGTCATAAACATTTCTCATATACCGGGCCTGTACGGAGGTCCCTGCTCTGCAAGAGAGAAACAGGAGGACGTGGATTTGTCTTTAAAGCAAGCGTAGACCCAGGTGCAGCGGTCCCGGCTGCTGAGGAGGCTGAGGCAGGAGGACCGCGTGAGCCCAGGAGGTGGAGGCTGCATCACTGCACTCCAGCCTGGGCAACAGAGCAAGTCCTCAACTCTAAAATAAGGGAGAGAAAGAAGTAGAGAAAGAAGGTTTGGATAGTTCATGGGACTTAGCTCCTGGTTGTCCTGAGTCCTGGGAAGGTGAGTGACAGCCCAGCCCATCAGCCGGGGAGGGCAGAGCCAGCGTTCCCACTCCCACTCTGCTCCTAGCTCTCCGCGTCCTGCCTCCCGTCATCTGGGCGAGGAGCAGGAGGAGAGACTCCTCTGCGTCCTGTGCCCCACGCAACTCTCTCCCCAACTCAGGTCTGGAAGAGGTCGGGGGCCTGGTTCTACAAAGGGCTCCCCAAGTATATCTTGCCCCTGAAGACCCATGGCCAAGCTGATGACCCCCACGTCCGACCTGTGCCGTTGGAACCGGCAGAGCGAGAGCCCAGAAGCTCCGAGACCGGCCGCATCTACACGTGGGCCCGAGGAAGAGGTAAGTCCCCTCTGCCTGTCTCCCAGGATAGCCTGTGAAGTCTGGGTCATCAGGCAGCCCGGCAGATTGCAGGCACAAGGCCAGTCCCCCGTACCCTCCATCCACGTGGCTCATTCTGGTGATGCGTCCCCCTCGTGCCCTCGGCTGCACACCTTCTCCTGAGTGAGCAGCGGGGACCTCCAGCCGCTGACGTTTCCTCTGTGCAGGAGCGCGGCCGGAGGGCCCGGGGGGCACCTTCACATACAAGTTCTGATCTGGGGGCGAGGGTGCCATGAGCAGCACTCTGCATCTTCACAGAAATGGGATGTCCATTGAGGTTTTTTGCAAAGTGTAAAACCTGCGTCCTTCCCAGGCAGGCCCTCACCATCTCTTCCTGGCACTTGTGTCTCAGTAAGGGAGGACTCCTGGCTTCCGGGCCCTGATGAGTAAGGTGACTTTGTGCCCAGTGCTCCTGGGCGTTCTGGTGGCGGCACTAAGGTGCGTGTGTCCCAGGTGACCTCCCCACTTGGCAATGATGGTGGCACCTGGTTGTGGACTGCTCTCTGCAGTTTTCATGATGCTTTGATGTTTGCGGTTTTATTTTCAAAGTTCCTGGTCTCACCACAGGCTCGGAAGGTGGACAGGGCAGTGATTTAATGACTGCATTTTACAGACGGGTGTACCTGTGGCTCAGCGGAGAGGAGGGACATTCTCAGCAGGTGTGTGGCTGAGCTGGGATCCAAGCGCAGGCTCTTGCCCTCTCTGGTGTCTGGGTCCTTTTGCTCTGAAGTGCTCACGTTTCCGCCGAATACTTGGAGTCTGAGGGTCTTAGATGAGACAGGCAGAGCGGGGAGGGAGGCTCATTCGGATCATGGCTCATCTTGGAGGAACGGACCCGGGACAATAGACCTGGTGGCTGCTTCTCAGGGACTGTGGAACATCTTGGTCTTTGGTTGTGACTGACATCTGACCATCTTTATGTCATTCGGGCTTTTTTCTTGCTACAAAAGTAATGCATGTTTAGTACAAACATGTGAACGTTGTCCAACGACGTATGTAGACGTATAAATCCCTCATCCCTGGACCTGCCAGGCAGATCGGCGTCTGTGCCTTGGCGTGCAGCCTGCAGGCTGTTTGTCCTCAGCACAAACACCCGGTTCCCTCGTAGCAGCGTCTCCTCGCGGGTCCCACCAGGTGCTGTGTACGCTCTGCTGCCTGTGAATTCAGCCCCCGACATTGCTGCCGTGGACAGACTTTCGTGGGGACCGTGGGATGCAGTGCAGTGTGGACCGGGCAGGCGGCAAGTCCCTCAGGAAGAGGGGTGCAGGCCTGGCTGGGACACTGGCCTGAGGGGCACTATGGCCGCCCAGCCTGGAAGTGAGTGTCCGATTGGCTGGAGAAGGGGCGTCCTCCACCTGGTCCCTCTGCCTGCCACCCTCGGAGCCCAGGCTTTCTCCCGCTGAGCCCTGAGGTTTGTCCACGTCCCGCAGACAGTGGGAGCAGAAGCTGGTGGACACCTGCGGGTTTAAAATGCTGCTTGGAGCTGTTAGAGCAGGGGAGGCTGAAGGCCTGTGGGGCAGCTGCAGCCTATGCCCCACTTCCAGAGCTGTCACTGCCCGTCTGCTCCACGTCAGGGCACACACACGCTCACACACACACACACACACACACACACCGGCATCCATGTCCACACACGCGCACACACACACACACCCTGGCATCCACATCCACACACGCTCACGCCCACACACACACACACACAAACATCCACATACGCTCACACTGACACACACGCTCACACACACACACACATATCCGTATCCACACATGCTCACATCCACACATGCTCACACCCACACACACACACTGACATCCACATCCACACACACCCCCACGCACACATCCACATCCACACACGCTCACACCTACACACACATGCTCACACATACACACTGACATGCACACACACTCACACATCCATATCGACACACGCTCACACCCACACTCACATCCACACACACACCCACACACACATCCACATCAACACACGCTCACACCCACACACACACACACACACATATCCGTATCCACACATGCTCACACCCACACACACACACACACCCTGGCATCCACATCCACACACGCTCACACCTACACACACATGCTCACACATACACACTGACATGCACACACACTCACACATCCATATCAACACACGCTCACACCCACACACCCACATGCACACACGTGTACCCACACTTACACACGCACACACACACACTTGCTCACATGCACACACAAGCTCAGACACTCGCACTCATGCATGCACACATTCACACGTGCGTGCACACACACTGGCTTTACACATACACTCCCATGCACATGAGCACGCCCTGGGGAGCAGCAGAGCCCCCTCTCCTCAGCCATGCAGATTTAGCCTTTTAATTTCGTGGGCGAGGAGGGCAGGGGCCCCACACTCTTGCAATAGACATTGTTTATTAACTGACTTTGCACAGAGGCCAGGACAGACAATGTGGAGGCTCCCTTGTGTGAACTTGTGATCCCTCCAAGGCACCGACTGCAAACCCCCCTAGGACCCTCTGTGCCAGGCTCTGTGATTGTCCAGGTGACCCATGTGATGTGTGTCAGCCCCCGGGCAGCAGGGCGGTCAGGGCTGGTGGTCAGGCTGCTCGTGGCGGCTCGGGAGGCATCTGTAGCCACACACGGGTGGAGGGGACACCGCCTGGGAGGCAGGAAGGAGGCAGATAGTTTCTGTCCCCAGAAGTCCAAGTGCCAGGTGTGCAGGGCGACCACGGGGACCACGCTTAGGGGATGGCTCCTGGCCTGCCTCTGGCCTGTTCCTGAGTGGCCGCGGTGTGCCCTCTGATTAGCCTGTGCCGAAGCCGAGGTGTGTGCTTTCTGACTGAGCGGTCCCTTGGCCATCCCAGACCTGGCTGTGTACTTGCAGGGGACACAGGGTGGCTGCTGGGTGCCTGTGGGAGGCCAGATGATCCGGCCCGGTTGGAACTGTCCGTACAGCGCAGTCCTGAGCCTGGGGGTGGGGCAGAGGCCTGCCAGGGGACCAGCCCTGCCAGCCCTTCTGTGCCTTTGTGGTGATCCACAGGGCCTCCGATCAAGTCCTTGGCAGCCTTTGGGGAGGGCTCAGCCTTGCCTGCCTCTAGGAAGCCCCCTAAGCTGCCAGAGGCCACTGCCTGATGGCCCTTTCCTTCTCAGGCTGGTCTCACAGCTGTCAGGCTCCTGCAGAAGATGGCCCTCAGTGGGCAGTCCTGGGAGACTGGCACGGGGACTGGGCCTGTCTGGTCTGCTGACTGAGGACCCACTGTGGTTTTTCTGCCCCTGAGAGTGGCATCCCTGCCACCACCCCCAGCCCCACCAGCGCGGGCACCCCAATGCCAGGCAGCTAGCTGGGCTCAGGGCTGCAGCTGTGTGCCGCGTCGGAGCCTGTCTGACAAGCACGGCCCTCACAGCACCAGACTCAGCCCAAACTGTGCTCAAGTGGAAACAGAGTGGCCAGCACTGAGGCACGGTCCCCCAGCACACTGGCAATTCCAGGTGGGCAGCACCATGTCTGTCCTGAGCAGGCCGATTCCTCAGCACGTGGCAGGGGGTAGGCATGGGATAGATACTTGTTACATGAGTGAGCAAATGAATGGACGAGCCGCCCACCCACTCCTGAACGCCTGAAAGGCCTGCGGAGAGGTTTTCATGGAGGCCAGCAGGCTCCTCCGGTCGGGGTCTGCTGGAAAGTCCCAGGAGATACTCAGAGGCCGTGAAAACCACCCTCTGCTCTCACCAGACGCTGTTCCTCCTGGGACACAGCATATCCTCCCTGTCACTGGCCTGGAGCTGATCACAGCACCAGCTCACTCGCGCTCTCAGCCCCTCTCTAAGCCTCTTTGCCACCTCCATCCCTCTCTCCCTCTCTTTCCCTCCTTCTTCCCCCTCCCCCTCCTTCTCCCCCCCTTCCCTCCCTCTCCCCTCCCCTCCCCTCCCTCTTCCCCCCTCCCTCCTCCCTCTTTCTCCCTCCCCCCTCCCTCTGGCCCCCTCCCTCTCCCCTTCCCTCCCCCTCCCTCTCCCCTTCCCTCCCCGCCCTCTCACCCTCCCTCCCCCCTCCCTCCCCCCCCTCTCCCCGTCCCTCCCCCTCCCTCTCCCCTTCCCTCCCCCTCCCTCTCACCCTCCCTCCCCCCTCCCTCCCCCTCCCTCTCCCCTTCCCTCCCCCCCCTCACCCTCCCTCCCCCCTCCCTCCCCCCTCCTCCCTCCCTCTCCCCCATCTCTCCCCCTCCTCTCCCTCTCTCCCCTCCCTCCCTCTCCCCCTCCCACTCCCCCTCCCTCTCTCCCTCCCCTCCCCTTCTCTCTCCTTCCCTCCCCCTCCCTCTCCCCTCCCCCTCCTCTCCTCCCTCTCCCCCTGTCCCCCCCTCCATCTCCCCCTCCCCCCCCACATCCCTTAGGCTCATACACCTGCAGCTCCCAACTCCTTCAGCTTCTTCTCCTTGCATCCCAGCCTACCCCATTTTCTTTCTCATGTGCTGTTGGAAGAGGAAGGGTAATCAATGGGTACTACAAGTCGTGAACTTTTCAACCCACAGAGCAATCAGGTGAAAAGCATTGACGCTGCTGAGGTGGGTTCCTTTTTCTTACTCCTTTAAGTATTTTTTGTTAATTTTTTTTCGTTTTCTTTTTTTTTTTTTTTGAGACATTCTTGTTCTGCCACCCAGGCTGGAGTGTAGTGGTGTCATCTTGGCTCACTGCAACCTCCACCTCTTGGGCTCAGGCAATTCTCATGTCTTAGCCTCCTGAGTAGCTGAGATTACAGGCGTGCACCACCAAACCTGGCTAATATTTGTAATTTTAGTAGAGACGGGGTTTCACCATGTTAGCCAGGCTGGTCTCAAACCCCTTGGCCTTAAACAATTCACCGGCCTTGGCCTCCCACGGTGCTGGGATTGCCAGCATGAGACACTGTGCCAGGACTTTCTTTGTTTATTTTTAATTACATAAGAATACATGACATATTTTAGCAAGTTAATTCAAAAAGTGTATGAAAAGGAAAAATGTCTTCTACTTCCCTTCATCTCCAAACCCTTTCTCTGTGTTCCTACAAACATATACTTGATAAAGGGGTGGGGTTTTTTTTTTTTCGTTTTTGGCTTTTGTTTTAGCAATAAAAGTAGGCTCTCACCATCACTCTGCATGGTGCTTTCTTAAAAGAATATCATGAGCATCCCTCCAGGCCAACAGATACAGATTTTACATTGTTCATTTTCATGGCTGAGTAAAATCCCACAATATAGTGTATTTTAATGTAATTAATCACCTATTGATGGACATTGAGATCAATTTCTAGGTTTTTTTTTGCTTTTTTTTTTTTTTTTAATTTTAGAGTCAGGGTATTGCCCTGTTACTCAGGCTGGAGTGTCGTGGCGCAAGTGATCCTCCTACCTCAGCACCCCCGGTAGCTGGGACTACAGGTGCACACCACTGCACCTAGCAAACTTTTAAATTCGTATGTTTTTGTAGAGATGGGTGTCTCACTATGTTGTCCAGGCTGGTCTCGAAATCCTGAGCTCAGGCTGTCCACTCACCTTGGTCTCCCAAAGTGCTGGAATTACGGGCACGAGCCACCATCCTTGACCAACAAGATGATTTTTAAATTTTTTTTTTTTTTTTGAGGCGGAGTCTCGCTCTGTCGCCCGGACTGGAGTGCAGTGGCCAGATCTCAGCTCACTGCAAGCTCCGCCTCCCGGGTTTACGCCATTCTTCTACCTCAGCCTCCTGAGTAGCTGGGACTACAGGCGCCCGCCACCTCGCCCGGCTCGTTTTTGTATTTTTAGTAGAGACGGGGTTTCACCGTGTTAGCCAGGATGGTCTCGATCTCCTGACCTCGTGATCCGCCCGTCTCGGCCTCCCAAAGTGCTGGGATTACAGGCTTGAGCCACCGCGCCCGGCCAATTTTTAAATTTTTTTTTGAGGTAGAGTCTCACTCTGTCACCAGGCTGGAGTGCAATGGTGCAATCTCGGCTCACTGCAACCTCTGCCTGTCAGGTTCAGGCAATTCTCCTGCCTTAGCCTCCTGAGTAGCTGGGACTAGAGGCACGTTCCACCACGCCCAGCTAATTTTTTGTGTTTTTAGTAGAGACGGGGTTTTGCCATATTAGCCAGGATGGTCTCTATCTCCTGACCTCGTGATCGTCCTCCCTCAGCCTCCTAAAGTGCTGGGATTACAGGTGTGAGCCACCGCGCCCGGCCTAAAATGATTTTTAAATATTCATAAGGACACAAGTGTTCACAGGAGCGTTATAACCAAAGAGTGGCAACAACTCATAAGTCCGTCAGCTGATGAATGGATAAAATGTGGCGTAATCACACAGTGGAACGTTACTCAGTCATAAAAAGGAGGGAAGTGCTGATCCACGCTGCAGCCTGGATGAACCCTGAAAACACCATGCGAAGTGCGTGAAGCCGGAGACAAAACGCCAGTGGTGTGTGATCTCACGTGTACGAGCTGGCAGGAACATGCCGATGCACAGAGGCAGAAGGTCGATGGGTGGTGGCCAGGGCTTGGGGAGAACGGGGAGGGCCATGCGGGCTGACTGCTGGCGGGCACAGGGTCTCCCTCAGAGCTGATGGAAATGCTCCGAAACTAGATGGTGGTGGTTACACCAATGTGTGGCTACACGAAAAACCACTGGATTGTGTACTTTCTAAAGGTACATTTTATGGCGTATAAATTATGTTTCAATTTTTAAAATTCGTAAGGTAGAGAGAATGGCTTAACAACAAAAATCATTTTCTTTTTTGAGATGGAGTTTTGCTCTTGTCACCCAGGTTGGAGTGCAGTGGTGCGATCTCGGCTCACTGCAACCTCCGCCTCCCGGGTTCAAGTGATTCTCCTACCTCAACCTCATGAGTAGCTTGGATTACAGGCACCCACCACCACGCTTGGCTGATTGTGTATTTTTAGTAGAGGGGGTTTCTCCGTGTTGGCCAGGCTGGTCTTGAACTCCTGACCTCAGGTGATCCACCCACCTTGGCCTCCCAAAGTGCTGGGATTACAGGCATGAGCCACTGCACCCGGCCAAAAAACATTTTTTAAGAATAGCAAGGGTAGGCTGGGTACACCAGCTCAGGCCTGTAATCCCAGCACTTTGGGAGGCCAAGGCAGAAGGATTGCTTGAGTCAAGAGTTCAAGACTAGCCTGGGCAACATAAAGAGACACTGACTCTACAAATAAATTTTTAAAACTTAGCTGGGTATGGTGGCACATACTTAGCCCCAGCTACTCAGGAGGCTAAGGTGGGAGGATCACTTGAGCTCAGGAGCTTGGAGCAGCAGTGAGCTGAGACCGCACCACTGCACTCCAGCCTGGATGAAAGAGTGAGACCCGTGTCTCTCAAAACACAAAACAGAATCGCAAGAGTAGTGGAAAGAACAGCCAAATTTTAGAGCTTTCTGTAAAGTTACTGTATTCAGTAAGAACAGTATAGTATTGGCATCAGGATAAACAGAATATTTATTTGCAGAATGAATCAATAGACAAGTGGAATAGACAAGAATAGAGAAACGGTAGCCTGAGAATGTATGGACGCTGGCCATTAGTTGCTTTTCAACTCAGTGAGAAGCTAACAGACCTGTCTTAAAATGGAGCTGGTGCAGTTAGATTTCTTTCTCCTTCTAGGTGTATAGAAACACATCACACATAGATAAGATGGAAATGTTAAAAATAACGCAATGGAAGTATTAGGGAAAGAGGAGACGTGTTCCCGTCCTCTGTGTTACCTCAGGGAGAGCCAGCGGCTGCGCTGCAGATGCAGGACAGGTGCGCTGACTACCTGAGTTTGCTGCTCTCTCCCTCCCCGGGACGCTGGGTGTTGATTCTGGCCAAGGATTTGCCTGCCTTGGTGGGTCTCAGCAGGGCATTCCTTCTTTCCCCAGGAGGGGTTGGGGAACGGCATGGCCTGAGTCCCTCTTGGTACCTGGCCCCAGGATCCGCCTCTGAGCGATGTCTCTCCCCCTCCACCTGATCCCTGCCAACAGTGTGCTCTGCCCTGCCCTTCCTGGCATATCGTCGTGCGTATATGACAGCAGCAAAGTCAGCTTTTGCATGTGGCCTGGTCTCTTTGGTCCTCTGTGGTATATGAGGTGTAAATGGTGGCACCGGGGCTGCAGGTTCTGGGGTTGTGACACCGTTAGAGCTGGGCTCACCCCCTCTGCAGGCTTCTTTCCTTCGAGCTGGATTCCTACCCTATGCACAGAGTAGCCACACCAACCTGGCATATTTGAGTAGCAAGAGTATATCTTTTCCTGATAAAATACGGAGCTCAGAGGCAGGAGTGACGGCTTCGGTCCGGCAGCTGAGCGATGCCAGGACGGACGTCTTTGCAATTCTTCTGTTTCCCTCATGGTCACAAGACGGGTGCTGCAGTTCCAGCTGTCACTGTAAAGAAAGGAACGATAGAGGTGTGGCTGGAGGAGCAAGGCTGCCTGGAGTCGCTACACTGGGAGTGATTCTCAGATGGAACGTTCTTCGCCTCCAATGCCGAGGACAGCTAGCAGCCTCCAGAGCCATGACCCAGCGGCACCGCTGCCTAGGTCTGCCCCAGAGGGAGTTAGTTCCTTCTTTTCTTTTCTTCCCTCCCTTCCTCCCTCCCTTCAAGACAGGGTTTCACTCCGTCACCCCGGCTGGAGTGCAGCGGCTCAGTCTCAGCTAACTGCATACTCGGCTTCCCGGGCTCAAGCAATCCTCCCATCTCCGCCTCCCCAGTAGCTGGCCGTGTACTACCGCACCTGCAGGTAGATTTTGTATTTGCAGAGATGAGGTGCTTCCACGTTGCCCAGGCTGGTCTCGAACTCTTGAGCTCAAGGGATCCGCCCGGCTCAGCCTCCCAGAATTCTGGTACTACAGGTGTGAGCCACCACGCCTGGCCTGCTCTGTCATTTCTGTCTGCCTTTCTCAACTGCGACTGGGTGCCTGACACCAGGGGCCTGAAGCCCGTGTTCACAGGGCTTTCTGGGACACGTGTCCTTCTCTCAGGTGGGAGCCAGGACCTCTGGATTCATGAGGTTTTACCATCTCTGGATTCATGAGGTTTTACCATGTGGACCTCGGCCCGGGATCCTGGGGTATCTTCGAAAGCCTTGTCACTGGGCTGTGGCCTGGCCAGATTTGGGGAGGCCTTCCCACTTTGCCCAGCACCATAAAAAGCCCTGCTCACAGGGTATAAATACCCATCTCTTCCTCACGTCCATGCCCTTAGAGAGGAACCGAAAAGCTCCCAGGCTGGGATACAGGCACCTCCGGCTGTGAGGCAAATTCCTTTTCCTTTCTCTGCTGAGGCCTGGGTCATCGTCCCTCCTCAGGCCTCTGTGCAGGAATCCTGCTGCCTCCCACCCTCCATCCTTCCCCAGAGGGCAGCGCAGGCCTCCTGGGGGGCTTTGAACAGGGTGGCACACGGGTCCCCTTCAAGGTCTCAGGGAGACTTGGGAGAAGAAGCGATTGGCCCAATTATTTCTCTTCAGTGTTCGATAGTCAAACATAACGGACGGCGTGGCCGGCTAAGGCCACTTTTCCCAGAGCAGAGCTGAGGCAGGGCAGGGGACATTTAGGTTTCCTTGATCAGCAGCCATCCAACCACAGAACGGAGTGTTTTGCATCTGACGGAGGAGTGAGCTCCCTGTCAATGGGAGCATTCAAGCCCAGAGGCGGGACATTAGAGTGGGGGTCCTGCGGGTCAGAAGCTATGAGAAGCTCACCACGGGCTGGCACCGTGTGTCCAGAGTTATGCCCAGGTTGGGAGCAGAGCTGGCGCAGGGTGAGGCCTTCTGTGCTCCAAGATCAGGGAAGCCGCGTGGCGCATGCAAGCTTCGAACCCGGGACCCGTCTTGTTAGTGAGTGCAGAGCCACCGCCGATGCGAGCTTCGAACCCGGGACCCGTCTTGTTTGTGCAGAGCCACCGCCGACCAAGCTTCGGACCCGGGACCCGTCTTGTTTGTGCAGAGCCACCGCCGACCAAGCTTCGGACCCGGGACCCGTCTTGTTTGTGCAGAGCCACCGCCGACCAAGCTTCGGACCCGGGACCCGTCTTGTTTGTGCAGAGCCACCGCCGACCAAGCTTCGGACCCGGGACCCGTCTTGTTTGTGCAGAGCCACCGCCGACCAAGCTTCGGACCCGGGACCCGTCTTGTTTGTGCAGAGCCACCGCCGACCAAGCTTCGACCCGGGACCCGTCTTGTTTGTGCAGAGCCACCGCCGACCAAGCTTCGGACCCGGGACCCGTCTTGTTTGTGCAGAGCCACCGCCGACCAAGCTTCGAACCCGGGACCCGTCTTGTTTGTGCAGAGCCACCGCCGACCAAGCTAACAAGCAGCCCTGTGGCTGCCGGTTTTCCATCAAACGCATATGCTGTTTCCTGACTTCTTCACGCGGCGTGCTATTTATACCAGCTGATCCATTCATTCTTAATGAGGCGCAGTTGTGGATTGTAGAATGTTTTATTTTCAGACAGGATCGCTCACTGCCCAGAGCCAGCTGCTGCTATACTGCCTTCCTTCTCTCTCTGTCCCTGAGAGATTTGCATTTTGAAAGCTCAGCCTCCCTCTCCTCACCCCCAGCCCACTCCCCACCCCAGTATTTTGCTAGCAGACTCTGGATTTGCCATTTCTGTCACATATACCAGCCGCGGTACGCGAATTCCCCACAGCCTGCAGAGCAGCTGGGAAGTGTGTGTTGTGCACATCGGGGCCGGGGGGCTGGAGCTTGCAGAGGGAGGCAGAATGGAGTAGGAAGGCCTCCGTGTCGGGAGGTGGTGGTCTGTCCTCCGGGACCAGACATGGCCTGTGTTATGGGTCACAGACTGGTGGAGCGGTGATTTAATCCGGCCTGCTGCTTAAAACTCATTGTCAACTTGTTTAAATGTGGAGAATTCTCATTTTTTAAAAAATGGAGCTCTGGCTTCTTTTGTGGAAATCAGAAAGTCTTCTGATACCTCCCTGCTGGGGGAAGTTGGTTGGGGTAAGTGGCCGCTCCCCGCTCAGGGGAAGTTGGTTGGTCAGGGTCAGTAGCCGCTTCCCGCTTAGGAGGTTGGTCAGGATAAGTAGCCGCTCCCCGCTTGGGAGGTTGGTCAGGATAAGTAGCCGCTCCCCGCTTGGGAGGTTGGTCAGGATAAGTAGCCGCTCCCCGCTTGGGAGGTTGGTCAGGATAAGTAGCCGCTCCCCGCTTGGGAGGTTGGTCAGGATAAGTAGCCGCTCCCCGCTTGGGAGGTTGGTCAGGATAAGTAGCCGCTCCCCGCTTGGGAGGTTGGTCAGGATAAGTAGCCGCTCCCCGCTCAGGGGAAGTTGGTTGGTCAGGGTCAGTAGCCGCTCCCCGCTGCAGTCTCCACCTGGCCGTATCATCTCTGACACCCTTTCAGCGTCTCCGTTGCAGTGTATTTAAGAAGAAAGGGAAACCGTTCTTGTTACACGTCCCTAGGAAAAGAGAGAATAGAATATAGACCAACAGGGACACTTGTTGCAAGAAAAATGGGCACGCGCTTCTCTCAGAAGGGAAGGGTCCTCATGTCCAGCTCACGTCACTCCCTGACCTTCGCCCCTGGCCCGTGGAAGGCAGGGGCCTGACCAGGTCATGTCTGTGTGTCTGGACTCCTCACCCTGACCCCTTGACCCTGCCCCAGGCTGCTGTGATCATGGAGGTGGCTTTTCCAGCAGGGCTTACAGTCCCAGCCCCTGCAGGGCAGGTGTTTTCTGGGGGACTCCTGGGCGGCACAGTCTTGGTGTTGGAAGCCCTTTTTCCTCTCTGGGTGTTGGTTCCCCCACGAGTAGACTGGATGAGGGGCTGGGACAGATTCTGTTCTCTCCCAGCGTTCACATCTTACAGGTCTAAATCCAAGGGAATGAAGCTTGCGGAGGAGTTCCAGGCAGGTAGGTGGTAGAGCAGCGGCTGATAAGGCAGCTCTCAGATCAGCCTCGACTGGAAAGCCCAGCCCCATTTCCGCATTGGCCCCACCCTCTTTGCACACAGACAGGCGTGCGCTGCCAAACGGAATCCCGTCAGACCCACCGGCATCGCTGCTGTGCTGTGATAAACGCTCACTAAGTGCCGTGAACTAACCAAAGCTTCCTTCCCAAGTCCTAGCCCAGGAAGGCCTCTTATGCTCAGTGAGCACCTTCTCTGTCTCGTTCATTTTCCTCCCTGCATGGGTTCTATGGTCCCAGGGAGCTGGAAGTACCTGGGATTTTTGAAATATAAAGCTAACAGAATTCTGCCAACACGCACGCGCACACACACGCATGCACGCACACACACGCACGCGCACACACACGCATGCATGCCCACACACGCACACGCACGCACGCACACACGCACACACATGCACGCATGCACCCATACATGCACGCACACACACGCCAGAAAGGACTGTGTAGAGACAAGGAAGGGGGGAGTTGTCTTTGAACCACCTGAGAACCGCACTGTAGGCCCCGTGTGGCACCTTGAAAGCCACTGACTCAGATCTCCCTGGTGTAGGTCTGCTGTTTGGGTCAAGAAAACAAACAATCAAACAATGTCATAGACAGTCGTGTCTGTGGCTCTGGTCCAGCCAGATGTTTGGGGAGTGAATGTCATCCATCCCAGCTGAGGCAGGGCGAGGGGAGGGGGTGACACTGCACTGCCCGAGGCCGCGGTGGGTCCCGCTGAGAGAGACGCTGACAGTCGGCCTTGGTCTTCTCAGGCAGCTGCCATTCTGCCAGGCTCAGCGGAGGCCTGGGTACCCTTTGCCTGTCTGTCTGTGCAGGTAAAAGGGACGGGCTTTGGCCCTCGGTGCCGAGGAGTCAGATAAAAACAGCAGCAGCAGTAGCCGCCATAGATGACACGGTTGCTCATTGCAGGCTGCGCTGGGCGCTGTGCGTCTCTGTTATTTCGTGTCATCCCCCAACAACCTGTGGTGGAGGCACTGCTATTGTCCCATTTTACAGAAACTAAGTCCCGGAGAGGTCAACAAATCTGCACCATAGTCTCAGCATGGAAAGGCAGAGAAATACCCGCAGCAGTCAGGAAGCCGCCCTTTCTGTAAATCTCCAGGGAGCAGAGGCCCGGCCGCATCTTGCATGGCAGTGTTTTGAAAGGGAAGCCCACACACGAATTTGTTTTGACCTTTGGAGCCCTCGGTTAAGCCAGACACAAGCTCGGTGATGATGGGCATGAATGGAGAGGCCACCCCCAGAGCAGAAGTCCGGAGCACGAATGAGCTACTGTTGCTTTCCTCACCTGCTGCACCCGACCCCTTCCCCCAGCAGCCCACCGGCCTGTTGGGGGCCTCCTCGCTGGCTTAGAGATTGATTTCCAGGAGAAGGCCTTCATTAGCCACACCACGGAAGTCAGGAGCGTGGCTGTTGCCTCTAATCTGCCCAAGACCCGGTGGCAACCTTGGCTGGTTGATCCCAGCTCCAAGGTGACATCTGTGGGCCCCTTGCCCCTGTCTTAGCTGAACTGGGAGAGTGGAACCCAGCCCCCAAGGGCCAGCCTCTGGCTTCCTTTTGGTGTGCAGAGCTCCCGTGTGTGCCTGGCGTGTGTGCCCAGTGTGTGAACCTGGCGTGTGTGCCCAGCATGTGTGCCCGGTGTGTGAAACTCTGGCCCATGCTAGGCCCTGCCTTGTGCAGTGAAGCACATCCGTCTCCAGCCAATCACCTATCTGGGGGACTAAGTGCAGTGAATAAATTGGGGCCTCCCTGCCCCATCTGACTCCAGCGTAGGCCTAGGAGATAACCGCCCTGGCTCCGCGCAGCTCGCAGCCCTCTCCCACGGCCTCCTGTCCGTCACAGGTGAAGCCTGGGCTTGCACCTGGAGCTGAGCTGATTCCCCGCTGGTGTCCGGAAGCAGCAGGGCCCTGGCCTGCACACAGGAAGGAGTGGGCGGGCCTCCCTGCCTTGTTTGCCCCTGGGGTAGACAGGAGATCCAGGCAAAGCAGGCAGCCCACCCCATACCTAAGCTCTGACCACAGTGAGGAGGGACTGAGATTCAAGTCCAGGGGGGGAAACTGAGGCACAAACCCAGAGGCCAAGAAAGCAGGGCCCTGAGGATAGGTGACAGACCTGGGGAGGGAAAGACGGAGATGGAGACGCAGAGATGCAGAGAGCCAGATCCTGGAGAGTGAGAGGAGCTGGCATAGACAGAAGGAGGAACCAAGCGACACTCAAGGAGGCTCCGAACGCGCAAAGACACAGACACGGAGGGAAATGAAGACAAGAAATTCAGAGGCAGAGGGAGATTTTAGAAACATCAGCAAGAGGCCGGGCACGGTGGCTCACACCTGTGATCCCAGCACTTTGGGAGGCCAAGGCAGGTGGATCACTGGAGCCCAGGAGTTCGAGACCAGCCTTGACAACACAGCAAGACCCTGTATCTATTAAAAAAAAAAAAAAAAAAGCAAGAGAGGCAAAAAGAGATGAGGTGAAAGAACAATGAAGGCCCAGACACACGGAGAGAAAGGCTGGAGTCAGGACGCACACAAAAGCACGCCCTGCACCCCAGCACAGCTGTGGGCAGAAGCCGTCATCGTCCCTGACAGCAGAGACCACACCCAGTCCAGACCGGGCCATGTCCCCTTGTGCCTGAGCCTGGAGCCTTTCTCCTGAGCCAGCGGGACTGTCCTGGCCCCAGAGGAGTCCACTCCTGGCCTTGGCTTTTCCTGTTCTCTGCCCAGGATGCCTGGCATGCCCCAGCCTCAGCGTTTGTGTCTAAATTATACCCATCCTTAAATTCCACCTCTTCCAGGAGGCCCTGACTGCGCCTCTCCCTGAAGAGTCCGCCGCCCTTCGCGTTCTCTCTGGAGGGAGCAGTTCTTATCTTCCATCCGTCCACCTTTCGTTCTGTCTGGAGCTCCTCAAGCGAGGGCGGGGACCACAAGATTTCAATGCTGGTGACCACAGCTCTATTAATTTGAGGATTTGTCTTCATTATCCGGTGCCTCCTGTCTGTCTCTGGGCCTGAAGGAGGGAGTAAATGAAAATCGATGGTAAATGAATAAGCAAGCACAGGACACCCTCCTCCACTCCCGAGATGTGGATTCCCAGCCCTGTCTGTGCCCCGACCGCTCCCGTGCCTGGGGCTGTCCTCGGGGGCCTTTCCGTGGCAGCCTGGACGGGGGACCAAGGAAGGGGGGCTCCCCAGGTACCACGCCCTCTCCCGCCCTCTGAGGTAGTCCTGAGGCTGTCAGGGGTGGTCAGGTTAGTAGCCAGCAAAGGGCCAGGCGCGCACCCGTATCTCCTGACTCCAGGGTCCCTGAGGGAGGGAGGGGCAGGCTCCGAGCCTCTTCTGGCTGCCAGTGGGCTCCTCCCTAAGAGGACAGGCTTTCTAGGCCTTGGAGCCCCCTTTTTCCCTTTCTGGACCCTGCAGGAGTTTCCAAACCACAGGAAGAGCTTGTTTCCCCAGCCCTGCTCCCGGCCCGGAGGTGGGTTTGGAAGAAGAGCAGGCTCTGTGTGAACCGAGCGCCCTCCCCCAGGACCCACTCATCCGTGTCTATGGAAGCAGCCTCCTACAGCTCCTCGCCGTTCAGCTGTTTTTTGCCCAGGCTGAGGCTACCAGCACCCTTTCCCTGAGTGTCCCTTTAGGGGAGGCCGGGAGAGGCGCCTGGCACCCCTGAGATCCCTCCATCGTGGCTCAGAAGGGCTGCTTGCCCTGCTCTCGTCCTGGGGGAAGCCTCAGCTCCTCGGGGAGTGGAGGTGACAGACGGGGCCCTGGGGTCTCCTTTCCCTCTGTGGCCAGCCCTGGCTGACCCCAGCCGGCCCTGCTGTCTTTGTGCAGTGCGGTTTCCTGTCCTGGGGAGGAGTTTCGGGAAAACAGCAAGTATTTCCTGAGTACCCGCTCTGTCCAAAGCCCCGCAGTGGGGCTGCATATTCAGGTATGGCCTCGACCTCGAGTGGCGCCTGAAGCTGTTGAGGAAGTCAAGGCAGGTGTTGGTAGGAGCTGAAGTGCAAGCCAGACAGCATCTGAGCGGGGAGAGGAGGGAGGTCGCGTCTTTCCTGCTTCTTCCCATTGGCATTGCGCCCACAGGTTTGAGGAGACTTTTCAGTGGAGAAATTAGAATGGGTTCCTCGAGGGGGTGGATTAGATTCAAATTTTTAAAAATACTTATACGCTCGTACAGCCTTTTACATTTGCAAAGCCATTTGTCCGACGGTGGTTATTTCTGTCTCCATTTTACAGATGGGAAGACTGAGGTTGAAGGAGATTAAGGTGTTTGCCCAGGAGCATCCGAGGCAGGACCAGAGCTCACCCCTAGCTCCTGAGAGCGAACTAGAGTTTTCCCCGCACTGCGGTCTCTGCTGCGACAGGAAAGGGGTCCAGAGGGGGCGCAGAAGAGCATGGTGGGGAGACTGAGAGGGGACTGGCCGCGTGGAGAGAAGGATTTCTGAGCGGGTAGAGCCGTTAGGGTCAGGCAGGACCCTGGATAGCAAGGCCTAGGTTCAAATCCCAGCTCTGCCTCTGAATGGCTGCTGAAGGCATCCTGTGTCCTGGGTGTCCTACAAAGCCCAGTCTGGGAATCCACGTTCCCTCAAAAGGGGTGAGTCCACCTGCGAGGTTGGCCTGGGCACCCCAGGGCCAGTGCTGTGCTGCGAGGCGTCTCCACTGTAACAACTTTTGCCTATCAAGCACCTACCACAGGCCAGATGCTGACCGCATTCTTTTGACCTTCACGACAACCTGGGGTGGGAGCCCCCAATCCCCCTTTCCCCAGGTGAGCCCCTGAGCACACAGGTAAAGGACTGCTTCAGGGCCGGACACTCACGCCTGTGATCTCAGCACTTTGGGAGGCCGAGGCAGGAGGACTGCTTGAACCCAGGAGTTAGAGACCAGCCCTGGCAAATAGGGAGACGACGTCATTACGAAAAATGAAAACTAGGAAACTGGCCTAAAGTCATACCGCTGGGAAGTGGCAGAGGCAGGGCACCAACCCAAGTCTCAGAGCCAGAGACTCCCCACCCCAGACTCCCCTCCTGCTGCCACCAAGATGGAGCCTGGCCTTGGGAGGCATCTCAGTGGGACTTCAGGCCCCGCATTCTACCCCTGCGTGCAGGTGGAGCGGCCGTCCCCTGTCCCTGCAGGGACCGACAGCCCTGCGTCTCTGCAGCTGTGCCTGCCTGACGGGCTGGAGACGGCTAATTGGGAGTGTCTACCCTACCCAAGGCCTTATCATCGTTCCTTTACATTAAGAGAATTTTTTTGTTTTGTTTTTAGTCTGCAAAATTTTCCACCATCTGCTTTGCCTTGGCAGAATGTTTGCTGAAAATACCTCTCTTCCTCTATCATTCCCATAATTTCTGGGGACTTTGGGAGCCTTCAAGCAGAGCAGTGGTAGCTCACAAGTGCCTCCCAAACTCACAGGCCGCTGGCTCTCCTTGTACCGGCAGCAGAGCTGGACGGCCCAGAAGGAGCATGTCCCCATCCCCAGGCCAGGGAGAGGCACCAGGGCTGTCTCCACTAACGGGCTGACCCGAGGCTGAATCCCAGGATTCGGACCCAGGGTGGGTGCCCAGGTCAGCCCCTGTGTTTTTGCAGCGAAGCCTGGAGAGATACCTTGGGGCATGGAGAGAGGTGGTGGCTGGGCAGAGCCTGGAAGCAGGGCCCCTGCATCCCAGGGCAGTGCTGTGAGGCCACACGGCCCGCATGACCCTGTCCCCTGGACCATCCCAGGCCAGGCGTCTCCACAGCGCAGCTGCTGCCCATGTCCTTTGAGGCGCTCAAGACAGAGTTTCCAGAAGGAAAGCCTCTTCCCCCCGCTCCATGTACCAAACTCTCAGTTTCCATGGCGACAGTCAAATTGCAAATCCAGCCAAGAGTGAGCAGGGGAAAGAAAAGCTGGCCTCTCTCCAGAGAAGTGGGCACGGCTGGCGCTGGGGCTGGCCGCTGCTGAGGATGAATGCCGGGCAGGCAGGCAGCCCTTCCGGGCCGCGGTGGGGGAGCCTCAGGGGTACCAGGTCCCCAGCAAGTGGCTCAGGTCCCTGTGGTGAGCCCGGGAGGGGGCTTCTCCCCACCCTGCCTCTCGGCGGCAGCCAGGTGGCTCCATCTGATACTTCTTCCTCCGAAAGGCGGTTGGGACGGCCTTCTCCCTGGTGTACTCCCGTCTTCCATCTGAAAAATCAGGCGTGGGCAGAATTCAGGGCTCGTCGGCGAGCCATCCCAGACTCAGCCTTTGGGGAATTAAAGAGGAAAAAATATATCAGCCTTCAGACACAGCGTGTTATGTTGAGGATGGAAGAGCAAGGGCCAGAAGATGTATGAGCCTAAAAGCTTTGTTAATAGGCCTGGAAGACTGACAGTCACAGCTGCTGTGCGGGGAGAAAGGTGGCAACGGCAATCGAATGGCAAATTAGCTGAGGTTTGGGTTTTAACGGTGACATTTCACCGGAGGGAGGAAGAAGAAAAGGCTTCCCCCTCTGCAGCCCGAGGAAGCCAGGAACAGCTGGGGACACCGTGCTTGTGCCGGGCCAGGGGCTTCTCAGCAGAGTTGACTCAGTGGGGCCCGTCCGCCCTGCCAGTACGTGCCAAAGCCGCTGCGGGCACTGCTGACTTCCTTTGGTTGTTTCTTTTGAGTGGTGTTTATTAGAGTGGATTGGAAATGGGATTTGGGTCTGTACCACAAAGACCTCTAAGCCCCAGTCTGAAATCCCAGACACAGCGAGCAGAGGTGCTCCAGCCACGGAGAGGCTCTTCCCCACTTCTTCGTGGCTGTGGCCCTTTGGAGTCTATAAACGGAGATGAAGAACAAGCTGACTTAACTCGGGGAGGGTTTCTACCTTTTATTCGTTAATCGTCGTGCACACGGGCGCCACATGGGGACTAGGCCAGGTGGCACCCTGACCCTAACTCCACCTCCAGGGTTGCTGTTTTGGATAAAATGCACAACTCATAACAAACGTCGTCCTCACGACATGGCACGGCATGGTTCATTGTTGTCCTGCGGTTTTCGCCTGCTCCCAGCCCAACTCCATAACCTTGTGTGATAGATGACAGAACAGGGAAGAGTAGGGAGACGGAGAGTGAGCCTGCCTCCCTAACCCCAGTCCTGGGACATCCCATCCCGTCGTCTCCGTCCAAGTCCTTTGGCATCTGTCCCTTTGCACCAAAGGAGCCCGGCACTGCGTGGCACGACAGAGCCCCGTGCCCACCCCCAGCCCCGGACTGTGTAGATTTTGCATATTAGCCGTGGGGCAGATGGGACATTCCAAGTCAGGAAGCATGACTGGACCTCCCATGAGCATCTCTGCCAGAGAGAGGCGGAAAGCAGTGTGGAGGCGAGCCGCCCTGCCCTCCGCAGGACTGTCCTCCTGCTGGACACCTCCCTGCTCCCGGGAGGATGAGCCACAGGCCTCTAATTTCACCGTAGCTGCCCCAAGGGCAACATGGAGAACGACTTGCTCCAGGAGCCCAGCAGGAATCCCTGGCTCCTTCCCACCTCCTCCCATCCCTGTTTCATGGGACCCATGAGGTTGGCATCTAATCAGTGAGTCAAAACTACATACATGCTTATAAAACGGACGTCCACGAGGTCTAGTCTTGGTGGATTCATGATCAAAGCAGCTCAGTCCAGGACTCAAAAAACAATCGCAAAATAGGGCAGGTTTTCCTCGCATTTCTCAAATACTATCAAGAGGGCACACAGACCACAACCATGCCCCATCCCCATCTCCTCTTGCTGCTGCGTCACAAAAGTCCAAGGAGCCAAAGCACAACTTCCCCCCGGAGAGCAGGACAGAAAAAGGCAGAGTCTTTGAGCAGATGGAGGAAGGAAAGGCCAGGCCCAACCCCATGCTCATCACTCCTGCCCCAGTGCACAGGTCAGGGCCACAGAGAGGAGGGGCCACAGGGAGGGGAGGCCACAGAGAGGAAAGGCCCCACCAGCCTCATTTGCATGTGCAATTTGGTCCCCGCCCTGGAGGAGCCTCATGACCTGCTAGGGGAAGCAGACATGCAAACAGCAGAAAGTGGTTTGGTGCAGTTGTAGCAGAGAGCACAGGGCGTTCAGCCAGCCAGCGTGCGGGTGAGATGGGCTTCCTGGAGGAGGCAGTTTTCTAACTGATCCGAGAGAAGACAGTGGTGGCAGGAGCCACAAGCCGCAGGAGGCTGGAGGCACCCAGGGCGAGACGGCGGGGAACGTGGGATGCAGTTGGAAGTGTAGACAAAGGGCAGGAGCCCAGGGTGGTCCTGGGGACGTGGGGAGCCTTTAAAGAGGGTGAAGCTGGGATCAGCCACCCTTGGTATAGACAGATTTTCTTTCCAGTCTTATCTCCCACCAGCGGGTATCATGGCTCAGGGCTGTTTGGAAGACGGAGGAAGATGGTACTCAGTAAGGGCCCAGCCCAGTGCCTGGCATAAGAGCTCAACCCACCCTAACCTTCCTCCGTAAGCACCAGCGTTCTGCATTCCCCAAGGAAAACCCTGACAAGCACCCTGACTCCTGCCCCATCTGCTGAGTTTCTCACTTGTGAGAGCTGGTTACCCTTGATCCAGACCTTTCTGTGCAGTTGTACTCGGTATTGGAATGATATCACTTAATTAAATGTTATGCAAATTGATGGGAAGAGTCATAAAAGAGACAGAATTGTTTCATGAAAACTGAGGCTTTGGAAAGTCGTTTTTGTTTGTTTGAGACGGAGTCTCGCTCTGTCGCCCAGGCTGGAGTGCAATGGTGCGATCTCAGCTCACTGCAAGCTCTAGCTCACGGGTTCAAGTGATTCTCCTGCCTCAGCCTCCCGAATAGCTGGGATTACGGGAGCCCGCCACAACACCAAGCTTATTTTTGTATTTTTAGTAGAGATGGGGTTTCACTATGTTGGCCAGCCTGGTCTCGAACTCCTGACCTCAAGTGATCCACCCGCCTTGGCCTCCCAAAGTGCTGGGATTACAGGCGTGAGCCACCGCGCCCCACCCTGGAAAGTCTTGATGGAAGCAACTTGCTTTATAAAAATCTATGGAATTAGGGGTGGGCAGGACAATTAGGGGTGAGAACCAAGAGGAAGAAATGGAAAAAGGAGGATTCTGCGGTTGTCCTGCTTTGCCAGGGTCTGTGGGTCCCGCTGCAATTCAGAGAAACTGCAGCTGGGGTTGCAGACAATGCAATACGTGTGCAGTTTATGCCTGAGAGACTGTGGACCAATCTTGCAGAAGTACCTAAGCCCAGCATCGAAAGATTGGTGAATGGATGTACATTTCCGTGTTTAAACTAGAACGTTTAAAGGGTAGCTATATCCTGTATTATGACTCCCACTGTTGATTACCCAGCCAAATACGGTTTCCATTTAGTCCAGAAAAGAGAGTTTTTCCACGGTAGGTGTTCACTGTGACAAGATCCTCGCCTCCCCTTGCTGGGACTCCAGCCCCGTGCGTCTGGCTCCCTTCCGGATTTGCGAGACCCCACTGTGCGTTACTGGATGAACTGGGATGAGAGCCCAGGCCTGCTGGCTCCCACTTCAGTTCTTGCAGTGAAATCAGAGGGTGGTGAGCAGGGGCCGTGGAACCAGCCTGCTGGGAGGAGAATCCCGGCTCTTCCACTACAACTTGGGCCTACGCCCCTGTTTTCTTGCCTGTGGAATGGGGGTCGTGCTGTTTCCTACCTCACAGAGTTCTGAAGCTTCCGTGAATGTGTCTGTGGAAAGTGCCTGGAATGCTCCCCGAGGGTCAGCTCCGACTCTCCCCGCACCTGTACCCGCACCCGCAGAGCAGGCCTTATGCCTTCTGCCTCACGAGTGGAGGCCTCAGAGCTGTCCCGTCTGCACCGCAGTGAGAATCAGCCTCCGCCACGGCAAGCGGGTTCTGGTTCTGCCAGAGGAACTAGAACGGGGGGTGGTGTGTGGAGATGGCTGGCCAACAGGCGAACTCTCTCTGCTGGTCACGCAGAGCCCAAGTCCTAGCCTCCTCACACCAGGACTCGCCTCTTTGGCCGGCAGAAGTGCGCGTCCTCCCATCCCCAGGCCATTGCCTCGGCCCTGGCCCCTCCGCCCGCGCCTGCAGGCAGAGGCTGGTCGGGTGACCTCCTGTGCTGTGGTCTGTCTCTTCCAGTGGTTTCCAGCGACAGTGACAGTGACTCAGATCTCAGCTCCTCCAGCCTAGAGGACAGACTCCCGCCCGCTGGGGTCAGGGGCCTGAAAGGCGACAAACCCTGGAGGGAGTCAGGTAAGGTGGGGAGTCAAATGCTGCTTATTGGCTGGGTGCGGTGCACTCCAGCCTGGGCAACAAGAGCGAAACTCCGTCTCAAAAAAAGAAAAAAAGAAAAGAAATGAAATGAAACTATTAGGCTGGGCACAGTGGCTAATGTCTGTAATCCCAGCACTTCAGGAGCCCGAGGTGAGCAGATCACGAGGTCTTGAGACCATCCTGCTCAACATGGTGAAGCCCCGCCTCTACTAAAAATAAGAAAATTAGCTGGGCGTGGTGGCCGGTGCCTGTCATCCCAGCTACTTGGGAGGCTGAGGCAGGAGAATCGCCTCAATCTGGGAGGCGGAGGTGGCAGTGAGCCGAGACCACGCCACTGCACTCCAGCCTGGGACAGAGCGAGACTCTGTCCCCCCCCCAGCAAAAAAAAAGTGCTGCTTATTTCCGAGGACCCAGGGACAGAGTGGCTTTGCTGCTTCCCAGCGGGTGTCCAAGGAGTTCTACACCTGGAAGGAGAAACGGGCCTAGGGACGGCACAACGAGGCTCTTTGAGGCTCCTCTGTACACACAGTGGGGGAAGGAGAGCAGGCAAGGGACAGGAGCCAGGGCCAGCCAGGCCACCGCATGTCCTTGGCTCACACACCTGGGACTCCTCCCATGCCCACCTGTGAGTGTTCCCAGCGGAGAGTTCGCTTCCTGAATCATGAGAGCTGAGAAAATCAGGTACAGAACTCCCTGCACTAGGTCAGTCCTGCCATGAAACCACCGTGAGGTCCCCAGGACCTGCTGTGACCTCTGGGCCTGCATTTCCTTCTCGTTAGCAAGTGAGACAGAACGGGTGGCCTCCAAAGCGCCTTCTGACGTGGATATCCCTGAGCTCACCCTCTGGAACCTGCTGTATGAAAGAAAGTTAACTGGGGCATTGAGACTGGTGCAGAGAAGGCCTGGGAGAGGCAAGGAAAGACATTTTCCTGTCCTTCAAACACACGAAGGACTTCTGGGAAAAGGGCTTCAGTCAGTCACTCCACAGGTAGGAACTGGGATCCTTGACAGAAATTTCAGGGAGGCCAATTTTAGTACGTAAGAAAAAAGGGTTCTGTAATAACTGCCCCAAACAGGAATGAAATGCCTTGGGGATCCTGTCTGGGGACCAACACTGGGTTGGGAATGGAAGTTTGAGCTAAATCAGAGCCGGCAAAGGCCTGGCACACGTACCACCACCCCCCACTCCCGTGACCATGGCAGACATTACTAGGTGCTCGTGATACTCTTTCCACAGAGCCCTCACGTGCCTTCCGAATCCTCCTCAGTGCAGTTTTCTAAGTGGCCAATATCAGTGGGTAGAGATGGTGCAAGAGATGAAAACTGTCGCCGCACCAGTGACTTCCTAGGCCCCTCAGGCTGTAGAGTCTAGAGATTTAGACGAGTATAAAGGAAACGTACCTGCCGGCCTCGGTTTCCGGGGCAGGCTTTATACTCCCCTCCGCCTCCCACCGTGGGCCCTTGTGCCCTCGCTCCACACCCACGCTCAGCTCTAACCACGCAGGACTGGGAGACGGGAAACGGTCAGCGAAGCAGCAGGCTCCATGTCTGCTCTCTTGGCCAGGCCAGGACCAGAAACCATGTTTGAGTGAAGACCCGTTAGTGAGTTAAGGCAGCAGTCAACATCTCTGTCTTATTAGGTTAACCGAAATACATATCCCCCACCCCACCCCCACCCCCATTCCGTGATCATTGTGGATTTTCAAGTTGGTGACTTGTGACTTAGCGAAACGACCTGCAGGCCTGTTCTTGGATCCAACAGCAGCGGTCAGAGGGTGGGGTCATGACAGAGCCTGGCAGCCGTTTGGGTGGGGTGGGGGGCAGACATCCCACAGAGACCCACCACAGTTCCAAACGAGGAACTGAACTGAGATCACCCTGTCTCAGTTTGAGATCCGCAGGGCCCACACGTGATCTCCCACAGGTGGCAGTGTGGAGGACCCCAGGATGGGGCTCACGCACCCGCCGGGCCACCTCTCCGGGAGCCAGAGCAGCCTGGCCAGTGAGATGGGGACAGGCTCTGCCGACCCGCAGGGGGGGCCCCTACCCCAGGCCGACCTGAAGGGCCGCGGTGAGTACCCAGCTGCTGTCTTCTCCCCTCTCCTGCCCCCACGGCCGCGTCCCTGTCACTCACTCCTTCCCAACTGGAGGCTGGTTGGTGACATTTTCAATTCTGCATGTTTACCAAGCACTGTGCAGGGAACCAGGTGAGCCAGACCCCGTCCCTGCCTGCAAGGAACAGAGAGAGGGACCCGGAATGAGAATGGTAACCATCCCTAGCCACTCTCACTAATTACAGCAGTGATTACCATCCTCCGCTTTATAAAACGTGCCAGCTCCTCTGGGCCAAACTTCCATTGTGTTGGCAGAGTGGCTGGGAGGCTTATTGTCCCCATTGGATGGGTGTAGAAACGAAGGCACAGAGAGAGTGCGGGGAGAATTGTGGGCTCCCACCCTGCCCTGTGCCTCTGGACCCAGTCCTGGCTGGCCCAGGAGCATCCTGTGGCGGGGGTGGGAGACTTCTTAAACTAAAGCCGGAGAGAACTGCGCAGGTGCAGGATCAGCCCTGTCTCCTTCAAGAAGGAAGTTCCGGGCAGGTTGGGCCCCTCCCTGGCCGGAGGATTCATGGGTCCACGCGTGCACCAGGGTGGCAGCTGATCTCTGTCCCCGGGGTGTGGAGGGCACTGGCAGCCCCCCGCAGGAGCACCTGCCCCACCCCTCTCCTTCCCCACTTGAGGGTTCCCCAGGAGCTGCAGAGCATCCGGGAGGCATCTGTGGCTGCAGAGCGGACCCTGCCCCCTCCCTCGAGCCTCCTGGAGGTCCTCCACAGAGGACCGTGTGGAATCGGCAGCCCTGAGTTCTTGTCCCAGCCCTGCCACCCACAGCCACGTGACCTTGAGCAGACTCCCCAGGTTGAACCATATGAAATTGCATTCTTAAAATTTTTTTTGAGACAGGATCTCATGCTGTTGCCCAGGCCGGAGTGCACTGGTGTGACCACAGTTCACTGCAGCCTCGACCTCCTGGGCTCCAGAGGTCCTCCTGCCTCAGCCTGCCAAGTAGCTAGGACTGTTGGCAAGTGCCGCCAGGCCCGGCTAATTGTTTTGTATTTTTCAAAGGGACGGGGTCTCCCTATGTTGCCCAGGCTGGTCTTGAACTCCCGGGCTCAAACAGTCCTCCCACCTTGGCCTCCCAAAGTGTTGGGATTACACTTTGGGAGGTAAGAGCCACCGCGCCCAATTGAAATTGCGTTTTTCTGGTTCAAAAACGTGAAATATCAGTAGTTCAACACGGTTCACCCTTAGGTTTGATCTCTGCGCCCAGTTCTGTTATCAGTACAGTGTCCTTCGCAAGGGTTCTGGGGAGAGAAAAGTCAGTGTCATGTGGACGGCCTTCCCCTAGGAGGTCCTCAGTAAATGCCCGGCAATAAAGGGGAAGCCGTGTGGCCCAGCACAGAGAGAGGTTTTCTGGGCTTAAGAAACAACGTGGGAAGGATGGGCTTGGAGGAGGATTTTCTGTCTCCCTGCCCATTAGCTCCTTCCGGCATCCTGAGGTCGCCATGTTGATCACCTGGGTTAGGAGGGGGCCTGAAGCCCAGAGGGGCAGGTGACTTTCCTGCCATCACACAGCAGAGCAGAGCGGCGCTGGTCTCGAGTTGGGGCTCAGGCACGGGTGCTGTCAGCAGAAGCTTGCCTTCCCCACTAGCCCCTCCATCTCATTCCCAAAGGCCGAGCTGTCCCTGGGGTGGGAGCGACTCCACCCCTGCTCACCCTGCGGTGGCCTCTTCTCTCCTCCAAAGGTAAAAGACACACCTGGATGAGCCCCCAGTGCTGACGCGGCTCCAGCAGGCCCCTCCGGCTGCCTGGGCTGAGGCATTTGGTGCCTGCAACAGACTTCTCTGTGGAGGATTCCTGCCAGACCTTGCCCGGCTCCCCCGACCGGTCCTTGAGCCCTCGCCAGCCACCCTGTTGGCCATGACTCAACAAACCAGTGTTGGGAGCGGTCTGCCTCCCCCACCCGGTGCCTTTCTGCGCCCCTTCTCTCTGGGGAGCCGTCTGCATCCGCCACCCCCTCCAGCCACCGCCCTCAGCCCCTGACCTTATTTATTACCCTCCCCTCCCACACCCCCAACCTACCTTGTGATGATTTTAAGTTTGGGTGTGTCTTGGGTTGGGCTGGGGGTTCCCACATGCCGTGTCCGAGGGGCCGCCTGGCCGGGCTTTCTCGTTGCTGTATTAATGGAAGATGAAACCCCAGGGCACGGCCTCTGAAGCTGCGTGTGGTCCCTTAGAGGTGACCACTGGAGTCAGAGCAGTGAGCGTGAGATTCACCCACCCTCTGCCTCTCCCTCCAGCTCTGGGAGGCAGGAGCAGTGGCCCTCCCATGGGCTGGCCCAGGACCGCAGGCGAAACCTGGCTCAGGTTTCTTTGGTTTTTGTATGTTTGTTTGTTGTTGAGACAGAGTCTCGCTCTGTTGCCCAGGCTGGAGTGCAGTGGCGTAATCTAGGTTCACTGCAACCTTCGCATCCCAGGCTCAAGCGATTCTCTCACCTCGGCCTCCCAAGTAGCTGGGATGACAGGTGCCCGCCACCACACCCAGTTAATTTTTGTATTTTTAGAAGAGATGGGGTTTCTCCATGTTGGCCAGGCTGGTCTTGAACTCCTGGTCTCAAGCGATCCGCCCGCCTCGGCCTCCGAACGTGCTGGGATTACAGGTGTGAGTCACCGCGCCCGGTCCTGTTAGGTTTCTTTGACTCCCCTCACGGCCTGCCTGGTTTTTGCTCAGCCTGTCTTCAGCTTGAGGAGCTGGGAAGCTCTGGTGGACGCTGTGAACTCACTCACTGAAGAGCAGCCTTCAGGTGCATCCCTGGCCAGGGCACGTGGCTCCCTCCGCCATGAATTCACTTCTCTTCAGGAGGTTTGGCTTGGCATGAAAATACTTCATTCAGAGTATGGGCAAATGCTTCTGGAAAACCCTTCCCTGAAGAGAGAGAACATACGTGTGTGTGTGTGTGTGTATGTGTGTGTGTGTGTGTGTGTGTGTGGGTCGGTGTTCACACCCTCCCATCCTTCCTGTCTCCTGCCCCAAACCCTGGGTCCCTGGGTCTGGAAGGGCCTCCTCTCCAAACTGGGAGCTCCTGGGTCCCCACCATTCACTTTTTGTCCTAGCTGCTGGCAAATAGTAAAGAAACTCACTTTCCCTGTGGCACGTTATGCTTCAGAATTAAAACAATGAAGATTAACATTTGCATTGAGCCACTGTGTTGATCAAAAGACCATGATTGCCTGTGTTTCTGAGACGCATCAGTGGAAAAACTATGGTGCCTTGACTTGCTGGAACGTTTCCTAAGCCGCTGTGAAAGGAGGGGCCAGATCTGTGTGTTCATGCAGCTCACACACGTGATGCTGAACAGATCAGGCCATCTACACACAAATAATCAGAATGAGTTCTACAAACATACATGTACGTATGTAAAAGTGTCTTTTAAATGGACACGCACTTCTGGTTACATATGGTGCTCTGAATATGTTCATATTTTCGTATGTCCCTCAAAACCCCACTAGAATGACATAAAGGAATGAAAATGGCATAAACCACGAAGATAAAAAGAACAGAGAGAAGATGACAGCGAGTGACAGATATCTGAAGAGCTCTGGAAGCCGTAACAGTAAGATTTGCTTAGCGTCAACCCCAAAATGTCTACAAAGAAGGAAGCCAGAAGCACGAACAAGCACGAACAAGCCCATTTACTCTGCAGAATCGCCCAAATGCACAGAACTTGGAGGGGCCAGGTGTCCCGCAGGTGGAAGTTCAGGGTGGGTCTGAGGATTGTCTTGACTGAAAGAAGTGTTTCCATCTGCAGGTCCCCTCTCTCGGCCTGGTGACTGCCCTTCTCTGACCATGGTAGGAGACAGGTTTACTGCCGGCCAAGGGTGATCTGAAAAGATTCTGGATTGGGGACCCCAAGGGTAGCCAAAGGGTGGGGCAAGGTGCCTTACTGAAATCAGCATGTAAATGGAGAAGCCCGAATCCCCCATTAAAATCCATGATGGAGGCTGATAAAAGCCAGGCCTAGTCAACATCCATCCACCCCCAAGGCAGGACATTTATCATTTTGAGACAGAGTTTTGCTCTTGTCGCCCAGGCTGCAGTGCAATGGCACGATCTCGGCTCACCGCAACCTCCGCCTCCCGGGTTCAAGCGATTCCCCTGCCTCAGCCTCCCGAGTAGCTGGGACTACAGGTGCCCACCACCACGTCCAGCTAATTTTGTATTTTTAGTAGAGATGGGGTTTCTGCATGTTGGTCAGGCCGGTCTCGAACTACTGACCTTGTGATCCACCCACCTCAGCCTCCCAAAGTGCTGGGATTATAGGTGTGAATTTCTGCTCCCGGCTGGCAGGACATTATTGAATTTCTCTCTGGGAAACTGATCAAAGAGAACAGATGGACAAATCTTGACACTGGGGGTTCCCCAATCAGTGGGTCTCTGCCCAGTCCACTGTGAGACCTCCAGTCCACAAGCCTCACCCACATGTTCAGTGCTGCCTAGTAGCTTTGCTGTGTTTCACTTATAGTGGGGACAGCCAAGGGCATCCGATGTCTGATGAAATCCAATAACTGAAAATACAGAGACTCCAGTACACAGAAAAAAGGAGTCAGAGGAAAATCCCCTGAAGTATTGCACCTATTCAATGAGAAAAGAATGTTATTTTTTTAAAGGCAGTGTTAAAATTCTTGAACATTAAAAATATAATAGTAGGAATTTAAAATGCACGAGAAGGGATGGAAGAGGAGAGAAATCTCCGAGGGTAAAATGCATAAACGCAAAAAGAGGAACAAGTCAAGAATACTGAAAAACAACAAGACCAGCTCAACACAGAAGATCCATCAAACAGGAACTTCAACCCGAGAAACAGAAAACAGGAGAGGAGATTGTTGAAGAAATGACACAGAATACTTCCCAGGACTGAAGGGAATGCGCTTCCACAGAGAGCCCTGCAAGTGCTCAGCACAGGGACACAAAGCCTCCATACCGGTGTGGCCCCGGCCACTATCCTGAGCAGCAGTTTGGTGATGCCCAGTAGGCGAAGGTGGGTGCAGCTTGCAGCCGTCCCTGAGGTCTTGCTGAAACACAGATGCTCACTCGCCAGCTCTGGGGTGGGACCCGAGTGCGCACATCTAACAGGCTTGCAGGTGACACGTGATTGAAGGGCCACACCTTAAGTAGCATTGGAGCACTGGTCCCGCAGTAGCACTGGAGCGCTGGTCCCGGAGGAGCACTGGAGCGCTGGTCCCGGAGGAGCGTTGGAGCGCTGGTCCCGGAGGAGCGTTGGAGCGCTGGTCCCGAGGAGCACTGGAGCGCTGGTCCCGGAGGAGCGTTGGAGCGCTGGTCCCGGAGGAGCACTGGAGCGCTGGTCCCGGAGGAGCGTTGGAGCGCTGGTCCCGGAGGAGCGTTGGAGCGCTGGTCCCGGAGGAGCGTTGGAGCGCTGGTCCCGGAGGAGCGTTGGAGCGCTGGTCCAGGGCAGTGGTGGTTCCCCTTGGCTGCTCACTGGAATCACCTGGGGAGCTTTAAAAGCACTCATGGCAGACCCACCACTAGAGATTTGGGTTTACTTGATTTTGAATGTATCCTTGGCCGGCATTGGGATTTATAAAGCTCTCCAGAGGACTCCAACGTGCTGGGAGGCCTCAGGACCGTTGCCCCTCCAGAAACTCGTCTCCATGGGCTCCAGGAAACGTGCACGGAATATTTACAGTTCAGATTTAGAAACAACCAAAAAGCCTTCAACAGAAGAGGAGATACGTAAATTGTGATATATGCAGACAATAGAATATTATGCAGTGGTGAAACTGAGTCACCACACTCAGAGTATGTGCATCTCACCAGTAATGCTGACAGACAGGCAGGTGGCAGAAAAATACATGACACCATCTATGTGGAGATTTCACAAACACGCAAGAACGTTATATATTAAAATATATTTTACACGGCAAGCGGATTCAGAAACAGGAAGGACAACAGACTCGGGACACATCTTGGGGGGAGGAGAAATAGAATTAAAGAGGAATCTTAATGTTTTATTAAAGCTCAGTGATAGGTAGATCGGTTTATAATATTATATTTTATATTGTGTATTTATATGCTTATTATAGATTTGTTTTTTTTTTTTTTTTTTTTGAGATGCAGTCTTGCTCTGTCTCCCAGTCTGGAGTGCAGTGGTGCGATCTCGGCTCACTGCAACCTCCGCCTCCTGGGTTCAAGCATTCTCCTGCCTCAGCCTCCCGAGTAGCTGGGATTACAGGCACCCGCCACCACACCCAGCTAATTTTTGTATTTTTAGTAGAGACAGGGTTTCACCATGTTGGCCAGGATGGTCTTGAACTCCTGACCTTGTGATCCACCTGTCTCAGCCTCCCAAAGTGCTGGGATTACAGGCGTGAGCCATTGCGCCCGGCCCAGATTTGTATTTTTTATATGTCAGGAATATTTTAAAGTAAATTAAGGAGCTATACCAAACCTTATTATGAAATTTCAGGACACCAGGATAATCGGAAAATATTCCAAAGCCTTCCAGAGAGAGAGAGAGAGAAAAAGTCGCATACAAAGGATCAGGAATTCAAATGCCACTGAAATTCTCAAAGCAAAATTTGAAGTCAGAGCACAGTGAAACAAGATCTTCTGAATTCTGATGGGAAACAATTTCTAATTTGACTTTTCTATCCAGCTAGAACTTAGTGAAGTGTGCAGGTAGAATGAAGATATGTTCAGACATGTGAGTTCTTGAAAAATATCACCTCCCTTGCCCTCTTTCTCAGGCAGCTACTGTAGGATGTGCTCCAACCAAACAAGGGAGAAAACCAAGAGAGACAAGGCACAAGAGAGAATCCTCAGGGTGGAGCTGGGTGGCTGGTCTAGAGGCCAAGGCCAGCTAGCCCAGGTGAGGACAGAGGAGGTGCACAAGGGTCTACAAGAAGCATTTGTGTGTCAGGGAGATCCTATATGAGAGCTACATCATGACATTTTATAATACATAATGCTCTGTAAAATTATAAAATCACGACAGAATCCACATGAGGTTTTAGATACTGAGGAACTAAAGGAGTTCTAAGGTGACTGACTCGAGGTGAGCAGGGGATTCCTGCATTATGCTATGAACTTTGCAGGACGGTTACCCTTTTAAAACAATATACTCTATTTCATTTACAACAATGAATTTTTATGGAAAAATACACGCCAAACTGCTGACAAACTCACAGGGCGGGGGGTGGGGCAGTGAGAGCCCCAAGGCCATAGCAGATGAGCAAGTGAACACCTGCCTGGCCAAGAAAAGACAGCCTGTGGGCTGCCCCGCAGCCCCTAGGTCCACACCCGACCTGGGAACACCAGCCTTGCAGTGGCTCGGGCCTCTGCCCGCAGTTCTAAATTGCAGGTGCGCTACCCACGCCTGTGTGGGACCGAAGCCCTCTCAGACCTGATGCAGGTGAGCCCCACACTCAGCCCCACACTCAGCCCCCCATGACTGGGCCAGACCCAGTCCCTGCACTCCCAGGGTGGATTCCACATGCGTTTCCTGAAAGGCATTCGGTACCACGACGTTGGTGTGGAAGTGGCAGCTCGGAGCCGAGCTGGGATGCAGATGGCCTGGGAACCAAGAAATCCTTTCTTCACAAAACTGCTTTCTTAGTCCCAAGCAACCAACTTACAAATTAGCTTTCAGAACGGAGCCTTTCCTGATAGAAGGTGGAAGGTGTTCTGTGACGTCCGTAAAAATCAGGGAGCACAGAAGGGACCACATTCATCCTAAATACCAGATAACACAAGTGGCTCCTAAAAGAGGCAGCGAGTGGAGAGCTCATGAACTCTGGACGCTGGTTTCACATCCCAGATCTGCTACTTAGTGCCTGAAACTATGGGTGCGTTCCTGTACCCCTGTCTTCTCATCTGTGGAATGGGGATAACACTTCCTTCTCAGGATGACTGTGGACATTTAAAACGTGAGACCCCAGCACAGCTCCCACCTCAGTGACCAGCACGTCAACAGCTACCAGCTGTTCCTCCGGTAGAATTCAGTGAGGAGTGAGCGCCTCAGGAGTAATCGAGATGCCGTAAGAACGTGAGCAGGGTGGCTGCCTGGTACCCGGCGCACAGTAAACCTTGACGCTCCTCCCTTTAGTGCTTTGGAATAATGGTGCTAATCCACATTCATTCCTCCGTGGAGCATGAACTGGGCAGCTGCTGGTGCAGGTGCAGTGTTCTAGGCCCTGGGTTTGGTAGTGGACAAAACAGACATGGCCCCGCCCTCCTGCTGCTTCCGAACCACCCCGGGGACTTGTTAGAACACAGGACGCTGGTCCTACCTCGGAGTTTCTGATTCAGAGCCTGCGTGGGGCCGACAAGGCGGATTTCAGTTCCCAGGTGCTGCTGAGGTTCCCATCAGAACCAGCTCACCTGTGACTCCTGGGGCGGCCATCCCTACACCCGCACCAGCCGGAGCAGAAGATACACGGACCTTGGCAGACAACCAGGGCAGGGGACGAGGATCCGGCTGGCAGAGAACACGCAGCCCTCGCAGCCCCGCGGCCGCGTCCCACCCCGACAGATGCATGGCCCCAAGCGGATGCTCGACCCTGGTGCACAGAGAGGATTTCCACCCCAAAACGGGGACTGGCACCTTTCCCACATGACAGAACGCCCACTTTCTGCCCTTGCTTCTCAGGGTTCTCAAAAGTCGGCGGTATCTGTCCCGCCTGATCCCGCCTCTCGGTGAACCGGTGGTGGCAGTGGCCTGTTCTGCCGGGCCGGGCGCAGCGGGCTGAGGAGAAGGAAGCTGCCTGGCTCAGGGAGGGAGGCCCATCAGGACTCCAGGCCATGACCTCCCTGGCTTCCCCACTTCCCTCGCCGCGGCCCCCACCTCCTCTCACCAACTGACTGTGCTGAGGACAAACAGAGCCTCCGTTCCACGGAGCCACGGCCAGGGAGGGAGGAGGCATCTTGCTGTGTGGGGTGACCGTCACCATTGTGGCCACCGTTTGTGGAGTCAGGCACCTGCGTGAGCTTTGGGGAGATCCCCGCCCGCCTAGGAGTCAGGGACGTTTATGCTCCCACTTTACAGAGGAGGAAACTGAGGCCCAGAGAGGCCAAGAGGGCCCGACTTGGAATCGGGGTGGTCAGATGCCAAAGACCACGCCCCGCAGGCTGCACTGCAAGGCCAGGGTTTGATATGAAGAAAGCCGGGGTTCCAAGGGCAGAGGATGCAGGTGTCGGCAGCACAGATGGAAACGTCTTGGTGAATGGGGGAACGTCAACCCCTTGTCCCGCTGGGGTAATTTCCCAGTGCTGATGTAACAAATGAGAGTGAGTCTCAGTCAGCGCAGAGATTCCGTTCCGGAAACTGTCTGGTGTCTGTGGCCCCACCTGGCTGTGAGCCCCAGGTTCGGAGCTCAGCCTTCCTTCCTGGGCACTTGGGGGTGGGCTCACTGAAGCAGCCGCCCTTGTAGGTGCAGGGGTGGCTTTGGCTGGGAGGGTTTCCAGAAGCTTCCATGGATCAACGGGGCTCTCAGGGCCTTTGAAGGCCAGGGCCTGTCTCTAGGCTGACCTTCAACCTCAAGGATGGCTGTGGGAGCCGGGCCATGGAACGTGGCGCCTGAACTCCAAGAAGGGGAGCTGATCCCTCGGGCCCCCAGCACCGCTCACAGGCTCCCACAGTTGTCTCATCTTCCCACAAGCACCTGCCTCCCCTTTTTAAAAATTCCAGCAAAATTACGTAGAATGTACGTGTAGAGTTCAGTGACATAAAGTACATTCACAGCAGTGCGTAACCATTACCATCAAACATTTCCAGAACTTTCCCATGATACCATAAACAACTCCCCGTTTCGCCTCCCCCAACCCCAGGAACCACCCTTCCACTTTCTGTCTCTATCGCTGACTACCCTGGCTTCCTCATAGAAGTGGAATCATGTGTTTGTCCTTTTGTGTCTGGCGTCCTTCACTTAACATCATGTTTTCAAGGCCCATTCCTGTTGGAGCACCTGTCCGATTTTTATTCCATTTTATGGCTGAATGATACGTGTGTATATCCATCGTCTGCCGATGGACACTTGGGTTGGTTCCGCCTTTTGGCTGCTGTGACTAAGGCTGCTGTGAACACAGGTGTACAGATACCTGTTTGAGTCCCTTCTTCCAGTTCTTTTGGGTAAATACCCAAGAGTGGACCGGGCACAGTGGCTCACGTCTGTAATCCCAGCACTTTGGGAGACTGATGCAGGCAGATGGCTTGAGCCCAGGAGTTTGAGACCAGCCTGGGCAATGTGGCAAGACCCCATCCCTACAAAATATACCAAAAAATTAGCCAGGCACAGTGGCCCACACCTGTAGTTCAAGCTACCAGGGAAGCTGAGGTAGGAGGATAGCTTGAGCCTGGGAGGTCAGGGCTGCAGTGAACCATGATCATGCCACTGTACTCTAGCCTGAGTGACAGAGTCAGAACTTGTCTTTAAAAAAAAAAATACCTAAGAGGAATGGTTGGATCATATGGTAATTCTAGTTGACTTGTTTTTAGGACCATCGTCCACTGAGACCATACCACTTCACACTCCCACCAGCGATACACAAAGGTCTGCCTTTCATTTGAACACAGGATGCCATCCTCCTGAGCCCCTCACTGGCCCCCAGCACCATCCCCTGCCCCAGGAGCTTCAGCTGTTCCCGTGATGCTGGCCGCATGGGCATGCACCCTGGGCAAGCAGGCAGGGCCCTGGGCTCGGCTCAGTGATCTGCTGTCGCCATCTGGAAATGCTTCCTTACGTTGAATAAGGATCCCCCTGTTTTCATTTTGCACCAGGCCCTGTGATTGTAGAGCGGTCCTGCCTGGCCTGGCTGTCTTTCTGGGCACAGACTCTGTAAGTGCAGCTAGATCAACAGTCCAGGCTGAACGGGATGAGTCCTCTGACTCTCTGCAGAGAGGACGCCTGGGGAGGTGGCAGGAGTGCCTGACCGGGCGTCTGGGACACAGGTTCACATCCTGGCCCTGCCTCGAGCCCTCCGTGTTTGTCACTCCCCGTCTGTGAGATGAGATAGTCCCTCACTGTGTTCCCCAGTGGGGAGAGAAGCCTCCTACATAGGGTGACCAGCTGGAGGGCCCAGGTGTTGGAGGTACTAGGCAGAAGCAGCCCTCGCCAGGGGAGATGGACGGCCCACAGACGCACACACACGTGTGCATACACTAGTATGTACAGACACAGAGAGGTTCACCTGTTTACAGAATACGGAGGAGGCCAGGTGCAATGGCTCTTGCCTGTAATCGCAGCACTTTGGGAGGCCAAGGCAGGAGTATCACCTGAGCCCAGGAGTTCGAGACCAGCCTGGGCAATGTGGGGAGATGCCATCTCCACAAAAATAAAAATATAGCCAGACATGGTGGTGCATATGCCTGTAGTACCAGCTACCCAGGAGGCTGAGAAGGGAGGATCACCTGAGCCCAAGAGTTGGAGGCTGCAGTGAGCTGTGACTGTGCCACTGCACTCCATAGTACCAGCTACACAGGAAGCTGAGAAGGGAGGATCACTTGAGCCCATGAGTTGGAGGCTGCAGTGAGCTGTGACTGTGTACCTGCATTTCAGCCTGATTGACGGAGCAAGACCCCGTTTCAAATATATGCGGAGGGCCTGTGAGTTTAAATTGCTCATCCAAGTGCCAGCAAATGCTCTTCTGCACAGGGGAGGGATGAGACCAAAGGAAAACCTGGCGCTAGCATTGCCCGGAGCATGTGAGGAGAAGGGCCTCGCCAGGCCATGTGTGAAGAGCATTGGCAGAGCCCCTGCCACGGCTAAGTCCTGGCGTCCCCTGCAGAGCAGGGCCTTGATGCTCCAGTTTCCTGTTCCTTTCCTTTCCTCTGCAAACGGTCAGGGCTCTGACCTGCAGCGCCCGGCGCCACCCCTGGGGCTGTCTTGTGCAGAAAGCACAGCAGAGCGTGCCTCTGCCAACCCCACAGTACCGCAGAGAGCAGACAGGCGGGAGGAGGAGGTGGGAGCTCAGAGAGCCTTGGGAGCCCCCGACAAGGTGCCCCCAGTCTCCACCAAGACGGGCCGAAGCTCTGAGCCTTTGATGCAGACCCCAGGATGTCTGCAGCTTCTTCAGTGCCAATTACCAGAAGATAATTCAGCGTGCTCATCCCCTGTCTCTCAGCGGCTGCTCTTTAGAGACATTTTAAGTCTGACTGTACCCCTCCCTCCTTCCCGTCTGCCATCGCCTCCACCTCGGCCCAGGGTCTTTCATGGGGAAAAGGGAACCAAAAGCTGGGCCGTGTTATCCCTGCCCCCAAAGCAGGGACCTGCCCAGATCAGTCGCTGCACCTCCTTCCCAGGCTCTGCTTCCAGAGCGGTGTGGCAAGGCTGGGTCCCTAGAGCCCGGCTCCTGAAGGCAGAAGTCAAGGCTTATTCACCTTTGGGTTCCTGGCTAGCTGTCAAGAAATACTGCTGGATCAATGGACACATGGATGCATGGGCAGTGGAGGGGTAGGGGGTGGGTCAGTGGGTGGTGGAGGGGTGAGGAAGGTTGGGGGATGGGTGGACGGCAGATGAGTGAGGGGATGGATGGAGGGATGGATGAGTAAGGGACGGGTGAGGAGATGGATGGGTGAGTGAGTGGAGGAGTGGGGGATGGGTAGGGCAATGTTTGAGTGGGGAGTGGGTGGGGGAAGGATGGGTGGGGGATGGGTTAGTGGATGGATGGGTTGGGGAAGGGTGAGTGGGGGCATCGGGGGTGGCTGGATGGATGATGATTGAGTGGGGGATGGTGGGGGTGGGTGGGTGGCTGGGGGATAGATGGGAGGATGGATGATGGACCGACTACTGGAGCACTGGACAGATGGATGGAGAGACAGGTGCATAGATATTCTGCAGGGACCAGTGTGCTGAAGGATGTCTGAGAGGATGGACCCGTGAGCAGAGGATGGACCGCTGTCCTGATAGGACGAAGGATGTGTGGATGGATGGAAACAGGCCCAGGGCCTGTGTGCTCTGCATCCCTAGGGAGGGGCCCGCAGATCAGGAGCCCCAACCCACAGTTCCCACAAGCTGTGGCTCCTCGGCCAGGGGCGCTGAATTCAAAGTTGCCACAGGAATCCTGGGCAGAGCACCTCTTGAAGCCTCGCCAGCCGCTGGGGACTCGGTCTTCTGGGCCTCAGTTAGTGCCCTGCCTGGGGACCAGGCCAGGCCTGCAGGCCTCAGAGCAGCCACCACCCAGGGAGGGAGGAGCAGCTCTGGCCTGCCAGCCTCTAACTGTCCACTCACTGCCCAGGCCAGCACCTGCCCAGGCTGGCTCACTCTCCATGCCAGGCCACTGGCGAAGCGGAGTGGGGCTGTGAAAGGTGCCAGGGCCCTTGTGCGGAGCCTAGGTCTGTGTGCCCCAGCCTGCCTCAGTGACCCCCAACGAATTCCCCCCCATCAAAATCACTACAGCTGTAGTCCCAGCTACTTGGGAGGCTGAGGCAGGAGGATTGCTTGAGCACAGAAGTTGGGGGGCTGCAGTGAGCCATGATCTCGCCACTGCACTCAGCCTGGGTAACAAAACGAGACCCTATTCAACAAAAGGAAATAAATGAAAGAAAAATCACTGCCACATTCCTTGTGCTAATAAGACAACCCTAAAGTGCTTTTACAGATGAGGATTAACTGATTTACTTGACATGTTAGTTAGCCAGCCGTTAATGTGTGTGCAGTGCAGGTTAGATCTCACTCACACTCATTCACACAGAAGTACAGGCATGTGTCACCTAACAACCAGGATACGACGGGGATCCTTCCAAGAAATATGTCATCAGGCGATTTCATCGTTGTGCAGACATCATAGAGGGCACGGACGTAAATCTAAATGGCAGAGCCTACAGCACACCTAGGCTATGGGGGAGAGCCTGTGGCTCTTGGGTTACAAACCTGTTCAGCACGTGACTGTACTGAATACTGCAGCAACTGCAACACAGTGGAATTATGTGTGTAGCTAATCCTAGAAAAGGTACAGTAAAAATACGGTATAAAAGATATTTTAAAATGGCACAGGTGTGTAGAGCACTTACCGTGAACGGAGCTTGCAGGACTGGAGTCGCTGTGGGAGAGTCAGTGTGTGGTGAGTGTGAGGGCCTAGGACATTACTGTCCACTCTTTTGTGACTGGCAGTGTAGTAGGTTTGTTTACACCAGCATCACCACAAACAAGGGATGACGTGTTGCACCGTGACATTATAAGAGCTGCAACATCACTAGGCAATGGGAATTTTCAGCTCCTTTGTAATCTTATGGGACCACCTCTGGATATACAGCCTGTCACTGACAAACTTCGTTATACAATGCATGACTGTGTTTTAAACTAACTCACGCAGCTAGGCCACAGCACCACTCTCCTCTGCTCTGCGCCTCCAGAGTGTGTAAGTGCAGACAGGTCACTTGTGCCAGTGTGGGCCTCAGATTCCCTGCTAAATCCAAGATTGAGTCAGATGCACTCCGGGGTCTCTTGGCCCTGAAAGTCTGTGACTTTGCAGCATCTCAGCTGCCGGGGGGCGTGGCTTGGCGGCGGCTGGGGGCCCCTAGGCTATGGGGTGAGACCAGGCCAGGTCGCCAGGCTCCTCAAACCGGGGGAGAGCCCTTCATCCAAGCCCAGCAGCTCCTGCAGAACCTGAGAGCTGTGCCGGGCACACCCGGGAGAGCACATCAGCCAGACTCTGAACTGGGGTCCGGAGCCACCTCCCTCTGAAGGAGCTGCTGATGTGGCTTGGATCTGTGCCCCACCCATGTGTCACGGTCAGGTGTAGCCCTCAGCGTTGGCGGTTTTCTCATGACTGGTTTAGCACCGTCCGCCTCGCGAGTTCTCACCAGCTCGGTCGTTTACAAGCGTGTAGCGCCTCCCGCCTCAGTCTCTTGCTGCTGCCCTGACCGTGTGGCGTGCCTGCTCCCCCTTTGCCTTCTGCCATGATTGTAAGTTTCTGGAGGCCTCCTCAGAAGCTGAGTACAGGCCAACATCGAGCTTCCTGTACAGCCTGAGGGACCGTGAGCCAATTACATTGCTTTTCTTTATAAATTACCCAGCCTTGGGTGCTGTGCAAGAAAGGACTAATACAGCCAGGGACGGTGACCTGCAGGGCCCGGAGAAGCCACAGGTGTGGCCGTCCCCAGCTCGCAGGGCCTTCCAAGTCTGAACCGATAACAGCATTGTGGCAGGTGGAGCACATCTGCCGTTTTCTGCGCAGCTGGGGAGGGAGCAGCTCCTCTTGGAGAGCAAGTGTCTTCGTTTAGGAAAAAGCTCCTTTCTAATTAGCCATTTTAAAGGCACATTTCAACCAGGGGCCAAGGCCACAAAAGAGACATTAGAAACGAACACAATTTAGAGGAAAGCACAGAGGTCAGAGCGAGGAGTTGAGGCAGGAGGTCCCTGAGTGATGCTCCCTTCCACCCCTGCGTCCCCCCCACTTTCATGGGGCGGCCAAAGGACTTGTGTGTCATGTTCCGTTTGATGCTGTTTGCACTACAGTGATCTCAGTGCCTCCATCCCCACCCCAAACGTCTGCAGTGTCTCCCACACACCCAGATGCCTTGTGCCTGTGGATTTATGGGGGAACAGGGGCGGAGTGTCACATCTGAGTCTCTGTGGTTCAGAAATGTGCAAGGACACGTCTCCACCTCAACACTGAAATAACTCAGCCAAAGCAGAGCTCAGAGCCACAGGCGATGTTACAGAAACCTCAGCAAGGGCTGTGGCCTTCCGCAGGACACAGACGTGACCTGGCACTTTTTATGCAGCTGAGGAGCAGGTGACCACAGGCAGAGCGCGCAGCCACCCAGGTTTTCCAGGACCAGCGGGTTTCGCCAGGTGCGGGACTTTCGGGGCTGAAGCCAGGAAAGTTTCCAGCCAACTGGGGAGAGTTGATCACCGTAAACAGCCACCCTGGGTCACATGGGCCCCGGCTGGAGGCCAGACTGGGTCTCTACACACTTCCCCTCAGTCAGCTCTCGCATGAAAGGAATCATGGGGGTGGACACTGTGCCCTCCGCTTCACAGAGGAGGAAACTGAGGCTGAGAGAAGTCCATCAACGTGCACACAACCACACCGCCAGCGAGTGGCAGAGTGAGAATTTGAGCCTGAGGCCCGTGCTCTTCAGCTCTGTGCTTGTCACGTGGTCTCCTGAGGCTCCTTTAAACCGAAACCAACACCCTCAACAGCCTTACTCCGTGCGCTGGGGCAGAGCCTGGCCCAAGAGTCCCCTTGCTTTCCGTAGCCCCTCCCCATTCCCACCAATGCCTTCGCCTTCCTCAGACCACCCCCCGGCTGTAGGTCGCGGTCTCCCTCTGCCACCCTTCCCACGTGTCAGCCCAGCAGAGCCCTGTGGACTTTCACCACACACCCGGCTCTGGATTCAGAAGAATCACAAGTGCTGCCTGGTTCGTGTCCTCAGCCCCTCCCCACTGTGTCCCTGTCCCACACGCCCCGCCCTGACCCTCGGCCAGGCCTGCAGGCAGCACCTCCCTGTCTGCTCCTGGGTCAGGAAACAGCAATGCCCTCCCAGCTTGGGGATTTCCAAGCTGGAAATTCAAACAGCTCAGCACGGAAGAGGCTTCAACAGGGTCAGGTAACGGAAATAACAAGACGATAAATTATTCCAGGGAAAAGGCAATTTTCCTCATACCCTGCCTGACTCCGGGAACACCGTGATCATGGTGGAAACTGGAGGGAAAGAGAAAGGAAGTCCCGCTGCCTGCCGCTGTCAGCGCAGCTCCAGGGGCGAGAGACGGTGAGAGGTCAATCCCGGGCTGGGCCCACCACCGGCCACGAGCAGGCGCGTCCTCCCTGGAGGCCCAGGACCTGCCACCAGCCAGCTGAAGAGGCTGGAGACTCAAGTCCGAAAGCCAACATCCGGAGTCGCACCAATGCATGCTCTCGTCCCAGCTCTGACACATGCCAGCTGTGTGACCTTAGGTAAGGAACTTGACCTCTCTGAGCCTCCTGGACACAGCAGTAGTGAGGGCTGCATGAAATAATGTGGGGCACATGGTCAGGACGGTGCAGCAGTAAATGGCAGCTGCCCACTCCCGGGGTCAGAGGGCTCTCAGGTGCGAGCTGCAGCAGGGCGTGGTGGGAACTGCCATGAGATGCAGTTAGGTGAGGCCACACCACTGCTCATTCTGCAGAGGGTCCAGTCTGACTCCGACCTCCCAGCCGTGCACCCTCTGCTCTCTCCGAGGCTTCCGGATTACGGGAGTTTGTCTCTTGCCTGTTTGTGTTTTGTTGTGGTTTTATGATTGCTTTTTAGCCCGTTTTATGGAAATCTTTCTAAGATGTACCAGGAGCTCCTCCTTTTTCCAGATCAACGTAGAAGTGTCTTGTAAACTCTGATGACTCAGGGTGCTGTGGAAGTGAGGAGACCTCTTTGCCCCCACACTGCCTGACGCCAGCCTATTGGAGCTGCCTCCTTCTCCAGCCCCAGACAGCCCTCCCAGCTTCCTCTTGAATCTGCTGCTGGTTATCCCTGGGGAGACCAAGCCTTGCTGGTGGAGGGGAGATAAACAAGCTCACCAAATCATTATTCTTAATTTGCAGGAAGGCCAAAGCTGTCTCCGAGCCGAGCTCTATTCTAAAGACATTTTTCACTGTTTAAAAGCCTTTGATTCCTTTACTTCCCAGCAACTGGCTGAGTTCCCAGGGCTGAAGTTGCCTTGAAGTTTGACTGCTGAATAAGAAAAAGAGTTTTCCTCTCTTTTGTTGTTAACTCAATCCAGAGTTTGAGCTGGTAGTACAAAGATTTCAAACATACTGAATAGGATTTCTTCAACTAGATTGTTTTGGAAAATACAAATATGAAACCTGGGAAGGACAGATACAAAAGAAAAACAAGTCTCCATTCCAGGCTAAGGTGGATGGAAGGGGGGGTGCCGCAAGGAGGCTCGAACCTGAGACAGTCTGAAAACCAGAAAAACCTCCCCTGCATTTGGGGGCTGGCGTGCAGCTGCTCACATTTTTATCTTGCTAAATTAAGAATATAAAATAGGCCGGGTGCGGTGGCTCAAGCCTGTAATCCCAGCACTTTGGGAGGCCGAGACGGGCGGATCACAAGGTCAGGAGATCGAGACCATCCTGGCTAATACGGTGAAACCCCGTCTCTACTAAAGAATACAAAAAACTAGCCGGGCGACGAGGCGGGCGCCTGTAGTCCCAGCTACTTGGGAGGCGGAGGCAGGAGAATGGCGTGAACCCGGGAGGCGGAGCTTGCAGTGAGCTGAGATCCGGCCACCGCACTCCAGTCTGGGCGACAGAGCCAGACTCCGTCTCAAAAAAAAAAAAAAGACTATAAAATAATAACCATTGGGTAAGATCACCCTTATTTTAGAAAACAAAGGGGAAAAGTCAACAAAAAGGCTGTTTTGTTTTGTTTTAATTAAAGGGATTTAACTTTCTGAAAAACTTCCTACGTTACCCTCTGCTTTTCTTATTTTGTCACGGGTGAGAAAAGCTGTCAGCTTCTCAGCTTCTGTAAACCACCAGGGTAGGACCAACACTTGGAGGCCGGATCCTAGAACGCCTGGGTTCCAGGGTGGGGATCCTGCTGTGAACAGGACATGGACAGACTGATGGAGCTTTGGACAGATGGATGGAGGGACGGTGCATAGATATTCTGCATGGACCAGTGTGCTGAAGGACGTCTGAGAGGATGGACAGAGCTTGGAGGTTCCAGGGTCGGGATCCCGCCGAGGATGCCTGGGTTCCGGGGTCGGGGTCCCGCCGAGGACGCCTAGGTTCCGGGGTCAGGATCGCGCTGTGTTGCGTGAGCTGGGTTCGGGTTCGAGTGTTCTCTGTGCTGATTGTGCGGTCCAAGTTGTGCAGACACACAGCCTGGGTTTGAATCTGGAGTCCATCTCCAGCCACGGGGTCCTGCAGAAGGCCTCCGTGCCTCAGTTTCCCCGTCTGTAAAATGGCAGTGGTTGCCGTGCCCTGCTCGTGGACGTAGGGTGAGGCCCCCTCTCTGGCACTCGTGTCTGCTCACTGGCTGCTGCTGGTGGTTGCTCGTTGGATGTGGCTCCTACAGGCCCTTGCCGGTCTGTGTAGACTCAGAGGAGTTGGGTGGCAGAAAGGAGCTTTGGTGATGGAGGCACCCAGGCCAGGGAGAAGAGATGTGGAGGATTCGACTCCTGGCCGCACGGGGCCGGGCAATCCCCAGAGATCTTGCCCAGCTCCCTCTTCCAGGTCCTGAAATTTTATCTAAGGACCTCAGCAGGCACTTGGGAGCACAAAGAGAGGGTGGTGGAGCATGGGGCCCTCCCAGCTGAGAGTGCCTTTTGGAGAAGGGGTCTGCCCCGATGCAGCATTTCTCAGATCCGGACCCTGACAGATGGGCCACCAGGGGACCCTGGAAGACTGAACTCCCGTCTCCCACCACACACACGCGCACACGTACACACACGCATGAGCACACATACACACTGACATTCTTCTCACCCTGAGTAACACAGGATCTGTGAACACCAATTCTAGTCATTTGAGTGTGTGTACAGCTGTGAGTGCGTGTACAGCTGTGTGTGTACAACTGCATGTACAGTTGTGTGTACAGCTGTGTGTGTACAGTGTGTGCGTGTACAGCTTTGTATGTACAGCTGTGTGTGTACAGCTGTGTGTCTGTACAACTGTGGGTGTGTACAGCTTTGTACAGCTGTGGATGTGCACAGCTGTGTGTGTACAGTTGTGTGTGTGTACAACTTTGTGTACAGCTTTGTGTGTGTGTACAGCTGTGTGTACAGTTGTCTGTGCATGTACAGCTGTGTGTGTGCATGTGCACATGAGCATCTGTGTGTACACGTGTGCCTGTGTGGGTGTGCACCTGTATGTGCCTGTGTGGGTGTGCCTATTAGGGTGTGTACACCTGTGTGGGTGTGCATCTGGAATGGTGTGTGAACACATATGGGGTCAAGTACACATATGCATGTGTGTGCACACACATGTGCAGCCTACACATACAGAGCTGTGCATACACTCAACTGACTAGAGGTGGTGTTCAGAGATCCTGTGTTGCACGTGTATGTATGTAAGTATCTGTGGATATAGGCTGAGCATAAAAGAATTCAAAAGTTTGTTCTGGCTGGGTGCGGTGTCTCATGCCTGTAATCCCAGCACTTTGGGAGACTGGGACGGTGGATCACTTGAGGTCAGGAATTTGAGACCAGCCTGGCCAACACGGAGAAACCCTGTCTCTGCTAAAAATATGAACAATTAGCTGGGCGTGGTGGCGGGCGCCTGTAATCCCAACTACTCAGGAGGCTGGGGCGGGAGAATCACTTGAACCCAGGAGGTGGAGGTTGCAGTGAGCCGAGATCGCACCACTGCACTCCAGCCTGGGCGACAGAGCCTGACTCTGTATTAAAAAAAAAAAAAAAAAAAAAAAGCATTTTCTGACGTCTCTCTCTCCCGCTTTCCACCCATCCTCCTCTTTTCTGTCTTATATTCCTTTACTGTAATGAAAAAAAGGAAAGGCAGCTGAGGAGACCAGCAAAGCGCCAGCGAGCTTGAAGTCACGTAGACCTAGATTCAAACCCCAGCTCTGTTATTCTCTGTCCAGTGATACTGAGCAAGTCACTTAACCCCTCCAAGCCTCGGTTTCTCATTCATACCGTGGGATAAAAACATTTGCCTGACATAGCACACGACAGTAAGAGTGCATGAATGCAGAGTGGGTGGCTGTGTAGTGGGTGGCTAAGGGCTGACTCTGGGGTCAGACTGGGTTTGCAGCCTGTTCTGTGAGTTTCTAACAGGGTGGCCGTGGACAGTTGGTTGCCCCCTCTGTGCCTCCGTGTCATCCGAAGACCGTCACTTGAGGAGGTGCTATGAGGAGTGAATGTGGTGGCGTATTTAACACTCCACAGCAGTTCTTGGCACATAGCAGGAGCTTTATAAGGGGCAGTTATTAAAATGTGTATCAAAAGCACTGAGGGAAAAAAAGAGAGAAAGCAAAAAAGCATTTAGACTTTTTTCTTTTTGGAGACAGGATCTTGCTCTGTCGCCCAAAGCCGGAGTGCAGTGGCGAGATCCTAACTCACTACGTGCTGGAACTCCTGGGCTCAAGCAATCCTCCCACCTCAGCCTCCCAAGTAGCTGGAACTGCAGGTGCAGCCACTGTGTCCAGGTAATGTTTGAAAAAAAATATTTTGTAGAGAAAGGATCTCACTGTGTTGCCCAGGCTGGTCTGGAACTCCTGGCCTCTCAAAATCCTTTCATCCTGCCTTCCCAAAGCGCTGGGATTACAGGCATGAGCCACCATGCCCAGCCTATTTAGAGTTTTTAGGAGGGATGGAAATGTTCTAAAATTGGATTGTGCTGGTGGTTGCACAACTCTTTAAATTTACTAAAAATCATTAAATTGTGCACTTGAAATGGTTGAATTTTATGGTGTATAAATTATGCCTCCATAAAGCTGTTTTTTAAAAAGCACTTAGAGTTAGTGAAAAAGCAACTTGCAGAATAATATACACACTATTGTTGTCATTTACGGAAAGTTTTAAACTATGTAAAACAATACTTCTCTAATACAAATATATGTAGTAAAAATATCAAATGTAGCCTGGAATGATATATGTAGATTTCATAATTATGCTTGCTCCCTGGGGTGGGGTTGAGACACAAGAAGGGAATTTTTATCTGTAGTGTTTTATTGTATTTATATTTGTAAAAGACCAGGAAAGCACCACGTGCAATGGTGTCACGTGAAGTCACAATATAAAAGAGGCAAAGCCAGGCACAATGGCGTGGCCTTGCGGTCTCAGCTACTCGGGAGGCTAAGGCAGGAGGATCGTTTGTGTCCAGGAGTTCAAGTCCCGTCTGGGCAATATAGCAAGTCTCCATCTCTAAAAAATAAATAATCATGGGGACAGGGAGAGGTGCCTAATGGGAGAAAGCCATGCTGGGGTGGGGAAGGCTGGCAACTTCTTGCTTCGTGACTTGGGTGCTGATTATGCTGATGTCTCTTTGTAACTAATCATTTGAGGCAATTGTGTTTTATGCAGTTTTATGTGCTATCGTTCACAATCTTATGAGTTCAAAAATCTCAGGCTGGGAATGGTGGCTCCCATCTGTAATCCCAGCACTTTCGGAGGCTAACGGGGGAGGATGACTCTAGCCCAGCAGTTTGAGAGCAGCCTGGGCAACGTGGCAAAACCCTGTCTCTGCAAAAACAAATACAAACAAATTAGCCGGTTGTGGTGGCATGTGCCTGTAGTCCCAGTTACTCAGGGGGCTGAGGTGGGAGGATCACTTGAGCTCGGGAGGTGGAGGCTGCAGTGAACCGTGATTGTGCCACTGCACTGCAGCCTGGGCGACAGAGCAAGATTCTGACTCTTAAGGAAAAGCAAACCAAACCAAACCCTCCATAAAAAATGAAAATGTTAGTTTGGGTGGATATGTTTTGGAATTTGTTATGTTATTTTCTACAGTCTTGTGTAATAAAATTCAAAATAATGAAAACAAAATGATGGCCTGCCTTGCAGGTTGGGGTGGGGGCTGTGAGGTGTTTGGGATGACACACGGAAGTGCCTGGGGAAAGGGAGGGAGGCTTCCCCGCCCTCCTCAACTAGGGGAGCCCGAGATGTGGCTGCCTCCAATCCCCAGAGGAGCAACCTGCCCTCCCAGGCTCCCGGATGCCAGCAGAGGCTTGGCAAAGGGCCTCAGACAGCCTCCCTGATTTACGAGGCTCTCCACGTTCCCGCTAGTGGATGGCCCTCCGCTCGCCCTCCCTCCTCCCTCTAAACGCTGCTGTATCCAAGGCCACAGGCCCAGAGTGGGAGCCGCACAGGCAGGGAGGAGCCGGGCTGGCCTCCCTCCTCCTCCCACCCAGCTGCCCCGTCACCCAGTGGTCTCCCCCGCGGCTGCCTCCCTTCCGCCTCCGTGAATTGAGTGCTTGTCCGCCAGGAGCCAGGCACCCGGCTGGGTCTCTGCCTCCAGGGAGCCTTGCAGACCAGAAACGGCAGGACCGGAACACCGCTGCTTTCCACGTTCCCCAGGCCTCTCTAGGAGTTGGCCTCGAGTGAGACCTTCAGTGGGAATGAGCGCCCCATGGGATGGTTTGGTGCCAGAATATTCCAAGAGGAGGCCCCGGCCAGTGCAAAGGCCCTGAGGGACGGGGGACTGTGAGCCTGGGCAGGGGTGAAAGTGGGGAGGGTAGGATGAAAGCACTGAAATGGGTTCTTCCTGAGTACTAAGAACTTTCTACCAAGGCCCTGTGGGAGGGGATGAGCCACAGTCACCGCTGGGGCTGCGGGAAGCCAGGTGGGGCAGGAACTGTCACCCCGCTGGCCGCACTGGGGTAGACTTGGAGCCCTGAGCTAGAACCCCAGAGGGAGCTGGGAGCCCTGGCCCTGCCTCATAGTTGCTCTATGACCTTGGACAGCTCAGGCCACCTCTCAGCCTCCGTTTCCACATTCACAAAGCTGGTGAAAGCTCTGCCGGAACCCCCGCTTCAGAATACTGGGCCCTACCCTGGGCCTGAAGCCTGGGCTCCCTGGGAATGGGTCCTGGGAATCTCCCACAGGGTCCCGAGGCAATCAGGTTGGACCCCATAGCTCAAGGGCCACAAAGATGGTGATCTTCCATGCAGGTCCTCAAGAAACTCAGCACTGCCAGGGAGACACCCCTGACCAGTAATCACCAAGTGTGATAAGGCCCGTAAGGGTGGCACAGATGTGGCCATGCCAGGGGACCGTCATGGGAAGCTCGTCTGCATTGGCTTCACGGAGGAGGCAACACCTGCGTAGTGTGTTGAGGGCAGCGTAGGAGTGTGCCCGGTGGTCAAGGGTGAATGAGGGAGCCCAGCAGGCAGGGCGGCCCGAGCAGAAGCGTGGTGGCTGGAGCTCACTGGTGTGTTTGGGCGCTGGGCTGTGGTGGGGGTGGGGAGATGGGGGTACTGAATGTGTTATACAGACGCTTCATCCCTGAGTCTTGGACTCAATGCAGACAGCAAAGGGCTCCCCGCACTGACCCATAAGGCAGGTGGAGCCCACAGCATTAGTGGCATCCAGGGGAGTGTGATAGGAGGGTGACCAGGTGCCAAGCCCAAGGGACAGGTGCAACAGGAGCCACTGGGCCTCCACCCTCTGCCCCGTAGGGCCCCTTCACACCAAGAGCTCCAGCCAGGCTCAACCACAAGCACCCTCCAGCCAGGCTCAACCACCCTCCTCCCCAAGCCCGGCCTCAGCACGTGCTGTACCCCCTGCCCAGACCCCTTCCTCCTTCCTGCAGCTCTTTGCTGGGCGAACCTTTTCTCAGCCTTCAGGTTTCAGGGCTGGGGCCAACACAGTGCCTCAGTTCTTGCCTCAGGGCAGAAGAGAGATAAGGGAGACAGCAGGTGGGGCTGCAGAGACAGGGGCTGCCATGTGGTTAACGTGATGCAGACCCCTAGCCCTCTGAGGAAGGCTGGGCGTGAGCCTGAAGGCCAGGCCTTGTAGGGAGTCTGGGACCCCGGGTCATTGTCCTGTGGGTTCGAGGGAGCAGAGGACTGGCCTAGCACTGGCAGGTGCCACCGAGGATGGTAAACAAAGCTCAGCTCAGCTCGCCCTCCCTACTCACCAGCGAAGAACTATGCTCTGCCACCTACAGCCTTAACATGTTGGCATGTCCCGTCCCGGGGGCAGGGGAACAGGTGACTGTCACAGGCCAGGGGTAGGTGGCAATGGTCAAGGGTGTCACTTCTGGAGCCGGACTGCCAAGCCTCAGGCCAGCCTGCCTCTTTCTGGTTATGAGACCTTGGCCATTTGCTTAACCCTCACTGACTTAACACAGCCTATTCTACTGTAATAATTATGTATTTATTTCAATGTGCCATCGAGAGACACAATCAGCACATCAATTCCATCATAGATATTATTGTTAGAACAAAGTTAACCTGGGTATTTAAGGGTTTTTAAGTAAGTCTGTTTAAAGAAAAGTACTAAGTAATAATAGTGCAGGTTCCAGGTGGGAAGCTGATTTGTAAGTGATGAAAGTGAAGGTAATGCCAGCTGAGGTTTTCCTTGGACCCAATAGTCTTCGAACTGTTCCCCAGACCCTGGGAGCCCCAGAAGGTTCCAGGCAGGCAGAGATGCACAGACTGGGGGCTGGGAGACCAGGGAGCATGAGGAAGCTGCTCACCCCTGTGGACTAAGCGCTCCCCCCAGTGCAATTAAAATTTGTTTATTGTGAGCTTATTTTTTCCTGCTCTTTTTATTGTGGTAAAAGACATAACCTAAGATATATCATTCTAACCATTTTTCTTTTCTTTTCCTTTCTTTCTTTCTTTTTTCTTTTCTTTTCTTTTTTTTTTTTGAGATAGGGTCTTGCTCTGTCACCCAGGCTGGTATACAATGGTGCAATAATGGCTCAATGCAACCTCAATCTCCCTGGTTCAAGGGATCCTCCCACTTCCTCCCGAGTAGCTGGGACTACAGGTACATGCTACCATACCCCACTACTTTTTTAAAAAATGTTTTGTAGTGATGGAGTCTCACTGTGTTGCCCAGGTTGGTCTCGAATTCCTGGCCTCCTCCCACCTCGGCTTCCCAAAGTGCTGGGATTACAGGTGTGAGCCACTGTGCTTGGTCTTGTCTTTTTTCTTTTCTTTTATTCCTTTTCTTTTTTTCTTTCTTCTTTCTTTTTCTCTCTCTCTTCTTTCTTTCTTTTTCTTTTTCTTTTTCTCTCTCTCTTTCTTTCTTCTTCTTTCCTTCTTTTCTCTGTTTTTGAGACAGGGTCTCACTGTGTTGCCCAGACTGGAGGGCAGTGCTGAGAATATGACTCACTGCAGCCTCCACCTCCTAGGCTCAAGCAATCCTCCTGCCTCAGCCTTCCGAGTAGCTGGGGCCACAGGATGTGGGCCACTGCACCCGGCTAATTTTTAAAAAACATTTTGTAGAGACACAGTCTCACCATCTTTCTCAGGCTGGTCACAAACTCCTGGGGCTCAAGTGATCTTGCCTTGGCATCCCTAAGTGCTGGGATTATAGGTGTGACCCACTGTGCCAGGCCACTTCAACCTTTTTTTTTGAGATGCGGTCTCGCTCCTGTCGCCCAGGCTGGAGTGCGGTGGCATGATCTTGGCTCACTGCAACCTCCACCTCCCAGGTTCAAGCAATTCTCCTGCCTCCGCCTCCTGAGTAGCTGGGATTATAGGCGACCACCACCATGCCCGGCTCATTTTTGTATTTTTAGTAGAGACAGAGTTTCACCATGTTGGTCAGGCTGGTCGTAAACTCCTGACCTCAGGTGATCTGCCCACCTCGGCCTCCCGAAGTGCTGGGATTACAGGGGTGAGCCACCGTGCCCAGCCCATTTCAACAACTTTTAAGCATCCAGTTGAGCGGCATTAAGTACAATCACAATGTTGCACAACCATCACCACTATCCATTTCAGAACTCTCTCATCATCTCAAAAAGAAACTCTGCATCAATCAACTAAAAACCCCCTATTCTCCACTCCAAAACCTCTGGTAACCTCTGTTCTACTTTCTGTCTCTATGAATTTGCCTATTCTAGGGCTAATTTTTTCCAACGGGCTAATACACATACATGGTAAGAATTCACAGAGCAGAAAAGTTTCCCTGTCCCCTAGTTCTCTTCCCGGATGAACTGCTGTTGCCAGTTTCCTGTTCATTCTTTCAGAGATATTCTGTGCACATACAAATATGCATGCGTATACATATCCTTTCATTTGTTTACAAAGTGAATATGCTTTTTATGCCTCTTGCTTTTTTATTTAACAATAAATCTGAGAGATGAAAAGATATTTTGTACATCAGAATATCAATATATCTTCCATATCAGCACTCACATCCTTGTTAATGGTTGTGCCGTATTCTATTGTACAGGTGAGGCATACTGTATGTAGCCAATCCCTTATTGATAGAAGCTCTTCAATTTTTAATTTGTTGCATTTATCTATTGATACCACATGCCCACCCTTAGCAGCAGAAATGAAGTGGCACCTACTTAGCAAGGAGAACTAATTAAACATAAAAAAAAAAAAACTACCAGACTAGCAAAAATTCAAGTCTGGCAATACCAAGTGTTGACAAGGACAGGGAGGAACTGGCACTGTTATAGATGGTTGGTGAGAGTGGCAATTGTTCTAGCCAGTTTGGGGAGAAGCTAGGCGCTCTCTAGTCAAAGCCAAAGGTATGCAGACCTTAGGCCCAGCAAATTTCCTATCCAAGAAACTCTCCCTGGCCAGCTGTGGTGGCTCATGCCTGTAATCACAGCACTTTGGGAGGCTGAGGTGGGAGGATCACTTGAGCTCAGGGGTTTCAGACCAGCCTGGGCAACATGGCAAAACCCTGTCTCTACAAAAATTATGAAAATTAGCCAGATGTGGTGGTGGGTGTGCGCCAGCAGTCCCAGCTGCTTGGGAGGCTGAGGTGGGAGGATCACCTGAGCCCAGGGAGCTTGAGGCTGTGCTGAGCTGAGATGGTACAACTGAACTTCAGCCTGGGCAACAGAGTGAGACCTGGTCTCAAAATAAATCCCATATATGGACCAGGAAACAGGAATAGCCATTGCAGCATGTTGATGATAGCCATGCATAGGAACCAACCTAAATGTTCAACAATAGGAGAAAAGAGAAATAAATTATGGTGTATTCACATAGTGGAATAGTAGACAGCAATAAAAAAAAACTATAGCTAGATGCATCAACAGGAATAAACTTCACAAACAATAATAAGTCAAAAATGAGTTTAATAAGGTTACATGCAGTATGATGCCATTTTTACAAACTTTTAAAGCATGCAAAACAATACCATATATTGTTTATAGGTACACACATTTGTAGTAAATGTAAAACTAAGTTCATGTAAGCCTGGGCAACATAGCAAGACCCATCTCTAAAAAAACAAAACATAAAAAAATTAGCTGGACATGGTGGTGCAGGTCTGTGGTTCTGGCCACTCAGGAGGCCGAGGTGGGAGGATCACTGGAGCCCAGGAGTTCAAGACTGCAGTGAGCCATGATCACTCCACTGCACTCCAGCCTGGGTGACAGAGCAAGGTCCAGTCTCTCAAAAAAAAAAAAGTGGGCGAGGCACGGTGGTTCACGCCTGTAATCCCAGCACTTTGGGAGGCTGAGGTGAGCAGATCACCTAAGGTCAGGAATTTAAGACCAGCCTGGCCAACATGGTGAAACCCCATCTCTACTAAAAATACAAAAACTATGCCCACCAAACATGGTGGCAGTCACCTGTAGTCCCAGCTACTCAGGAGGCTGAGAATTGCTTGAACCTGGGAGGCGGAGGTTGCAGTGAGCCGAGATCATGTCATAAACAAACAAACAAACAAACAGTGGAACACATTAGCATTGGAAGCTACCACTTGCATTGTTAATACCTTTGAATTGCATCCTCAATTCAAAGCTATTGGAGGGAACGTCTGTGGCTGTTGTTCCTGGGTTTCCACCAGCCCTGGGCTGGTTAGAGTTTCTACCCATTCTAGTTCATGTATAACGCTGAGATGTTCACCCCAGTCATGAAGATGGCTCCAACAAAGACCCTGGGCTCTAGTGGTCCCCAGCCTGTGGGAGGGAAGCTCGTCTGTGCTGTCACATAAGCCTCAGGCTCTGCCCCTCTTTCTCGCAGAGGTCATTTCTACAGCTTCCCCAGAGGATTCAGCATTATCCCTCTGTGACATCTAATCTCCTGCCTTAGGCAGCCTGATCCTGGGCTAAGTCTCTCCTGGCCGGGGAGCCTCTCACCCGGCCTCTTTCAAATCCCACAGCGCAGACCTTGGCAGTGTGGAGGGAGAGAGCCTGGTTCTTCCACCCAGCCCTGGGCAGCCTTCTGGTGTCCCAGGATAGAAAAAAGACTCGCATTTCTTGCACCATTGACCCCATCACCGTGGCACCAGAGCATCTGACATCTGCAAAACATCATTAGGTAGGTGTTAACTTTTCCCCATTGGCAGGCCTGGTGCTTGTAAATGTACTGTGACGAGTGTAATGTGTTTATGAGAATGTGCATAATAAATTATCAGAAATAGGCTGCATTTTTAATATCGTTTAATATATCCAGTTGGCCTCTCAGCAGCCACAAGCTATATTGCAAATGCTGAACTGACTTGCTGGCGTCAGCGCTCCACCATGCTCTCCATGCCGAGGCCATAGTGTATGCCAAGAAGGAGGCAGGAGACCCCCCATAGTGGTGGTTCCTACCTCCCTTCCTGACTTCCCCTCCGTCATCTGGAATCTAAAGAAAAAGGGGCTTCATTTATCCCTGGGCCCCCTACAGAACGCAGCCTGGGGCCTGTTACAGGGTAGGTGCACAATAAATATTTGTGGCTTCATGAATAAATGAATGGACAAGAGACCTTGGAAGGCCCCTCTCCATCCACCAGCAACATTGTTTGGAATTCCTCCATCCAAGCGCCTCTGTTGGGTTAACATTTGCTGTTAATACAAAGAATGTTCTATTAGCACAGCAGGACAAGAGCTCCTCGGGTAATCAGGGAAGGGTGGAAACATGTTAGGCCTGGGTCAGAGAGGGCCCTTCTTCTCCGGGCACATGGACACCAGCCAAGATGCCAACCAAGGAACATCCAGTTAAGTGCTGCACAGAGGGCATTTCCTCAAAAACACACATTACCTACTCTAAAGATCTGTTAGCTGGTCCTTCTCCACCAGGAAACAGGTCAGAATACCCAAACAGGAGGATACCAGACTTCCCCAGTGTGGCTTTGCCAAACCTTTCTGGAAATTCCAACACCTGCCTTGGGTTAAGCACTCACTTCCCCAGCGAAGAATCACTAAATATTGAGAAATATCACTGATGGGCATATGTTACACATGTGAACAGCATAGAGGCAGCCCAGCAGGTTGAAAAGTCACTGTTAAACTATTAGCACCCTCTAACCCAGAAAGTCTCAACCTTCATTGTGCACCAGAATCATCAGGGTACTTAAGATGCATCCTGAGTGTGCACACACATATTCTGAGTCAGTGGGTGTGATGTAGGGGCCTGGAATCTGCATTATTGATAGACATCCTGGGCTGGGCATGGTGACTCATGCTTGTAATCTCAGCATTTTGAGAGACCAGGGTAGGCAAACTGTTTAAAGCCAGGAGTTTGAGACTAGCCTGGGTAACATGGGGAGACCCCGTCTCTACAAAAATTTTAAAAATTAGCTGGGGATAGTGGTGCACGCACGTGGACCCAGATACTTGGGAGGCTGAGTTGGGAAGATCACTTGAGCCTCAGGAGGTCGAGGCTGCAGTGAGCCATGATCTCACCACTGCACTCCAGCCTCAGTAACAAAGTAAATAGACACACTAGTGCTACAGATACCTGGATCATTTTTGAAAGAACCCACTTAATCTCATTTGACAGGAGCCTTTGAGAGGGTCTGTGGGGAGTTAGGAGAAAGCTCAGAAGCTTGTTGGGAAAAGCAGGGGGCAGAGAGGCAAGGGCACGGGGCTCCTTAGGGCTGTGACCAAGGGCAGACTCTATCCACTTAACTTTGCCAGAGGCTGATTCAGCTGCCCAGCCTCCCACCTCAGCACTGGGAATGGAAGGCGACGTGATTGATGGGGCTCTGGACATATCCAACAGCTTAGAGATGCCCACACATGCCACCAGTGCCCAGCCTTGGTAAATGCATCCACTTGTCACCTGGTCCTGGCAGCAGACAGGGAGCAGCCAACCGCATGTCACTGGTAGAGAAATCGAGCCAGGCACTGGGAGTGCAATGACAGTTTGCACCAGGAAGGTTGGCACCAGGGCGATTTGCACCAGGAAGGTTTGCACTGGGACGGTTTGCACCAGGAAGGCAGGAGCAGCAGAATCACAATTCCCTGAGCGCCAGTTGCACACTGGGCACTGTGTACCCATCCTCATCTTTAACTCACACAAGCTTATTCTTATTCTCCCCCATTGCTGATGAGACCCAGGGCCTAAGTTAAACAACCTGCCCAAAGTCTGGCATGCTTAGGAGGAGGCACACCTGACTTTTGACTCTTAAGTCTGCCTACTCCCTGACCTATGCTCTTTCTAGAAAGTAGACACCTGCCCAGATAACACCACTTCTATCCTTTGGGGAGGCCCCACCCCTTTTCAGCTGGGCTCAGAGCTGGGCAGATTCAGACCTAGAGTGGATTTCAACTCTGCCACCTGCCAAAGGCTGGACCCCAACATGCCATGTGTTTCTCCAGTGGGCATCCTGGGGTTCCCTGGCTCCACGCTTAGGAGGCTGGGCCCTCCACCTGACTTCTTCCAAACCCTCCCCAAGAGCCAGCTCCTGCAGAGCCAAGAGCTGTGAGCTGATCCTCCAAAAACCAGACCCACAAGAGAAGAGGCCAGGAGGGAGCAGCCAGCTCTCAGTGAACACAGTCTCAGGGCCTTGATGTTAAAAGGGCAAGTCTCAGGGGTCAGGACATCCAGGTCTCATCCTCATTCTGCCTCTTGCTAGTCACTTGACCTCCCGCAGCCTCAGTCTCCCCAACTGTAAGATGATGACGACACCCTGTAGCTCCTTAGTAAAGGAATGATAAAATGACAGCCCAGCGTCTGTATTTTAATACCTGTGTTATTATATAATCATTTTGTGATGCAGCCACCTCTGGCACAGAAAAAGTCACTCTGTGCCTATTTAAGGATTAATCCCCCTAAGCATTCCTGAAAATGAGAACCCCTCTGTGCCAGGCTGCCCTTCCAGGCTCTTCTGTCCTTCCCTTGGCCTTTGGCTCTTGGAAGGCTGAATATTTCTCCCACCAGGACCTCAGACTATCTTTAGGGAACCCCCAGGCCAGTCATTAGCACTGTAACCCCTGAGGCTCTTGGCCTCCTCCCCTCCTTGTCTTCCTCCTCCTTTTTTCCCCCTCCTTCCCCTCCTCCTCAGTTTGGGCTTCCCATGTCCAAGAAGCCTCAGGATGAGCCTTGGGAACAAGGTTTTACCTGTGTTTCCAACTCTGCTCTGAGCCTCTGAGCTCTGTAGTGGAGGGGACGAAAGGGAGAAGGGAGGGAAAGCAGAAGCATCAAAAAGTCAGGACACTGGGCTCTCATCGCAGCTCTGCCGCCAGCCAGCAGTCACCTGGGCACAGCCTTGCGCCTGAGCGCTAATTTCCTCACCTGTGAAATGGGAACAGCAGGCCCTGCCTACATCCTGGGGTGGTTTAAGGAACCAATGAGATGACAGCTGTGAATGTTCTTGGCACAGTACAACATATGCCATGTGTTTCTCCAGTGTTTTCAAAGGCCGGTAGTGCCCGCCACCACCCAGTTCAGAACTCAATACAAAACATGAATTTCTCATCGCTTCTCACCATGAGTCTTGTCTTTCCAAATGAAGGGAGAAGGGAAAGCCAGCTGAGCCCCTCTTATCTGTCATGTTCCGTGCTGGGTGGGGCTTTGCCACAATGCTGTGCAGTGGGAAATAGCCTCACTTCATAGATGACCAAACTGAGGCTCAAAGAGGTCAAAGAGCCAGAACTGTGCAGCTGGAAGCCATAGAGCAAGGTTCTGCCTCTCTTTACTCTGCTCCCCATCACTCTGCAAGGGTTACAGTGGGGGAACAAGAGTGGCTTGGAGCCCCTTATTCAGACTCAACAAAGGCACCCAGCTAAGAAGCTAAGTGTCTTACATGTCAGTGGAAACCAGAGGGTAAACAGGATTCCATTCATGCCCAGGGCTTTCCCGGAACACACCTGTCCAAGCAGCAGCAGTTCCCAACAGAGCTCTGGTCCTGGAAAGCCAGACAACCAGGGCTGGGCCCACTGGGATTTGTTTAGTGATCTGACCATGTGGGAGGCCTAGAGTAGGAGTGTGGATGGGGGGAGGGTGCCGCCCAGCCTCATTACATCACTCACTTCCCAGACCCTGCCCTCAACCCCTCCTGACCAGGCCCTGGCCTGGTTCTCAGCCACCCTGTCCCAGTAGGTGCTTCAGACCACTCACTGACCAAGTGAGAGACTGACTGGAGGTTACAGAGTGCTGTGTTTATGGGACCTGAGAATATGTGTGCACAGACTGTGCCCGCAGTGTCCTTGCACAGTTGAGCATGTACATGTCCTGCCCGTGTGTAGGCAGCCTGTCCACACATGCCTAGGAGTGTGACTCCGTGTCCTGGTAGATGGGGAAGGAGAGAGGGAGTTGTGCCCAGGGTCCCCTGATTACTTCTGTGGGTGCATGTTTGTGCGTCTTGTTAGGGGTGTTTGGGGTGTGGAAGCCTCTGTGCCCTGGGTGCCCTTGACCTGTGTGTCTGCTCCATGAGGTGTGCGCGCGTGTGCACTGGGGGTGCACTGTGTCACAACACCCTCAACCAGCTCTGTATGTGCGCATGCAGACGTTTGCATGTGTGTCCTACGGTGTGAGCGAGCGGATGCTTCCAGCACGTATCCCTGCACACGCGTGTGTGCACTTGCACACCTGCGTGCGTCCCGAGAGAGCGAGCAGAGCCCAGCGTGGGCTGGCAGGCGCGGGAACGTGTGGGTGCGCGTCCTGCGGGTTCCTGCCCTGCTGGCTCCCCGCTTGTACCGCGGCCGTGCATGAGCGGAAGGCGCCTGGCGGCCCTGCCCGGCCGCGAGTGTGCGCGCGCGGGGTCCCGGGCCGGCGTGCGCGCCGGTGTGAGTGCGAGTGAGTGTGGCGCCGCGCGGCTCCCTCCGCTCCGCGCCGCCCGCGCAGTCCGCACACTCACCCTGCTTGGTTGCTGCCGGGTGACGCGGGCTGGGCCCGCCCCCTGCCTGCCGGCCCCTGGCACTCACTCGAGCCGTCCGCAGCGGAGCGGGCAGCAGCCAAGTCAGGGCCGTCCGGGGGCGCGGCCGGCGATGCCTGCAGCCCCCGCCGCGCCCCGCCGGGCCTGCTGAGCCGCCCCCGGGCCGGGGTCGCTCCGGGCCAGGCCGTGCCCAGGCGGGGCGGCGCTGCCTGTATGACCCCCCGGCGGCGCGGGGAAAAGGCGACCATCTGCATCCAGGAGCATGTGGCCATCGACATGTGCCCCGGCCCCATCCGTCCCATCAAGCAGATCTCCGACTACTTCCCCCGCTTCCCGCGGGGCCTGCCCCCGGACGCCGGGCCCCGCGCCGCTGCGCCCCCGGACGCCTCCGCGCGCCCGGCCGCGGCCGGTGCCGGCCGCCGCAGCCCCTCCGACGGCGCCCGCGAGGACGAGGAGGATGTGGACCAGCTCTTCGGAGCCTACGGCTCCAGCCCGGGCCCCAGCCCGGGTCCCAGCCCCGCGCGGCCGCCCGCCAAGCCGCCAGAGGACGAGCCGGACGCCGACGGCTACGAGAGGACGACTGCAGTAAGTTTCCAACTCGCCGACTTCGCGCCCCCTCCCCTGGCTCGGGCTTGGCGCCCCCAGGCCTCGCGGGTCCCCTCGGCCCGTCCCCCGCGCGTGGTCGCGCTCTCCCTCGGCGCACACCCCCGCCGCGGGGTTGCGGGCCCCTCGCGCGCTCCGTGCACTCTCCGCGCCCTGCCCACCCGCCTCGAGCCCTCCCTGACCCAGACCGGAGAGGAGGGAAGTTTGGGGGCACCCCCTGGGGGTGTCCCATTTCCGGGGCCGGGTTCCCAGGAGCCGGCGCCGCCCCCCCTCCCTGCCAGCCCGCCCTCCCCAAGCTCCGGCGCGGGCGGCTGCTTTTGTTCCCGGGAAGGGCGGAGCTGTGTCCCGGGGAGACACCAGTTGCTGCCGGCCTCGCGCTCGCTCCCCGCTCGCCAGCCGCTCCGGGAGGGCCTCGCGGCCGAGGGTCGGGGTTGGGGCGGGCTGAGGAGGGGTCCGAGGCTGGGAGCGGCCCGGCCTCCCGCGTGGGCCCGGCGGCCCGCAGAGCGCAGCGGCTTTGCTGCGCGGGCAGAGGACCAGGAGGACCGCGGGGCCTCTTGTCCTTTGGGAAAACCTTGGCGGTTCCTCCTCCAGTGTCCATGGACCCCGCCGCGACGCTGGCCAGGGCCACGCACCTGCGCCCACCTGTTACGCCCACTGCCCCCGGGCAGAAAGGGCCTCCCAGCCCGCTTCCCCTCCTCCTGGACTGAGCCCTGAGCCCCGGGGAGTAGGCAAGCACCCGAGTCCCGGGACCGAGGCCCGGCCGGTGGGCGCTCCTGGCGCCCTTTCCCATCCACCGGGCCGGACAGGCTGGGAAACCGAGGCCGGAAGAGGTCGCAGTCCAGTGAGGAACCGGTTTGCGCGGGGTGGGGATGGGATGTGAAAACCCCCTCCTAGCCCAGCTGTGGCTCCCGACTTGCCACTGAGACCTGGAAAACCAGCGTCAAATCCCAGCTCTTCCCCGGTTGTGGCCCGGGCAGGAGTCCTGCTCTAGCTTCTCCAGGGCTGGGACTGCCCCTCCCCTGCACAGCAGGGGTGTCTGCGCCTGGCTTGGGCACTCACCAGGGCCTGTGGGCTGCGGGCCTGGAGCTTCCCAAGCATCAAATGTGCCAGCAGAAGCTGAAGGTAGGGATTACCAGTGCCCCCGGGGCGGAGATCCCCCCATCGCTCCACCTGGGGAGGCCCATCAGCAGTGGCCGGTTAGAGCAGGGCCCCTGTAGGGAAACTGCCTGCCAGGCACTTTCTCGAGGCTTGGACCACGGCCCTCAGGCCAGCGCCTGGCATATGAAGGCCCTGCCCTGGGGTGTGGGGGCTGGGGAGCCGTCTTGTCCCTCCACTTTCCTGCCAGCTTGGGGAAATTGGGTCGGAAGAGATTTTTGCCCTCAGGGCTGTGCCCTAGATCCACCCCCTCCCCTCTGCTCCTGGCACCCTGTGTAAAGCTCACCCTGGGCTTGCTGAGCCTCTGGGCAGGCCCTAAGTGGGACCCAAGTCACTCGTTTGGCTGCCCTGAATCCAAAGCCTCCGCCAGAAGAAGGGATGGGAAACTTGTTCCCATTTCCTTCATCATTGCCACTGCACCAAGGAAGTAAGAGGGGAGGGCAGAGCTTCAGGCCACCCTCCTGGTTCCACAGAGGGCCCTCTGGATAGCGAATGGCCAAGAGACTTTTTTTTTTTTCTGTCTCTGAACCCACAAAGCAAGGAGGGGACCAGGAAGCTTGAAACTCAGGCCAGCCGGCCCCATGTCCAATTCATCAACTCAGCAGCCCTTCATGGAGCATGTCCTGGCAGCAGTGCTGGGTCCCTGGCCTCAGATACATGGCATGCAGGGGCCAGACTCACATGGGGTCAGCAGTGCAGGGCAGAGCTGGATGCAGCTTTGCCAGCTCGAACTGTGGGCTGGCCACACCCGTATTACCAGGACACGCCAAAGAAATGCTGAAAACGTGCTCAGAGGAGCTAAGGAGGACGGTGTGCCACCGAGCCAGGGCCTGCTTGGGCTCCTGTCGCCCCCTTCAAGGGGTACCCCACCCCAGGCTTGGATCCTATGGGAGGCTGAGCAAATATCCTAGGCACAGGAGCCCAGAAATCTTGGCTCTTGTCTGTGGTGGGGGAACAGGTTCTGGGGTGGGACTGCCTTCCACCCAGTACCCCAGGCCGTGCCCCCCTCTGGGCTCTGACAACCAGATCCCTAGAATAAGCCTAAGTGATTCAAGCCAGATGGTTCATTATGGCTTTAGCCAGGGTTATGCTATTTGCTGCCCTAATTATTGGATTATCTCTGTTCTGACAAAAAGAAATGAGGGCGGTTGCTCTGTTGTCCAAGGCAGAGAGTGAAGTGCTGTTTATTTACTCAGCCTTTTCTCCTGGCTCTTTAAAGCCCTTCCTTTATTAAGTCATGTCAAAGCACAAGCACACAACTCACATGGTCCCAGCAGATCTCGCAGAGGGGCGATGACAGGGAGGAAAGGCAGTGAATGTCCTAATGAGCAGGACCTGGTGTCCGCCCTGCCAGTTCTCCTAGGATGGCCTCTGTGGCGTGCTGCCCTCCAGGTGGGCCGTGGGCCCCACACACCACACGCTGCCCCTACCTGAGTGGCCCTCACCTATGGAAGCCCAGTTCATTCTTCAAAGCTGTAATCACTAGAGTGCTGTGGGTTGCAAGTGACAGAAAACCAACTCAGAGTGGCTTAAACAATGAGGACAGCTGAGGTCTTGCCACACCAGGGTGCACCAGTGTGTCAGCCTCAGCACCGTCAGGGGTGATGGTTCTGTCCATCTTTGCATGTGGCTGTGCGCTTTTCCTTGTAGACCAAAAATCAAGGCCCATTGCCTATGCCAAAGGGTGTCTGGGTGAGGAAGGTTCAGGTGCAAACCAAGGTCAGAATGACACTGTCAGTCTCCATCAGCAAAGCAGGACCCTCAAGTCCAAGGTGGCTGCTGCATGCCCAGGCATCACACGTAACAATAAGGTCCTTGATTGGGTAAGGACTGATTCCTTTTCTCATGTCTCAGTTTAGGAGCAAGGAAACCTCTCCCAGAAGTCCCCAGGAGACCTGTCCTTGTGTCTTGTTGGCCAGAATTGCATCCTGTGCCCATGTTAAACCTGCCCTGTGTGGTTCACCCGGGACTGGGTCAGAACTGATGCCCATGCAGGTCTGGAGCGAGGACAAAGTGTTGAGTCCACCGCAAAGGCTCTCCTTGTCAGGGGGCATATTCCAGCCCCCACCGGCTGTGGTGCCCCTTCCTTTGAGCCCAGAACCTCTTTGGCCCCAGTCGTGTTCTACCTGGACCTGTGATGTTTTTAATGCACTCAATGTTACAGCACCGACTATGTGGCAGGCTCTGTGTTATGCACATGTAACATACAAGAATGCTGAGAGGCAGTCTCTGACCTGAGGGTATTCATCAAAACCAAGACAAACAGGTGACCCCGCAGCGAGGGTCAGGGGAAGCAGGAACCCAAATGGGAAGCTCTGGCTTGCAGAGGTCACTCACAGAGAGGGCTCAACTGTAAGACTGGGAGGAGGGAGGAGGCAGGCTGGCAGAGGGAAAAGAGGAAAGGGAGGTGCTCCTGGCAGAGGGACAGCTGTGTACACAGGTCCTGAAATGTCAGAATCTCAGCCCAGTGTAGGCAAAACAATAGAACCAAGTGGCTCGAAGAAGCGGAAGAGACCTGTGAGGAGGCCAAAGTGGTCATATCACAGAAGGTCTTAAAGGCCACACCAAGGAGGTTGAACTAAGTCCAGGAGTTGATGGAGAACCTTCCAACAATTTAAAGCAGATGATGAAGATGTTTATAAAAATCTTAACACTCATCTCTAAGCTCCTGGGAAGCAGGGATGACGGCTCATTTCTCTCTATCCTCCCTGCAGTGCCAGCCTGGCTCAGTGGCTCAGTTTCCCCAACTATAAAATGCTTTCAACGCAAGCTCGATGGTTTTCTATGGTCCTTGCCACAGATTTTTTTTTTTTTTTTTTTAACTATTTGAGAGCCTGATATTTTTCTTCCAAAAAAAAAAAGGAAATCAGGGTAGATTTCCTATTCCCAAAGGTGTCGGGAAAGTCCAGGCACAAACCAAGGTTATGGTGATGCTGTCAGTCTCCATCAGCCAAGCAGGGACGTGTTCGGCCTTAGAGGAGCCAACAGGGGCTTGAGTTTGATTTTCTCTGAATTAGCCCCATTAAAGCTCTATCATTATCGACAAGCGGGTGACAACTCTCAAAGGCCCATTAGTGACCAACCCTCATTATTTTTCGGAAGATGTAAACTTCAGTGAGGTCATGTGATTTGCGCGCTCCAAGGGCAGGGCACTGTGGCGCACAGAGAAGCACCTTCTCCTGCCCTTAGGGCCCTCCTCACTCCCGGCACAAGCCCGCGGCGCTTTTCCAACGCAGAGGGCTCTCCAGGGCGGCGGAGCGGCTGAGCCCTCACCCTCCTTCCCCAAGAGCAACTCTGCTTTTCTCTCTTTTTGTTTCTTAGTTGCATCCTCCTAAGATTTCAGCTAAACAAAGTGGCAGAAAAAACACAACCAAAAAAAACCCAAAAAAAACCTTTTTGGACCAGGGCAGAGTGGCCCGTGCCTGTAATCCCAGCACTTTGGGAGGTGGAGGCGGGAGGATTGCTTGAGCCCAGGAGTTCAAGACTAGCCTGAGCAACATCGTGAGACCCCCCCCCAACACACACACCACTGTCCCCCCTCCCCTCCCCACACACACCACTGTCCCCCTCCCCTCCCCCACACACCACTGTCCCCCCTCCCCTCCCCCCACACCACTGTCCCCCTCCCCTCCCCCCACACACCACTGTCCCCCCCCCACAACACCACTGTCCCCCCTCCCCCCCCACACACCACTGTCCCCCTCCCCTCCCCACACACCACTGTCCCCCTCTCCCCTCCCACACACACCACTGTCCCCCCCTCCCCACACATACCACTGTCCCCCCGCCCCTCCCCACACACCACTGTCCCCCTCCCCTCCCCAAACACCACTGTCCCCCCTCCCCTCCCCCACACACCACTGTCCCCCTCCCCTCCCCACACACCACTGTCCCCCTCCCCTCCCCCCACACACCACTGTCCCCCTCCCCTCCCCCCACACACCACTGTCCCCCCCACCCACCACTGTCCCCCTCCCCTCCCCACACACACCACTGTCCCTCTCCCCTCCCCACACACACCACTGTCCCCCCTCCCCACACATACAACTGTCCCCCCGCCCCTCCCCCACACACCACTGTCCCCCTCCCCTCCCCACACACACCACTGTCCCCCTCTCCCCTCCCCACACACACCACTGTCCCCCCTCCCCTCCCCCACACACCCACTGTCCCCCCCTCCCCCCACACACCACTGTCCCCCCCTCCCCTCCCCCCCACACACACTGTCCCCCCTCCCCTCCCCCCACACACCACTGTCCCCCCCACACACACACTGTCCCCCCTCCCCCCCACACACCACTGTCCCCCTCCCCTCCCACACACACCACTGTCACCCCCCTCCCCACACATACCACTGTCCCCCCCTCCCCTCCCCACACACCACTGTCCCCCCTCCCCTCCCAACACACACCACTGTCCCCCTCCCCTCCCCCACACACCACTGTCCCCCTCCCCCCCCACACACCACTGTCCCCCCTCCCCTCCCCCCCACACACACCACTGTACCCCCTCCCCACACACACACCACTGTCCCCCTCCCCCCCCACACACACACCACTGTCCCCCACACACACAAACCACTGTCCCCCCTCCCCCCCCACACACACACCACTTTCCCCCTCCCCACACACACACCACTGTCCCCCCTCCCCCCACACACACCACTGTCCCCCCGACACACACAAACCACTGTCCCCCCCACCACACACACACCACTGTCCCCCCTCCCATCCCCCACACACCACTGTCCCCCCTCCCCTCCCCCCCACCCACTGTCCCCCCTCCCCTCCCCCCACACACCACTGTCCCCCCTCCCCTCCCCCCCCACACACACCACTGTCCCCCCGACACACACACACCACTGTCCCACCTCCCACACACACACCACTGTCCCCTCCACACACACACCACTGTCCCCCTCCCCTCCCACACACACCACTGTCTCTAATAAATATTTTTAACTAGCTGGGCATGGTGGTGGGCACCTGTAGTCCCAGCTACTTGGGAGGCTGAGGTGAGAGGATTGTTTGAGCCTGGGAGGCTGAACTGTGATTGCGCCGCTGCACTCCAGCCTGGGCAACAGAACAAGATCCTGTCTCAGGAAAAAAACAAAAAAAACAAAAAAACAACAACTTCTTGGGAGCCACTAGGCTTCCAGGGAGAAACTATCAGGATGGAAGTGAAGAGGCCTAGATTCTGTGCCCTGGTCTGCTGGGCCGTGCTGAGCAGCTCACCTGCCCTCTCTGAGCCTCATTTCTCTGAAGGGAAATGAAGTTGGGCCATGTGCTCCCTAAGAGAGCTTCACTAGCCTCTGAAAATTGTGACCGAGCTTCTATTTATAAACTATCATTTCTTACCTTCCAGTGGAGTTCAAAGAAATTCATCAGTGCCTTCCTGGTGACACACTGGGCGTGCTGTTCCTTCCCAGGAGGTGGTGACAGGTGTCAGTTTTCCCCCCGAGCAGATGGAGCAGGTCGCTGCCCTCCTTAGACAGGGGTTTCTATAGAGCCAGTGCAGGGGCTCCTCCCCTCCAGGAGCTGGGTGTCCCGGGGGAGCAGACAGCCACTCCGTCTTCTGGCTGTCCTTCTCCGAGGTTGGGAAACAGGCGGCAATCAGACGGTGCATTTCCACAAGTGAGGGTCACACCAGATCCGAGCTCCTGGGAGCACCTGGAGGGCAGGTGGGCTTGAATGGACCAGCCACGTGTGTCTGCATCTGTTGGTCTCAGAGGTGTGGCCAAGGCATGGTCCCGTTGCTCAGGAGGCTGAATCATTGGGGGAACGCACCCCAGGTAGGCCTGACCTGAACGGCAGATCGATTGACTGTCACGTAAAGCCAACAGCTTTGGAGAATATTGTTACAAAAGCACAGATTGGTGTGTCTTGGGCTGTGGCTGTGTTCATTGCTGCAGGAGCGGTGGGACATACCTACCTTCCAGCAGCCTCACCTGCTTGGTGTGTAGATGGCAGCGAGCATGCCAGCTACAGCTATTGCGGAGGCACACATACCCTTCTCAGGAGAACGTGCCCCAGGCTTCACTCAAGACCTAGTGTTTATTGATTTTTTTGAGACAGGATCTCGCTCTGTCACCCAAGTCGGATGCAGTGGCACAGTCACTCTCGCTGTTGCCTCAACCTCCTGGGCTCCAGGGGTCCTCCCACCTCTGCCTCCTGAGTAGCTGGGACCACAGGCATGCGCCACCATGCCTGGCTATTTTTGTATTTTTTGTAGAGGTGGGTGTTGCCATGTTGGCCAAGCCGGTCTTAAACTCCTGGCCTCAAGTGATCCACCCGCCTCAGCCTCCCAAACTGCTGGGATGACGGGCGTGAGCACCGCGGCAGCCACCAAGATCTGTGGGCTCTTAGTTTGCACATAGTTCTAACAAGTATCATCACCTGGTTTCTTGGGAGAAACAATGACTGAACAGGTGAGAGCTGTTTGTACTACCACAGACAAGTAATCTAATAGAAGTTTCAGGCTGATGTCAAAGAAAGAGGCAGAAAAATAAAACCGAAAAGAGGACCACCCGGGACCCTCTGGTTGCTACATGTCCCCGTTCGCATCTGGACTATGACTGTGACATTCGGAAGAGTAATCGTAGCCATCGCAGTGACTCAGGTTATTCAGAAAAGCTTAAGTGACCATTTGTATGTTCTGTTCCCAAAGGCAGGGAGGGAAATGATCCAGTCGAGGACGGTTTCGTTCCACAATGGGTCTCACAGAAGCCAGTACTGTTAGCTGGAGAACCCACCAGAGGGATCTGCTTCTTCTGTAATGATCTACTGATCCCCTGCTATACCCCAGGCACACTGTGTGCTGTGAGGTGGATACCACTGTTGTCTCCATTTTACAGATGAGTAAACTGAGACATAAAGACGTTAGATAAGCTGGTCACACAGCAGGGAAGTGCGTGCTGGGATTTGAACCCAGGAGACTGATGTCAGAGGGCAGGTCTTGCACCCCACACTGCTGCAAAGACAGAGACATGTGCCTGGTCCATGTTAGAAGGGGGTGATCTGGACAAATGCCACTCCCATCACCAGCTCACAATAAAGGACACTCCACACCAATGGCCTTTCATTAGCCAATTTCCCTGCAGACCCAAGAAACTTTAGTATGCCTGGCTGGGCCCAGCACTCACCCAGAGATCTGCAAATTGGTTCTATAAAGGGCCGGACAGTAAATATTTTCAGCTGTGCAGGCCATATGGTCTGCTTCTGAAGCAGGAAAGCAGCCGCAGACGAGATGTAAATGATGGGCCCAGTCAGGTGTGGCCATAATTGGACCTAGATCCATGTTGGGAGCATAGCTCAGAGCCTGAAGAATACAGTCTTTCAGGTTTGGCCTTCCCTTATCCCAGGATCACACCAGTCGTTAAGCCCGCACCTGCTGGTTGGCCTGTGGTTGGAATCATCACCTCCCCCGGCCGCACTGTACCGTTGGCCAACTCCTACTCATCCCTCATGGCTCAGGTGAAACATCACCTCCTCCAGGAAGCCTTCCCTGATGGTCCCAATTCACATGGGCTCCCCGTGGCTCCTGGCTCACCAGACTCTACTGCGGCAAATTCTTTCCTTTTGTTCCTACCCTTAAGCTGTGCTTTCCTTGGGGTAGGGACTCTGCCTCACAGATGTCCATCCCCTAGAGTCTGGCATATTGTAAACACTTGTGAAATAATGAATGAATGTGACACCAGTTGACCAGCCCTGCAGCCTGGGAGCAGACTCTGGGCTTCTGAGGCCATCTGTGAATGTGCATCTTGCTGTCTGGGGATTGCCCCCAAGCTCTGCCCCCTACCATCACCTGGGCCTTCATGCTGGGAGCCGCTTCTGCATGGAAAGCCATAGCTGCTGTGAGTGATTGCCCCCGGGGACGGAGGCAGCTGCACCCAATTATGGCTGCACCCTCCCCACCGGCCGTAGGGAGTTATCACTGCCATTGAGAGACTTGGGGGCAGCCGTAGGAGGACCCAGCTGACTCCTCACAGCCTGCTCGGGGTCCCCAAGGGGCCCGAGAGGCAGAGGAGCCGCAGTCCTGTGTATTGGCCAGGGCCTGCCTCTCTCCAAGCCTCGTCTCCTCTGCCTTCTCATGTGATCCTTGTGACATCTCTCAGGGGAGGGAAACTGAGGCACGGGGCCCAGACTGGCAGTTGCACCAGTAGGGCAGGAACTCGTTTGACTGGGTGCCCAGCTCAGGCGGGCCGCACACGGGGCCAGATGGGACTGGCGTGACCCACCCGACCTCTCTGGGTCTCAGCCCCTCCTCTGGAAAGTGGGGAGAATATTGTAACTTCCCAGGGTTGGGTGGGACTGGGAGGACGGGTGAGGGGCTGGCATACAGCCGGTGCTCCGTTGGTGGCAGCCACCATGGAACGGTGGCACCTGCCCAGGCCAGGCCCATCTGGCCTCACGGGGACAAGTGAAGTTTCTCCAAGATGTGGCCAGGGTGGGACCTGTGCCCTCCTCTGTCCGCAGCCGCCCTGGGCACGCTGGACTTCAGCCTGCTGTACGACCAGGAGAACAACGCCCTCCACTGCACCATCACCAAGGCCAAGGTAGGCCCCGCCGGCCTGCCCCCAAAGTCCCTGCCCCGGGGTCCGCAAGAGAGGGCCTAGGTCAGGGAGGCCAGACCACACCACCCGCCAGGTTCCTGTCCAGGCTTTTGGATGTCTGAGCTGTGTGGGGTGTGGGCCAGGAAGGAATTCTTGTTTAAACCTTCGTGAAGACCCAACTCCAAGAAACGCCCTGGACAGTCCGGCATTGAGGGGAGCAAAGAAACAACTGAGAATGGGAAGATGGAGGCCTGGACCGAGGCCTCCCGAGCCTGGGGAGGGGTGGCTGAGAGGGACAGAGAGGGACAGGGTGCTGTCTGTCCTGCAGGCCAAGGGAGGGTGGGTTGGGTGCTGGTGCCTCCAGGCCTCCCAGACGCCCGAGGAGTGGGGACGCCACTGTGCACCCTGGAAGCTGAGCCACTGGAGGAGGCTGACACCATTCGAGGCAGGGCGTCCAGGGCCTGAGCCCAGAGGCCCTCCGAGCCTCACTACGTGGGCTGGGGTTGTAGGTGTGTGTGGACCCCTCTGCAGCCTGGCCCGGCCCCTGGTGCTCCCCTCTGGCTCTGCCACTCGAGCCAGCATGTGTCAGTTCCATGTTCTCACCTGTCCTGTTCCCTTGCCACCTCTCCCCATTGCTCCCTGTGGGAGGAAGGTGCCAAAATTGATGTTCTCTCGCAAGGTAAGGGCCTGCGTGGCCAGTGGAGTCTCCCTAGTAGTGCCGTGGAAGGGCCTGAGCCAGCCCAGCTCAGATCCAGCGGCTCCCGCAGACCCCCACCCAGACTCCCAACCTGCAGGCTCCCTGCCCCTCCTCCCAGCCTGGCAGTGAGGGCTGCCCTTGGCGCCGTGCCCACCCAGTAGGACAGGCTACTGCGTGCCACCCCAGGCTGTTCCCCAAGCCCAGCCTCGGCCGCGACACGTAGACTGCCATGGGTAGGTGTGAGTGCCATGCACGCCAGGCCCAGGGCCCTGGTTGGGCACTGAGAGGCCTGCACACTCCATCCCACCCCTGCCCTCCCCTCTAGAACCACCTGTGCTGTGGCTCAGTGCATGCCCAGCCTTGCCTGGCAAGGGCTCCAGCCGCCCCTAGGAGCAGAACTGAGCATTTATCACACCCCAGCTGTGCCAAGGTAGAGACCAAGCTAGACTCTCCCTACTTTCCCTCTGTCCAGCTTTGTAGAGGTGGTCCAGGCCTGGGGACTGGAGAGGTGCTGGCTGCCAGGCCACTCTGGCCAAAGCCCACACCTTCCTCTCTCTCTGCCAGACACCAGGGCCTTTCCTTCCTTGTTCCAGGTGCGTGTGTGTGCAAGTGCGTGTATGTGCAGGTGCGTGTGTGTGCACATACATAGCTCTGTGTGTGTGGGGGTACTGTGTGTGTGCGTGTGTGGGTACTGTGCGTGCACACATGTAAGTGTATGTCCACTTTGGGCTGTATCCCTCAGATATCAGAAGTGGGGATGGGAGGCCCAGTTCCTTCTCTGTGTGAATCCAGTTCTGTGGAGAAGGGGTGGCACAGGCTGGGGAAGAGCTGGGGTTCTGGGCTGGGGTGTGGGGAGGGGCCCAGGGTGGGCGAGCTGAAGTGAGGCTGGCCTCAGGAGGGCCGGGGTGGGGGCTGGATACTCCAGGTGCACCCCTGCTTGTCACCCCTTATCAGGGTCAGTCTCAGTTTGCCCATCTGTAAGGAGGGTTGACTGTCCCTGCACTACACGGCCGTTGTGAGCATTATTGGGTTAACACGCGGCCCCTGGCACTGCCAGTTCTGGGAGACTCTTGTTTTTGTTTTTTATTATTATTGTGGTAAATTACACAGATCTAAATTTCCCAGCTCAACCGTTTTTTTTGACTCCTCCCCTCAGCGCTCAAGCATTTTTAGCATACAGTTCAGTTGTGCTAAGTACCTTCTACCTTCACACTGCTGTGAGGCCCATCTCCAGCGCCCTCTTCAGCTTGCAACACTGAGACTGGACCCACTAAACAACAGCTCCCCCTTCCTCCTCCCCTGGCCCCTGGGGAGGCCGCCATTTGGCTTCCTTCTCTATGGATTTGACTCTTCTAAGGACCTCATATACCTCATATAACTGCAGTCCCCCAACGTCTCTCCTTCTGAGTCTGCCTTTCACTCAGCAGAAAGTCTTTAGGCTTCATCCCTATCACAGTGCGTGTAAAACTTCCTTTTTCAGGCTGAATGATACTTCAGGCTAGGAAGCTCCTCTCCTGAACACCTCGCCAGCAACAGTGTCTGAGAGGCCCAGGGAGGGGCAGGGCTGGGGTTTTGGGGAGAGGCTCTCCTCTCAAAGCCAGACCCCCCGTCTGTTCCTTCAGTGCCAGTACCAGCCAGGGCCTCCCCGGGGCCTCCTTTGCCCATCCCGCCTGTATTAGTCCATTTTCACGCTGCCGATCAAGACACGCCTGAGACTGGGTGATTTATAAAGGAAAGAGGTTTATTGGACTTGCCGTTCCACGTGGCCGGGAAGGCCTCACAATTAAGGCGGAAGGTGAGAGGCACTTTTCACATGTTTGGTGGCAAGAGACAGAATGAGAGCCAAGCAAAACGGGATTCCCCTTATCAGAGCAGATCTCGTGAGACTGATTCGTTCCCACAAGAACAGTGTGGGAGAGGCCTCCCCCTGACCGGTCCCTCCCACCACCTGTGGGAATGATGGGAGTACAACTCAGGATGAGATTTGGGTGGGAACACTGCCAAATCTTATCACCTCCCGTGGGGCCCGCCCCTGAACCGTGGCACCAGTTTCTGTCTTTTTTTTTTTTGAGACGGAGTCTTGCTCTGTCGCCCGGGCTGGAGGGCAGTGGCCGGATCTCAGCTCACTGCAAGCTCCACCTCCCACGTTCACGCCATTCTCCTGCCTCAGCCTCCTGAGTAGTTGGGACTACAGGCGCCCGCCACCACGCCTGGCTAGTTTTTTGTATTTTTTAGTAGAGACGGGGTTTCACCATGTTAGCCAGGATGGTCTCCATCTCCTGACCTCATGATCCACCCGTCTCGGCCTCCCAAAGTGCTGGGATGACAGGTGGGAGCCGCCGCGCCCGGCCTAGTTTCTGTCTCTTGCCAACTCCCAAGCTGGGGAGGGTGTGCCCAATAGCCCCACTAACAGCTCCCTGCCCTGGAAACAGCCTCCTGCCCTTCCCCTTCCATGGACAGAGATCAGGCTCTGTGGGTAGAGGCATGGGTGGAACCTAGGTCAGGGCCAGGGAAGCTGCCTGTTTGGGCACAGAAGCTGGTGGCAGCACAGTGACACGGCCTCAGGAAGTGCCCACTGGTCCTTTTGCTTCTGGCCAAATGTGTCACTGTTCAGGGTGCTCAGGGACCTGCTGGTGGAGGAGTAGAGAGGCAGCAGCAGGGGCCTCGTCACCGTCCAGGGGTCTGAAGGACAGAGCAGGCGTCACGCCTGTCCCAGCATGACAGCGCCCCTTAACCCAGCCTGGCTCCCACGGGTGTCTCCGGGTACAGAGGTGGGACAACCAGAGCCACTGGACAGACATGCCAAAACTTCTGGTGGCCCAGAGATATGCAAGTGAAATGTGTCAAGAAACATGGCCCACATGGAAACATTTTAAGCTACAACAAACAAATGTATAAGAACTGTAAGACTAAGACACAGCTGTCAGCCCCCCCCCCCCCCCCCCGGGTCAGGCTGGGCCACCAGATTCCCAGAACTCTGCACTCCAGGCACGTGGTGGGAAAGGCAAGAGGCCAGGGTGAGGGAGTTGGGTTTGGAAGAGCAGCCATGTCACCGTGGGCACATGTTGGGCCACTGAGCCAGGCCCTGTCCCAGAGGCAGCCCCACAGTGCAGGGCACAGCTCAGATGCACCCACTGGACCTCAGCCACTTCTCCAGCATCTCACAGGGCCTGACATGCAGAGAAGAGAGCAGACGCCTTGCCTGCCAGATCCTGTGTCTACACGGTCTCCCTCCCTCTCACTCCAACCCTAGGAAGGTGGGACTATTAATTATACCCCCGCCTTTTTTTTTTTTTTTTAATTTGAGACAGGGTCTTGCTCTGTCACCCAGGCTGGAGTGCAGTGGTGCCATCATGGTTCACTGCAGCCTCTGCATCCCAGGTTCAAGCGATCCTCCCACCTCAGCTTCTCTAGTTGCTGGAACCACAGGCACTTGCCACCCCACCCAGCTAATTTTTTAGTTTCTTGAAGAGACAGGGTCTTACTGTGTTGCCCAGGCTGGTCTTGAACTCCTGGGCTCAAGCACTGGGATTACAGGCGTGAGTCACCGTGCCCGGCCAACCCCTTTTACAGATGACAAAGCTGAGGCTTAGTAACTCATCCACTTCCCAGCTGGTGAACACAGGAGCTGAGCCTGGAACCCAAGCAGCCAGGCCCCCAAACCTCTGCCCTTTGCCAGTGGCAGGGAAGTAGGTGTTTGGAAGCCCGTGCCGCATCCCCCAGAGCTCCATCAAAGCAAGGTGGGGTGGGCCTGGGAGGGAGCCCCAGCCTCCCCTTGGAGATGGACCTGGTGTGAGTAGCCACGCTGCCTCCCCGACCCTGCTGGGTAGGAGCCTGGCGGTGCACCTGTGAATCCTGTCCTGGGGTTGCTGGCTGCACCTCCCAGATGCCACAGCTGCCTCCCTGCATCCTGAGCACCATCCCAGAAGAAAACAAATGCAGTTTTCGGAGACAGGTGCCTGCTGAGGTCAGCAAAGCCCCCATCTGTCCGTGCTTCTGTGTGCCTCTGGCTGTCATGCGTGGCGAGGTTTTCTGAGAGAACCAGAGTGAGTGAGGGGAGCCATCTTGTGGAGGGACCCTCTGTGGCCAGGCTTGTGTGATCTCTGTGGACTGACTGGGAGTTGTGGCAAATACGGCCGAAAATGGGGCCTAGTCTCGGACCGTGTCCCGGGGTTACGTGGATTTAGGGTCGATGAGGGGTGTGACCACTCAGGAGGCCATGCTTGGAAGATGGGGGAGGGGAGTCAGGACGATGGAAGGACCTGACCAAAGTGCGAGGGGGAGAGGGAGGCTCAGAGGAGGGTGAGCCACCTGGCTTCCAGGATGAGGAGAAGAGAAAAAGTCTGTCCTGACGGAGGCCCCATGACAGCTGCCCTGGGCCAGGATGTTTGGGGGAGGGGAGATTGCACTGGCATTGAGCCATCCTCACTCCTTCTGTCTGGAGGTGTGGGGCCAGGGGCTTCTGTGAAAGGGGCCATAAATGGACCCAGCCAGGAGATCCAGGGGACAAGGGCATCTGCTGGCCCAGGCACCTGCAGGCCCTGGCAGCTCCGTCTCCTTGATTTCCCGTTCACACCCTTTGCTGTTCTCTGCCCAGGACCTGAAGCCCATGGACCACAGTGGGCTGTCAGACTCCTGCGTCAAGCTGCACCTGCTGCCAGGAGCCAGTAAGGTGAGGGGTTTCACCCGGGCCTGCCCACCAGCGACACCCACCCACCACCTCAGGCAGTGCACACTGGTCCTTTTGCTTTGGGGCCTGGACTGGGCTGGGGGCACCCAGGGAGGCCCACCGCCGCCACTCCTCCTCAGAGCCCAAGCAAGCTGGTGGGACCTCAGCCGTTCAGCTGCACACTCAGCCATTCAGTGTTACCTGCCTGCTGATCTGGGAATTCCAGAATTTCCAGGCCAGCATTTTATAAGAAGCATTCTCAGTTGGAGGTTACTATTATGGACCTATCAGAGCATTTAACGTGTTGATGGGCTGTTCTTTGACTCTCCGTAAGGGGGATGAAGTGGGCAGAATCTGCCCAGTATATTTGACCACAGGATCCTCATTCCTATGCCAGATGACCCAAGAGTCCGACCACACATGTGGAAAGGGCACCAGCACAGCAGGTGCATCTAGGAGAGGAGAGAAAGAAATTGCTGTTAAATAAAAGCATCAAGGTGACCTCGAGCCATGAAAAATCAGAACTTCTTAGACTTCCTTCTGTGCATCGTGCACTTCAGTGCTGCTTTATTTTTAATTTCATAGGGCAGAGTCTGAGTTGACTTGGGGGCCTACATGGGTAGGCCTGGGCCCACAGCCATCCAGGAGGCCCACCCCAGAAGGGGCCATTCTCGCTTCCCTCGGGAAGGCAGGGCTGTAGGAGAAACGGCAGTGCCCCACCACCTACTCCTGAGGAAGAAATGGCTCCCCCTCGATGTCCTTATGCTGCAAGTGGAGCTCAGGGATGTGAGAGCCAAGAGCGAGTGTAACCAGAGAAGTGTGCCCAACGTGGGGGCTCAGTGACCCCTAACTCGTGGGACTGGAGCCGGCAGTGCCTGTTGTAGGAAGTCCCCAGGATTTTCCCCAGTGTTTTATAAAGAGCAGTCTCCTTACAAACAAGCTCCCGAAAGCAGCGGGAGAGAGGGATTCCCCTGCCCTTTCCACAGCGGGAACCCTGATGCTGCCACAGAGCTGGAATTGGAAGCCCAGGCTGTCTGACCTCGCAGCCTGGGCCAGGTGTGGCAGACATCAGACCCATGCAGACAAGCAGCTCAGAGTCGCTGGCACAGGAGGAAGGCGTGGCGGCAATATTCCAGCTCGGAGAGGCCACCCCTGAGGCAGGCCCGAGGACAGGATGGGTTCCAGGCAGAGGGGACAGTCCGCAAAGGAAGGGAATGCCCTGGGAAGGAGACTCCCGTTCCACGCAGGCCTCCTGCAGAACCCATCCCAGGGCCTCAGGGGCTGGAGGCGGAGTCCTCTTTGGATGGGCCTCCTATGGCTGCTGCAACAAATGACCACAAACTTCGTGGCTTAAAGCAGCTCACTCGTTCTCTGACTGCTCTGCAGGTGAGAAGTCCAACAGTGGCCTCCCTGGGCTGCGTTCCTTCTGGAACCTGCGGACCCCACCCGTGTCCTAGCTCTTTCCAGCTTCTAGAGGCCGTCCACCCTCCCGGGCTCGTGGCCCCTTCCTCCACTCTCACAGCAGGCCGTGTGGCATCTCTCTGTCCCCCTGCCTTGGTGACCTCTCACTCTGACTCTCTGCCCTTTCTGCTGTTAAGAACCCTGTGACCACACTGGGCCGCCCGACAATCTAGGATATAATCTACCTGTTCTAATGTCCGCTTGTTACGAACCCTAACTCCACCTGCAGCCTCCCTTCCGCATGGCCGTGCTGATAACACATTCACAGGCTCCGAGATGAGCCTGTGGCCATCTCTGGGGGCCGTTGTTCCGTCTGACACACCCTTTGATGCTAAGACGATCATTTTTCTCTTCTCCAGGCAAATAAGCTCAGAACAAAAACTCTCCGTAACACTCTGAACCCCACGTGGAACGAGACCCTCACTTACTACGGGATCACAGACGAAGACATGATCCGCAAAACGCTGCGGTAGGCGAGGCCCCGGCCGCCTGCCCCTCCCCCACCCCCGCCCGCTTGTCCTCGTGAAGGCAGGACTGGAGGGTCAGAGGGTCTCCTGTGGGTTCAGCCTCATGCAAGCGGCTCCAGCCTGGGGTTTGAAGAAAGGCAGAAAGCTCTGCTCACGCCAGTGGAGCCCGGTGGATGCAAAGGGTCACCCTGGCCCCAGTCCCCTGAAGGTGCTTCTTGGGGCCTCTCCGGGGCTGGCGGTGCCTCCCTTCAGAGAACCGGCTCTCCCAACCTCCTGGCACTGGCCCTACCTTCTCCTGTCCCCTCTTCCAACCTGAGGACACGTGTCCAGCAGGACAGTACCTGGCATCATACCACACTCTGGCCCTGTCAGGGCCCAGGCATCTTGTGCGCCTCCCACCCCAGACCAGGGCAGGGCCTGGGGCAGGACAAGCCAGGGCTGGCCCTACCCGCGCACACTCCCCCCACGCCCAGTGCGTCTGAGCCGCTGGCTGTGCCTCTCACCCCCAACCCAGGATCTCTGTGTGCGACGAGGACAAATTCCGGCACAATGAGTTCATCGGGGAGACACGTGTGCCCCTGAAGAAGCTGAAAGCCAACCACACCAAGACCTTCAGTATCTGCCTGGAGAAGCAGCTGCCGGTGAGAGGATTCATTGAGCGCCTGCTGTGTACCTGGCTCAGTGGCAGGTGCTGGGAAGGCAGAACTTCCTGCCTGTGGTGGGGCTACTAGGGGCAGAGTGAGAGGGGAGGGGAGACTGAGGAGATGAGCGTGGAGAGGCAAGGGGGTAGAGGTAAGGAAGGACCCTGGCTTTCACTCTGAGTGGCCACGGGAGGGTGCTAAGCGGAGGGAGTGCGGGGGATGACATTTTACCAGGCTCACTGGCCTGGGCTCAGGATGGCTTGAAGAAGAGGGAGGAGAGGGCAGGAGGCCTGGGGAGATGGGGAGAGATGGGCACAGCCCTGGCCTGACCTTGGCGGCGGTAGGAGAGCTTGACTCTGAACTGGATGTCCAGGCAGCAGATAAGACATCCTTGGGTGAGGGAAGGGCAGGTCCGAGGTTTGAGGCCTGAGCCACTGGAGCCTGAGGGGCTGTTTGCTGCACTCAGAGGACTGTAGCAGGGGCCATGGGTGGACGGGACTCTCAAGGAGCATGCTTGGAACGTGTTAGACTTGAGTGCCTGTGAGATACTCAGAGGAGACAGAAGAGTACCCTTTCCTAGAAATGGCCTTTGTCTGAACGTTATGTCAGAACAGATTTTGCCCCCTGGCCTGCTCCAGCAGCTACGCCCTGCCGCGTCTTGGTCTCTATGTCCCTCTTCCCTCCCCCACCTTCCCTTGTCTCTGCGCTGGCCTTCACCTGGTTCATAGGGCTGATGAAGCCAGGAGTCCCTAGTGCCACTAGGGTCAAGAGAAATGCTGGGGCCTCAGCCTCCCAGCGTTCAGAACACAGGCAGAGGCGTGGTCCCCTCGCTGGCACGTTGTCTGCCTAAGACGGCTGGGCAAGGGGCACGTTCAGAAGGACAAAGCCCAGCGGTTGTCCCCAGTGTACCCAGCCCCAGTGGGCCCGGGGATGTAGACTCACCTCAAGCCCTGGGAGTGAGTCAGCCTGTTGCCAGGGCTTCTGCCCAGAATCCAGTTATTTTTTCATAATTTGATCCAGTTTTATTCCCTTGTCACATTCTCTCCCACTCAGACATTTGTGTGATGGGTATAACCTTTTCTGGTTTATTATTAGTCACTAACCACAGGTAACCCGGTTTTTCCACATGATCTGTGTCACTTAAGAAAGGCAACATCTTGGGAGGCCGAGGGAGGCGGATCACGAGGTCAGGAGTTCAAGACCAGCCTGACCAACATGGCGAAACCCCGTCTCTACTAAAAATACAAAAATTAGCCAAAGGTGGTGACGGGTGCCTGTAGTCCCAGCTACTCAGGAGGCTGAGGCAGGAGAATTGCTTGAATCTGAGAGGCGGAGGTTGCAGTGAGACAAGATTACACCATTGCACTCCAGCCTGGGTGACAAGAGGAAGACTCTGTCTCAAAAAAAAAAAAAAAAAGAAAGAAAGAAAAGGCAACACCAGCCCTACTGTAGTGTTCCTGAGTTTTGATCACTGGCATAAACAACTGTGTGGGTGTGTGCTTGTGTGTGACTTGTGCGTAAGACCATGTGTCAGTACATATCTGTGTGTGACTGTCTACGTGTGTGTGGTGTGTGTTCGTGAAAGCATGTGCATGCGTGTGCATCCCTGTGCATGGCCGTGATCACGGCATTACTGGGTGTGCTACCACCTCATTCAGGGACTCAGGGACCACAGGAGTACAGTTTGGGATACACCCCTGGCAGTAAAGCCACATTCTGGTGATACTTTTATTTTTATTATTTTTTTTGAGACCAAGTCTTGCTCTGTCAGGCTAATTTTTGTATTTTTGGTAGAGACGGGGTTTCACCATATTGGCCAGGTGTCTCAAACTCCTGACCTCGAATGATCCGCCTGCCTCAGTCTCCCAAAGTGCTGGGTTTACAGGTGTGCACCACCATGCCTGGTTAATTTTTGTATTTTTAGTAGAGACAGGGGTTCGCCAGGTTGGCCAGGCGAGTCTCGAACTCCTGATCTCCAGTGATCCTCCTGCCTCAGCCTCCCAAAGTGCTGGGATTACAGGTGTGCGCCCCTGTGCCAGGCCTCTGGTGGTACATTTAGAATTTACAGTCTGCGAATATTGTCTGTTTTAAGTCAATACTGAGCAATACCCAATGGTCTTCATATGAAACAACCCAAAGCACAATATCCCAGCCCTGAAAAAACAGTGAAAAATATCCCTGAAGAAACAGCGAAAGATATCCCTGCTGCTGCTGCTGCTGCTGCTGCTGCTGGTGGTTTTGAGATGGGGTCTGGCTCTGTCGCCCAGGCTGGAGTGCAGTGGTGCGATCTCGGCTCCCTTGAAGCTCCGCCTCCTGGGTTCAAGTGATTCTCCTGCCTCAGCCTCCCAATAGCTGGGATTACAGTTGCCTGCCACCACGCCCAGCTAATTTTCATGTTTTTAGTAGAGACGAAGTTTCACTATGTTGACCAGGCTGGTCCTGAACTCCTGACCTCAGGTGATCTGCCTGCCTCGGCCTCCCAAAGTGCTGGGGTTACAGGCGTGAGCCACTGTGCCTGGCCCCTGATGGTTTATATTGTTTAATTTTCACACCACACACACTGACACAGGCAGCACAGTGCATCGAGGCCCTCACACACAAAGCTCTGCCTGAGGGGCAGATAGCGAGATCTCGCAGGCCTGGCCTGATCCACTGGGAATGGCTGCCTGAGCACTGTTGAAAAGGATTCTGAGGGGGTGTTGGAGCTCAGGGTAAACGCTGAGATTGATTAGCCTGCCTGCTCTGGGCGTGGGGCTGAGATCAATTAGCCATGCCAGCCCTGGCGTGGGGCTGAGATCGATTAGCCATGCCAGCCCTGGCGTGGGGCTGAGATCGATTAGCCATGCCTGCCCTGGCGTGGGGCTGAGATCGATTAGCCATGCCTGCCCTGGCGTGGGGCTGAGATGGATTAGCCTGCCTGCTCTGGGCGTGGGGCTGAGATCGATTAGCCATGCCAGCCCTGGCGTGGGGCTAAGATCGATTAGCCATGCCTGCCCTGGCGTGGGGCTGAGATCGATTAGCCATGCCTGCCCTGGCGTGGGGCTGAGATGGATTAGCCATGCCAGCCCTGGCGTGGGGCTGAGATCGATTAGCCATGCCTGCCCTGGCGTGGGGCTGAGATCGATTAGCCATGCCTGCTCTGGCGTGGGGCTGAGATCGATTAGCCATGCCTGCTCTGGCGTGGTGCTGAGATCGATTAGCCATGCCTGCTGTGGCGTGGGAGGTGGTGAAGGTGGTCGGTGGGGCATGTGTGTCCTCCCTGCTCGACATCCCTGCTCACCTCACAGGAGTCTCATCTCCAGAAAGGGTTAGATGTAGCCAGAGGGACTCACTTTGGTGCTAGGCAGGGCACAGTTGTGAGTAAAAGGATGTGGCTGGGCCTGCTTAGGAGAGGAGCCCGGTGGAGTCCTGAGGGGATGCAGGGGGACACAGGGCTCAACCTGGGTAAGTCCGGCTGCGCTGAGGGCCCAGGAGAGAGGGTTTGGGTGCGCAGCAGCCAGAAGGAAGAGGCCAGGTGGTCTTGGGAGGTCAAGGAATGGAGAAGCATCAGTCTGGCTGGGGATGGGGAGGCCTGGAACTGAGATCTCCCCTGAGAGGCAGGCACCGGGCAGCTGCTGAGGCAGGGAGGGGACTGAGTGGCTTCCCCACCTGGCTCCCAGCTTCCCCAGGGTGAGGAAGTACCAGAGCTCTGTCTTCTGGGTTCTCCTGAGGGAGCCACCTCCAGCACCCTGAGAGGCTCCAGGAAGCACCTTCAGGGGACTGGGGCCAGGGTGACCCTTTTCCATCCACCGGGCTCCGTTGGCGTGAGCAGACGTTCCTGCCTTTCTTTGAACCTTCCAGGCTGGAGTTGCTTGTGTGAGGCTGAACACGCAGGGGTCCCTCCATTCCTGCCTTCAGTAGTATAAGCCTCCAGTGGGCCTTTAGTGCCAGGCCCTTGCCCAGCCCTGAGCTATTAAAGATGATGCAGGTGTTAGCCAGATGCAGTGGCTCATATCCGTCATCCCAGCAGTTTAGGAGGCTGAGACAGGTGGAGTGGTCAGGAGTTCGAGACCAGCCTGGCAAACATGGCAAAATCCTGTCTTTACCAAAAAACACAAAAATTAGACTGTAGTTCCAGCTACTCAGGAGGTTGAGGCAGGAGAATCGCTTAAACCCGGGAGGCGGAGGTTGTGGTGAGCCAAGACAGTGCCACTGCACTCCAGTCTGGGTGACAGGAGTGAGACTCTGTCTCAAAAAAAAAAAAAAATTTACAGGCAGAGTTCGAACTTCAAGGAACTTACAGGTTGGGGCAGACCCATGAGGAAGCAGGGGGTCACACAGGCCATGACAGGATAAACCCGAGGCAGTGGGCACACAGAGGGGACGGCCAACCCACCCTGAGGGTCAGAAAAGCCCCCCAGGCCCAGAAGGACCAGGAATGTAGCAATGGTGAACACAGAGGAGGATGCTGGAGCTGTGGATTAAGCGTGCACTAAGGTGTGGAGGTGGGACCTGGCTTCAAAGCCGAGGGACTGCAGAGAGTCAGGGCAGGCCGTGAGGAGGACCTGGCGGGAGACCATCCGCGGAAGCCGAGCACGCCAGGCCGGGACTGCAGAGCTGTGAAGGGCCAGTTAGCACATGTTAGGGTCTGTGCACCATGCTGTCTGTGGCCACCACGCAGCTCTGTCCTTAGAGCACAAGCAGCCATAGAGGAGGCATCGAGGAGCTGGCAAGGCTGTGTTCCAATAACATGTTATTAATGGAAGCCGAAGTGTGAATTTCATATCGTTTTCATGTGTCACAAGATATTTTTCATTTCATGTTTCTTTCTGCTATTCTGAAAAGTAAGAACCAGCTGGGCATGGTGGCTCACGCCTGTAAGCCCAGCAGTTTGGGAGACCAAGGTGGGAGGATCCCTTGAGCCCAGGAGTCTGAGATCAGCCTGGGCAACATAGTGAGACCCCGTCTCTCTTTTTTTGAAAAAGAAATTTTTTTAAAAAGGGGTAAGAGCCACTCTTAGCTCACATCCCATACAGAGCCAGGCGTCGGGTCTGATCTGGCCCCGGGCTGCAGTTGCCAATCCCTGGGCTGGCCCTTGCTGGGCTGTGATGGGCACCCCAGGCCATGCAGCCAAGAACAGGGAGGGTGAGGGTCAGATCCACCCCCAGCAGAACCCTTGGGAGGGAAGAGATGACAGAAGGCCTGTGAGTTCACAGTGTGACCACTCACCAGGGACCCTGACCGGGCCTGGCTACAGCAGCGAGAGTGGGTGGGCTCAGGAAGAGGAGGCCAAGTATGGCCAAGAGAGGGGTGGGAGCAGGTCAGGACTGAGTGACCGTCCCATCCAACAGGTGGACAAGACCGAAGACAAGTCCCTGGAGGAGCGGGGCCGCATCCTCATCTCCCTCAAGTACAGCTCGCAGAAGCAGGGCCTGCTGGTGGGCATCGTGCGGTGCGCACACCTGGCCGCCATGGATGCCAATGGCTACTCGGACCCTTATGTGAAAACGTGAGTGTGCTGTGCGCGCGACCACCTGCCACCTCTTCATCTCTAAGGACGGGGTTCCGTGTACCGGCTCTGTGGTCTCAGGTGGCAGGCACCCAGGGAGTACTAGAGGTACAGGGGCGCCGTGTTCCTGATGGGCTCCCTTGGCAACTCCAGGGGTTAAACATGGCCAGCCCACTTCACAGATGGGGAAACTGAGGCCCAGAGAAGCTGAGTGGCTTCCCAGAGTCATGCAGATATTAGTTATCACCTGATGCTATCTCCAGGCCTCTCTGTGATTGAGGGGCCATGAGGAGGTCGGAGCAGGGGACAGAAGGCGGGGCCAGTGCCAGGGGTAGCCAGGAGGCTGGGGGAGGTGGTAGAGGAACTCTGCCAGGCCTTGGCAAATGCCCACATGTGCCCAGCCCTATACTGGGGCCACAGATGCAGATAAGAGTCCACCCAGCTCTACCAACAGGGGCTGATGGTGGTCCTGGGAAGAGACACTAACTCAGAATCCATGCCCGGTGACCTGGGCCCCAGAGCTGTGGACCTGTGAGCCTGGTCAGGAGATGCTGTGTAGCTCTGAGAGCCAGGCAGGAGCTGGCGACCCTTTGGAGAGGGGTGCCACAGGTGCCACAGTGACTACCATCAGTGCCTGGGGCTCTCCAGAAACTAGGTAGGTATGAGTGTGAGCTCGCAGGGAGATTCTGGAAAAGTGAGACTTGGGGAGGGATTAAGTTCGCAGAAAGGAGAGGCAGGTGCTTCAGGGAGGGGATGACAGAGGAATGGCCCTGACCCAGGGGACACCAAGGACCCAGGGGGACACCAAGGACCCAGGGGACACCAAGGACCCAGGGGACTAAGGCCTCAGGGACATCTTGGCACCATGAAGAGGCCAGTACTCCTCAATGCACAGCTCTGGGGGCACCATTCCCATGGCCATGATCATATTTCTGTCACTTTAAAAATTGTATGTGGCAGGTACAGTGACTTACACTTACATTCCCAACACTTTGGGAGGCCAAGGCAGGAGGATCGCTTGAGGCTAGGAGTTTGAGAACATCCTGGGCAACATAGTGAGACCTCCATCTCTACAAAGAAAATAAAAATTAGCTGGGCATAGTAGCATGTGCCTGTAGTCCTAGCTACTTGAGAGGATTGCTTGAGCCCAGGAATTTGAGACCAGCCTTGGCAACATCCTGAGACCTTGTCTCTACAGTTAAAAATAGTAATTAATTAGGCCGGGTGCAGTGGCTCATGCCTGGAGTCCCAGTACTTTGGGAGGCCGAGGCCTATGGATCACTCAGCCTGGCCAATATGGGGAAACCCCATCTCTACTAAAAATAAAAAAATTAGCCAGGCTAATGCCTGTAATGGCTCATGCCTGTAATCCTAGCACTTTGGGAGGCTGAAGTGGGCGGATCACCTGAGGTTGGGAGTTCGAGACCAGCCTGACCAACGTGGAGAAACCCCGTCTCTACTAAAAACACAAAATTAACGGGGCATGGTGGTGCATCCCTGTAATCTCAGCTACTTGAGAAGCTGAGGCAGCAGAATCGCTTGAACCCACGAGGTGGAGGTTGCGGTGAGCAGAGATTGTGCCATTACACTCTGGCCTGGGCAACAACAGTGAAACTCTGTCTCAAAAAAAAAAAAAAATTAGCTGGGCATGGTGGCGGGAGCCTGTAATCCCAGCTACTTGGGAGAATGAGGCAGGAAAATCACTTCAACCTGGGAGGTGTAGATTGCAGTGAGCCGAGGTCGCACCACTGCACTCCAGCCAGGGTGACAGAGCAAGACACTGTCTCAAAACAATAATAAATAAATAAAAATAATATGACAATAATGGGATGGCTACTTTGGGAAGCAGCCCATAGTTCCTCAGAAAGTTAAACACAGAGTCACCATTTGATCTGGCGATTCCACTCCTAGTTATACACCCAAGAGATAAAAACATGTCCATCCTAAAACTTGTGCAGGAATGTTCATAGCAGCACTATTCACAACAACCCAAAGTGGAAACAGCCCAAGCGTCCATCCACTGATAAATGGATACACAAATGAGGTCTGTCCCTGCAGTGGAGTATCAGCCCTAAGAAGGAGTGTAGCAGGTACGTGGAGTATCAGCCATAAGGAGTGTAGCAGGTACATGGAATATCAGCCCTAAGATAGAGTGTAGCAGGTACGTGCTACACCGTGGGTGGACCTTGAAATCAAGATGCTAAGTGAGAGAAGCCAGATACAGAAGGCCACGTATTGCACAACTTTATTTCTATGAAGTGTCCAGAATAGGTCAACCCACAGAGGCAGAGAGTAGATCTGTGGTTGTAGGAGCGGGGGGAGCTTGGGGGGACATGGGCAGTGGCTGCTGAAGGGTTCTAGGTTTCCTTCTGGGGTGATGAAAATGTTCTAAAATTGATTGTGATGATGGCTGCATAATTCTGTGACTATACCAAAAACCACTGAATCATACACCTAAAAGGGTGCATTGTACAGTATGTGTATTATGTCTCAAAACATCTGTTATTTTTAAAAATCCAATCACACCAGGCTCCAGGAGCAAAGCCCAGGACCTGCTGCATCTTTGGGGGAAGTTAGGCTTCCAGAAAGAGTGCAGGGGCTACTGGTTTTCTATGTGGAAAACACTAAAGTGGGCCCCAGCCTCAACAACTTAGCAAAACACAGTATCCAGTGCACTAGAGACCCGAGTGCTGGGGGAAGCTCTGTGAATGCTGAGAAGACACTCAGGAGACTCCCATCATAACCATTGGAGAGAAAGTTGGCAATATCCAGTCGACGTGGGAAATGTGTGTGCCCTGTGGCCACATTATTTTCCTTCCAAGTTTATTTCCTAGAAACCTGGGCATGGGTGGGTAGCTATTTCTCACAGCATTGCTTGTAATAGCTATAAACTGGAAATAGCCAAACATTCATCATCAGAGGAATAGATTAATAAAATGTGGCATATGTGTAGAATATAGTACTATGCAGTTAAAAATGAATAAATTAGAACTAGATGAATTATTATAACATGGACAGCTGTTGAAGACACACCAAATGACACACAGTAGGATACTGGTTTGTGTCTGTATATTTTTTCTTCTGACTTGTCATTGACTTGAATCTCATTCGTATATATCCTTGCAGGAGGATATGCAACCTGCAGCCCAAATGGTGTGGTTTTGTTTTTTGTTTGTTTGTTTGTTTGTTTTTGAGACAGAGTCTTACTCTGTTGCCCAGGCTGGAGTGCAGTGGCATGATCTCAGCTCACTGCAACCCCTGCCTCCCAGGTTCAAGTAGTTCTCGTCCCTCAGCTTCCCAAGTAACTGGGATTACAGGCATGCATCATCATGCTCGGCTAATTTTTGTATTTTTAGTAGACAGGGTTTCACCAGGTTGGCCAGGCTGGTCTTGAACTCCTGACCTCAAGTGATCCGCCCGCCCTGGCCTCCCAAAGTGCTGGGATTACAGGTGTCAGCCACTGTGCCCAGCCTATGGTGTGAAGCTTTTAAACCAGTTTCAGTGCTCACCTGCCAGATGGACAGGAATTCCAGGGTCACCTGCTGGGTTGCCCAGAAAGCAGAGTCTTACCTGCTGTGACAGACAGTCTGGTCAACTTCCACAGGCAAGCAGGGGGCCGCCTGGGCAGGGCCTGTCTGCTGTACCACAGGCTCCTCCCTGCCACAGGTGGATGTTGTGGGTGCTGCTGGACTCCTGCAGCTGGGTCCCACCTGCCAGCCACGGGTCAGGTCACGTGGCCTTTCAAAGTCACACCAAGCTGTGGGCCACTCCCTGTATCTGAGCCACACCTCACCTGAGACCTCCACATCTGTTTCAGACTCCCTGGGTGAGACATGAGGGCTGCTGCTCGGGTCACCTCAGGGGTCCCCATCTCTGAAAGGCCCCTTCATGGACCAAGAGCCTTTTCCTCACTAAAAGCAGGGGAAATAAGGGCACAGGTTAGATGGTAAAAGGGGCACCCTCAGCTGCATCCTAGACCTGGAAGAGAGTGTGACCTGTGCCCCAGAAGAGAGGGAGGGACGTATCCAGCGGTTGATGCTGAGGGCCAAAGCTAGATGGGTCAAGGCCTTCTGTCTGCACCATTATTTTTATTTATTTTCTTTGTTTCTTCCTATCTTTTTTGAGACAGTGACTCACTCTGTCACCGGGCTGGAATGCAGTGATGCGATCATAGCTTACAACAGCCTCAAACTCCTGGGCTCAAGCAGTTCTTCTACCTCAGCCTCCCGAGTAGCTGGGACTACAGGTGTGTGCCACCATGCCTGGCTAGTTGTTTTTTGTATTTTTTGTAGAGACTGGGTTTTGCCATATTGGCCAGGCTGGTCTCAAACTCTTGGACTCAAGCGATCCTCCTAGCTTGGCCTCCCAAAGTGCTGGGATTACAGGTGCAAGCCACTATGCCCAGCTATGCACCGTTATTTTTATAAACCTCATCTCTGGTGACACTTGCCCCAATTTCCCTGGAACTTGACCCCAGGCCCAGCTCTTGAGGGTTTATGGGGAAACCCCAGGAGTAACAGTGCCTGTGACAATCGCTGACATGTCGAGTTACACGTAATATCCCTGGGTGGTGCGATGGCTGAGTGTGACCCTCCCAGCAGCCTGTGCAGTCGCTGCTGCTGTTATCTCTATTTCATGCCAGTGAAAATGGCGGTAACTGGCAGTAACTTGCTGTGCCACCTGGGGCAACTCCCTTCTCTGGCTCTCTTTTGTATAACCAGAAGGGGTTTCTTCTCGAAGCCACAGGCAAGCGGAAGGTGCTGTGCAGAAGGCCAGAGGTACATGGCACAGGGTGGCTCCATGAGCCCCGGGGGCCAGGATCACTGTCCTGACAGCAAGGGAGAGAGAGAGACGCCACAGGGCAGGCCTCAGGGGCTTTGCACGGTGTGCTCAGGGAGGGTGCTGAGGGATCTCCGCAGAGGGGTCAGGTGAGGAGGGAAGGGCACTCCTGGCAGAGAAAAAACAGAACAGAGGGCAACACTGGTGGCACTGTGTATAGCTGAACGTGCTGAGGCTGGTGCCTGTTGTGGAAGTCTGGTGGTTGAGTGAGGGGTCAGCAGATGGGCGCAAGTTGTCCAGGCTGAGGGCGCAGAGATCCCAAAACAACTTTCCTTCCAGGGGCTATGAAGGCAGGGCATGCGGGACCCTTCTGTCCCTGCCCCTCACCCATCACCAAACAGGCCAAGGACAATTCACAGCAGACACAAAACCAATACGTAGCAAAATGGCCAAGGAGCCTAGTAAGTAGCTAAGGAAATCCTCTGTCTCCGGGTGGTGGGCTTAGGGGAATCTCCCCAACCTTTTTTTTTTTTTTTTTTTTTTGAGACGGAGTCTTGCTCTGTCGCCCAGGCTGGAGTGCAGTGGCGGGATCTCAGCTCACTGCAAGCTCCACCTCCCGGGTTCACGCCATTCTCCTGCCTCAGCCTCCCGAGTAGCTGGGACTACAGGCACCCGCCACCTCGCCCGGCTAGTTTTTGTATTTTTAGTAGAGACGGGGTTTCACCGTGTTAGCCAGGATGGTCTCGATCTCCTGACCTCGTGATCCACCCGTCTCGGCCTCCCAAAGTGCTGGGATTACAGGCTTGAGCCACCGCGCCCGGCCCCCAACCTTTTTTTTAAATCAGGTTTATTGAGGTACAGGTTGAGTGTCCCAAATCCATGAATCCAAAACCCCAAACATTTCAAGCATCGACATGACGCTCAAAGGAAATGCCCATTGGAGCGTTTGGGATTTCAGATTTTTGAATTTTTGAAATTTTGAATTAGGGATGCTGAACTGGTAAATATATTGCAAATATTACAAAATATGAAAAAAATCAAAATTCAAAACATCTGGTCCAATCATTTCAGATAATGGATCCTCAATGTGTATCATTCATGTCCAGTGAGTTTTTCTTTTGTTTTGTTTTCTTTTTTAGAGACAGGGTCTTGCCCTGTCGTCCAGGCTGAAGTGCAGTGGTGCAATTATAGCTCATTGCAGCTTGAACTCCTGGGCTCAAGCGATCTTCCCACCTCAGCATTGTGAATACCTGGGACTACAGGCATGCACCGCCATGCCCAGCTAATTTTTAATTTTTTGATAGAGATGGGGTCTCGCTGTATCATCCAGGCTGGTACAGTCTTGTTTCCACCGCCACAATCAACATACAGAATATGACCGCAGGAAGTTCCCCAGCCCCAGGCAGCCACTGACCTGTGGTCTGTCTTAATAGTGTTGCCTTTTCCAGATGTTCCCATGAAGCAGTCCGTATGTCTGTGAAGCCCTGTGAGTCACACAGTGTGTCTGTGAAGCCCTGTGAATCTGGCTTCTTTTACACAGAGAAATGCGTTTGAGATTCATGTGTCAGTTGCATGTACCAGGAGTTTGGTCCTTTCTATTGCTGAGTGCTCTTCCGTTGTGGATGAGTTCTCCGGTTGAAGGGTATGTGGTTGCAGTTTTTGGTGGTGGTAGAAAGCTGCAATGGACAGGTTTTTGTGTGGACATATGTCTTCATTTCTCTCTCCTAATCCCAACTTCTGTCCATATGCATTTTCTAGTGCTTCTATAATAAACCAGTATTATTTATGCCATGAAAGTCACAATTTTAAAATATGCAAAGTAAAGCAACTATGAGATATCATTTTCTGCCTCTCAAACCAGCAAGGATTTTTTTTTTTTTTTTTTTTTTGAGACGGAGTCTCCCTCTGTCGCCCAGGCTGGAGTGCCGTGGCCGGATCTCAGCTCACTGCAAGCTCCGCCTCCCGGGTTTACGCCATTCTCTCGCCTCAGCCTCCCGAGTAGCTGGGACTACAGGCGCCCGCCATCTCGCCCGGCTAATTTTTTTTTGTATATTTTAGTAGAGACGGGGTTTCACCGTGTTAGCCAGGATGGTCTCGATCTCCTGACCTCGTGATCCGCCCGTCTCGGCCTCCCAAAGTGCTGGGATTACAGGCTTGAGCCACCGCGCCCGGCCCCAGCAAGGATTTTTTAAGTGATAGCATTCAGCTTTATCACAGGCACTGTGTGTCAACCATGCAGCCTTCCTGGAGAGGAACTGGCAAAATAAGCCAGATATGGACGTGCCTTTGGGCGGTGCCTTCACTTCTAGGGATTCAGGTATTCGTTGGACAGATGTTTGTTCAGTTCCCCAGTGCCAAGCGCAAGGAGTTGGTAGTGGGCGAGACCACAGAGCACACTCAGCAGGGTCAAGGCAGTTGTCATGCAATTATCCATGCGGGAAGAGGGGGAGTTTTGCAAAGAAGTTGAGGACCTCTTGTCCCCTTCTCCAGCCCGCACATGACCTCCCTGTCATACAGAAAGAAGCCTGAGCCTGGCTTCCAAGCACCACGCTTGTGCTTGCCGGCTGTGTGACCTTGGGCAAGTCCCTCCACCTCTCTGGGCCTCAGAGGAAGACAGCTGTTCTGCATCAAAGTCTAAGGCCTTAATGGCTGTGGAGGGAAGAACATCTGTGTGGCCTCCCTGTTACTGCACAAAAGGTCTTGTCCTTCCTCAAAGCTCCAACGAGGTAGTCGTGATGGTTGTACAACTCTGGAAGTCTAGTAAAGGCTACTGCGTTTTACACTTCAGAAAGATTGATTTTATGGTATGTGAATTACATCTCAAGAAATCTGCTATTTTATAAAAGAAGCTTGAGGCTGAGCGTGATGGCTCACACCTGTAATCCCGGCACTTTGGGAGGCTGAGGCAGGTGGATCACCTGAGGTCAGGAGCTTGAGACCAGCCTGGCCAACATGGTGAGATCCTGTCTCTACTAAAAATAAAAAAATTAGTCGGCCGTCGTGGCAGGTGCTTGTAATCCCAGCTACTTGGGAGGCTGAGGCAGAAGAATCGCTTGAACCCAGGAGGTGGAGGTTGCAGTGAGCTGAGATCCCGCCACTGCACTCCAGCCTGGGTGACAAGAACGAAACTTCGTCTCAAAAAAAAAAAAAAAAAGTCTGGGCACGGTGGTTCACGCCTCTAATCTCAGCACTTTGGGAGGCTGAGGTGGGTGGATCACAAGGTCAAGAGATCAAGACCATCCTGGCCAACACGGTGAAACCCCGTCTCTACTAAAAATACAAAAATTAGCTGCGCATGGTGGCGGGTGCCTGAAATCCCAGCTACTCCAGAGGCTGAGGCAGGAGAATCGCTTGAATCCGGGAGGTGGAGGTTGCAGTGAGCCGTCTCAAAAAAGCAAAGTTTGAACAAGTGACCAACTCTGCTAAAAGCTCTGTTCTGCTGGGAAATGTGAGCCTGATGAAAATGAGGCTTCCAGAAATGAGGAAAAATCCCTTCCCTAGGGGGATGGAGCCCCCCCCCCCACCATGGTTAACTTCAGGAATGTGTGTCAACAGAAGTGCGGTGGATTAAGGGACCACTTGCTTCTTGGAAACAATGTCTCACGTTTGCCACAAAGTAGCGTTGGGAACGTGCAGTGATGAGGACAAAAGATGGGTCCAGGAGTCTCTCCGGGGACAGAAAGCCCTTCAAATCCCTGCTGGGTTGATCTATACCCCGTAGCATGTCGCCATCCTCTGCCTGTCCCTTGGATGTAATTCCAGATACCTGAGGCCAGATGTGGACAAGAAATCCAAACATAAGACAGCGGTGAAGAAAAAAACTCTGAACCCGGAGTTTAACGAGGTATGAGGGGCTGGTGAAGCTTCATGAAGGCCACTCCTCTGCCCCAGGGCGGTGGGGCTGTGGCTGGGTTTTCAAAAGGTCATGGTGGGATGGGGAGGGTGGTCAGAGATGGTGGGGGGAGGGGGGCGCACCAAGCCACAGACACAGGGGAGCTGGGGGACCCCTGGAAAGCTCTTGGCAGGACTTGTCGGATGTGGGGCTGGGGAGAGGGAAGTGTTGAGGGGTGTCCTGGGTTCCTCATGGAAGCCACAGGGCAAAGAGGGGGTGAGGAAGATGGGGAGAAGCTCTGTGTGGAACAAGGGGACTCGAGACACCCTGGGGCCCCAGGAAGGTGTTCAGCCCAAGGTGGTGAGTACAGCTGGAAACTCGATTCCCCCCAAGGAACAAGAAGGAAAGAAGAGCGGAGGGGCCTTGGGTAGAGCCCACGCCACACCAGTGATCCAGAGGCAGGCAGGCAGGGGAGGTCGAGAAGATGCTTCCAGGGAGTGAGGGGAACCCCGGATGGAAGGGAGGGTCCCAGAAGCTGTGGAAAAGAGGGACCCACAGAAGGGGGGAGGGGTCAGCAAAGCCAGGCCCCAGAGAGGCCCAGGACGACAGGGACTGTGGGACAGGCAGTGCCTCTGCAGTAAGGAGGCTCCCGGGATATGGGGAGAGCAGGCTCAGGGACAAGGAACATGTGGGCGAGGGAATGGGGGCCCTGAAAACCCCAGCTGAGCTCAGGGAAGTGGGCGAGACGTGTGAGCATCCACCCGTCGTCCACCCTGAGCACTGATCACCCCGTCCCCCCTCTCTCCCTACACCTCATACCCCTCCTGGCCACCGGCCAAGGCCCAGGCCTCGTGGCATCAGGCCCTAACATTCCCTTCTGACCAGCAGGAGTTCTGTTACGAGATTAAGCATGGCGACCTGGCCAAGAAGTCCCTGGAGGTCACCGTTTGGGATTACGACATTGGAAAATCCAACGATTTTATTGGTAAGGGGGCACAGTGGGAGCACCGTCTCGCTGTGTGCCTGTCCTGGATCAGGCCACAGCCCCTCCTCCCTGGTCCCTGGGGAAAGCTGGAGCCACGAACCACCTGCCCCCAGACCTGAGGGGCCTTAGACCTTCTCCAGCCTGACCGTTGTGCCCCAGGAAGAGACAGGCCCAGAGAGGGAAGGAGTTCTGGGAGGGTCACACAGCACTCTGTGGTGGAGCACAGACCAGAGACGACGATGGGCAGTGCCTCGGGCTGGACTCTGAACCCTAGAGGCCCCAGATTCCTGGTGGGCCTGGTGGCTGCGCACAGTGGGGCTGCCCGGCCCTTTCTTCCCTCTTCGGGCCCCATTCCTTGACTCCTGACACTGCCTCTGCACCCTGCCCTTATCCCTGCCCTGGTGGAAGAGGGACAGGATGGCTGGGCCCTGACGGGGCTGGAGTATGGCATGGAGGGCAGGTCCTGTCCATGCTGGGAACTCAGCGGGCAGTGGGAGAGGCTGGCCTTCGAGCCAGGGGGCACGGGTCCCACGCCTGGGAGTCGGGAGTCCCTGTGCCGTGGCTGCCCCTTCTGTCCTCCCGCAGGTGGCGTGGTTCTGGGCATCAACGCCAAGGGGGAGCGCCTGAAGCACTGGTTTGACTGCCTGAAGAACAAGGACAAACGCATTGAGCGCTGGCACACACTCACCAGCGAGCTCCCGGGGGCCGTGCTCAGCGACTGACGCCCGCCTGCCACTGCCACCCCCACCGCCACCTGCGCCCAGCACGGCCGGCCCAGCCTTCCCCAGCAGCCACCAAGGCCTGTGGCCCCCACACTGGGGGAGATCCAGAACCCCTGCTTGGACCCAGAGCCACTGCAGTCCCCGCTTGGAGGACGTGGAGGGCTCAGCCACTCTGGGACGGGGAGGGCAGGGAGCTGGGGGTGCTCTCAGCCCTCTGGGGCCCAAGGGGCCGGTGGTGGAAGGAGACCTCAGCACCTGCCCAGGGGAAGGGGACAGGCCCATCTGGGAGGAAAGACCTGCTGGAGGCCAGCCCAGGCTGAGAGGGCAGGAGTGTGGGGGCACCCTGGGGGACAGTGGGAACAGAGGAGGGAGGTGGTGAGCAGGCAGACAGGGGGAGGACGGGACCTTGAAGACAGACTGCTCCAGCCCAAGAAAGGCTGACCGCATCCCTCATCTCCATCGCTGCTGGGCCGATGGAAGAAGCGGGCCTGCCGGCCGAAAGTCTGCAGAGTTCCCGGAGGCTCCTGATGAGGGTAAATTGGCACATGCTTCACTCAGTGATTCCGCAAGCCCTGCGGGTGAGTGAGACACAGGGCCTGCCCTCAGGGAGTTGCCGTCTGGTCAGGGAGCTGGGAACAAACCACTCCAACTGGGGTGAGAAATACCGAGACCAGCCTGGGCAGTCTGCAAATACCATGGGCTCTGCTGACTGCTGGGAGGTCAGGGAAGGCTTCCTGGAGGAAGCAGTGCTTCTGTAAGGCCTTGGAGGGTGAGTGGGGAGTTCTAGGCAGCAAAGGGGAAAAGTGACCCAGGCAGTGGGAATGGTCTAAAAAGGCCTGGAGGAGAGAGAAGGCCCATGGGGCTGGGGAACTGTGGACCCAGGGTCTCCTCTCCGAGGCAGGGTTTGTTAGGAAGGTGTGAGGCTCGAGGCAGGAGGTGGGGGAAGTGATGGAAGCACCAGGAGAAACTGGTGCTGGTGCAGGGCCAAGTTCAGACCTCAGACCCAAGTCTCCCACTTTGCTCCCTTTCTCCTCCTGAGGGACCTGGAGGACGGAGTGTGCCCCTCCTCCTTCCCGGCATAAGCATCAGGTCAGTTGCAGTGGGGAAAAGGGTCCCTTGTGCTTGGAAAAAAGCAAGCATTCCTCCTGGTTCTCACTCTGCCGTTCCCCTTCCCCTCCACTTCCTGGCTCACACTGAGGACTGGGGGTCTCCGGGTGCTCGCTCATGGCATCTTGGTCCTACCACCACCACAGATGTCCCTTCTGGGAGTAATCAGTGGCAGTCCAGGGCCTTGTCTCTGGGGAGGCCTGTGGGGCTGGCTCCACCCTCCAGGAACTGAGCAGGAATCGCCTTGCCTGGTGGGCCTGTCTGCTTCCCTGAGTTAGGCTCTCCAGAAGGCTTGAGAGTGTCTGAGTCTTGGGGCCCATGCCTGAAGCCCACAAACTTTCCCTGCCGACCAAGGAGGCCCCAGGAACACCGGGTGAACAAATGCGGAGCCAAGGCGTTGCACAGCCAGAGTCCTTTTGCTCAGCCCATCCGTGTGTGATGGAAACAGAGGCCCAGAGAGTTAGGTGACCTGCTCAGGGCCTTCCAGCCCCCACAGAGCTGGAACCAGGATCCACAGCCCCCAGCCCAGAGGGCTGGACCCCACACTTCAGGGGAATTGCTGTGCTGAGCTCACATGAGAGAGGTCCTGCTAGCTGCCAGCCTGGGGCTCACCCGCCTGCTGCCCACCCCTTCAGCACCGGTAGAGGGACTGACAGGCACGATGGTGGGGACTTCCACTGCAGACGCAAAGCACACCACCACCTGAGGTGCAGGGTCATGATTGAATCCCACCAAGTGCCCATCATGCCTTACCCAGGTTGCGGGGAAAACAGGACCCCAGCCCCGACACGGTCCCTGGCCATCTGCTGCTCATGAGCCTTGTCTCCCCACCTTTAGGAAGGGTTTTGTGTGTGAAGGCTTTTGCATGCACTGGTCTGGACGCGTCTTCACAGCCCTGCAAGGTGGGTTTGATTCTCATCCCCATCTTGTAGGTGAAACATGTTCCCAGAGTCTGAGTAGTTTGCCAAGGCCACACAGCCAGGAAGGGGTGAGCCAGGACTCAAACCCAGGTCTTATGACTGCCACTTTCTCTCTCTGGGGGTCGGTACCCCCAGTCCCTTCCCTCCTGGTCTGTCAGACTCAGCAGAGACCCCAGGTGTAGGCCCAGTAAGCTCGGTGCATGATGGAGACCTGGGGTCTTGCCACTGCCCTGCCCCCTCGTCCACTGGCTTTGAAACCATCTCTGCTACTTCAGGCTTCCCCAGAGGCGCCTAACCCGGCCCCAAAATTCAGCCACCTCACCCTAGCCTCGGGGCTGAGGCAAGGGCCCCTCTTTTCTCCACACAGAGTGGGCATCCTCTGGGGGCCTAAGGTAAGAGGTGGTCTATTTCTAAAAGGCCTGGTGTCTACTTAAGTTCTGGGCATCTTCTTAGCTTTGCTTTTTTTTGTGGGTCTCATTCAGAGAGGAGACTTGACAGCCTCTCTGAAGACACAGAAGTGAATGGCAAAGCTAGAAGAGGCTGCACCCTCCACCTAGCATGACTTCCTTATAGGGGAACTTGGGGCCTATGGGCGGAAGGGGCCTGCAGGGGCACAGCTGGGACAAGAACGCAGAACTCCAGCCCCCCAGTCTGGGGCCCTCTACTGCCCAGGCTGCACAAATGGGGCTGGGCCTGAAAGATGGGGACAGTCAGGCTGGGAGGCGGGATCACTGGCCATCCCGGGGGCAGCACCGGCACTCGGGCAGGACCCCCCCCAGGAAGTTCAGAAACCTTCCTTCCCCAGGATCCCAGCACCCTTCTAGATCCCGTGCAGATTGTCTTTCTGTTAAAGCGCTTTGAGGCCGGGCGGGATGGCTCACGTCTGTAATCCCAGCACTTTGGGAGGCTGAGGCGGGAGGATCACCTGAGGTCGGGAGTTCGAAACCTGCCTGGCCAACATGGTGAAACCCCGTCTCTACTAAAAATACAAAAATTAGCCGGGCGTGGTGGTGCATGCCTGTAGTCCCAGCTACTCAGGGAGGCTGAGGCACGAGAATCGCTTGAACCTGGGAGGTGGAGGTTTCAGTGAGACAAGATCACATCACTGCACTCCAGCCTGGGCGACAGAGCAAGACTCTGTCTCAGAGAAAAAAAAAAAAAAAAAGCTTTGAGAAGCTGCAGAAGCGGCTCTGCCTTTGACCCCAAACGGGCATCTTTACTCGGGTCCATCAGCCCCACAAAGACAGGAAATCTGATGCCAAAAAGTCATTCCAGATGTCAGCAACCAGGCGCCGCATCCGACCCCGCCCCACCTCGGCCCCCCGCCCCGCCCTCCACCGGCACTAGCCAATCCCCGACGGGCCCGTCTTCCAGCCCCGAAGCGGTCACCTCCTGACCTCTAGTGGCGAACCTGGGGAACTGCGCCCCGGCCCGTCCGCCCGCCGAGCGCAGGCCGTGCATGCCCTGCCCGTTCTTCGCAAACCGAGCGAACCTCCCGATGCATGGACTGTGGCTGTCGTCGACGCAGAGTCTCGTGCACTGCTTAACACCGTTTTGCTACCATGTGACGGCTGCAGACACTGCCCTCAAACTGCAGCCCCACACACAAGTTTTGTACTTTGGTCTGACCTACCCGAAGGTGTCCTTTTTAAGTCTCATTTGTTAATATTTATAATGACATATAATCCAAAGTAAATGGAAACATCATATTGCGATCTCATTGCCTTGGCGAGACGCTCACCTTTTAATAGATTTGAACGGGGTGGGGGCGGTGGCTCACGCCTGTAAGTTTTTGGAGGTCGAGGTGGGAGGATTGCTTGAGGCCAGGAGTTTGAGACCAGCCTCGTCAACATGGAGAAACCCCATCTCCACACACACACACACACACACACACACACACACACACACAAAATGACAATTAGCCTGGCGTAGTGGCACACACCTGTAGCTCCAGCTATTCGGGAGGCTGAGGTAGGAGGAGGAAGATTGCTTGAGCCTGGGAAGTGGGGGTTGCAGTGAGCGAAGATCATGCCACTGCACTCCAGCCTGGGCAACAGAGGGAGACCCTGTGGGGGAAAAAAAAAAAAAAGGATTTGTAAGGGTTGGAGGGGAGGGGGAAAGATGGAGGAAAAGCAACTGAAACCTACTCTGGATATAGTCTTGTTACTCTTCACCAGGAACCCGTTTGAGGTAGGCCCTCAAGTTACAGATGGGGAAACTGCGGACCAGAGAGGTTAAAATACTTGTACAGAATCACACGGCTGGTCGATGGCAGAAGCAGGATTCAAACTGAGGCCACCCGAGACTTTGCACCAGGACCTGTTGGCCATGCTGTTATTCAGTCATCCACCAAACAGCTGTGGAGTATTGACTCAAACGCCAGCCCCTGTCTGAGTCTCCAAGGGAGTTAAATGTTGGAAGGTACTTTAAGACACGTATTGTGTAGGTTTTGAGGGGGAAAAAACCTTGCTAACACAGTTTATTGAATACAGTTGATTGTACATCATTCTTTAGGTCAGATAGAAACTTCTCAAGAGATACAAGCCTTTGGTTGCTAACATTGACTAACGAAGAAAATGTATGTCACAGAATGTGCAAACCTCTCAATCTCTTTCCTGTATGTCTCCCCTCAGGGTCAGGGTCAGGGTCAGGGTTAGGGTCTAGGATCAGGTTTAGGGGTTAGGGGTTAGGGTTCAGGCTTGGGTTCGCACTAGGTCCAGGTCTAGGTCCAGGTCAGCGTTTCGCATTTAGTGAGGGTTTGGAGTTTGGTTTTGGCTGGGTTAGGGTGGGTTAGGACTCGGGTCGTAGTGTTACGTTGGTGCGTGGGCATCCCTGCTGTAATTTCCTTTCTGGTTGTCACCGTGACCGTAACCCTAATTCTGGTTCCACTGCACTCGCCTCTTCAGTTGTCAGGGCTCTTTTCACGGCTGGCTCCATTCGTTGCTCTCTCCTCCTACTTATCTCGCCTGTCCAATCGGCAGAGCTCTCCACCTTCTTGTTCCGCCCTCTTCTCCCTAACATCCAATAGCAGCCTTCTCCGCAGTCCTTGCTCCTCCCACTCCTGTCTCTTGCCCACTCAGCAGGCTCTACCAATGCTCACTCCGCCCACTTCTCGCTCTTGTCCAGTTGGCAGGGTCCCCTCAGTGCTCGCCCCACCTACTTCATCCTGTCCAATTGCAGGGTCTCAGTGCCAGCTCCGCCTGCTTCTCGCTCCTATCCACCCAGCAGGCTCTACCCAGCGCCCACCCTGCCCACTTCTCTTTCTTATCTAATGACAGGATCTCCTGGTGCTCACTCCGCCCACTTCTCTCCCCCAGCCAATCCGCGAGCTCTGCCAGTGCGTTGCGTTCCTGTCCTTGGAGGAGGGAGCCCGGGGTCTCTCCGGGAAATGGAAACACTGGCTCGGGTGTGAGGCTCGTTTCCTTGCGACGCGGGCAGAAGAGCTCTTCCGCCGCGCAGTGGTTTTGTGGGGCAAAGGCCGCGCGGTTCCGCAGGCCCTGACCCTGCAGGGACTCGGGGGGCCCCGGCCGCTTTGTCCGGGTGGAGCGGGGGCCCGCCCGGCGGGACGTGTGTGCGGCTGCGCAAATGGCCCCGCCGGCACCGCGCGGGCCCGGGAGGGGGGCAGCCTGGGGAGGCAGCGGCTGCGGGTGCCGCCCACGCCGAGCGCTCTCTGTCTCTCCGAGCTTTTGCTCCGGACTCGTTCCTTCATCCAGGGCGCCGTGCACCGGGTGCCGTCGCTGCTGTCCGCTCAGAGGCTCGGCTGGGCTCCGTCCCTCTCTCGGTGGAATGAGCTGTCAGCCGCCTCCGCGCACACCTGTGCTCAAGGAATGGAAGCTGGGCTGGCTTCATGCCCCGGGAAAGGGACGTTTGGCACCACCAGCGATTGGCAGACCAGTTGCACACCTGCTTAGCTGTCAGGCTTATCTGAAGGACAAGTCCTCCTGCCTCCAAACAGCAAAACCTCCAGCGCGGCTGGAAGGCGGAGCTGTGGCTGCCCATTTGCATTTCGAGGTCATTGTGTGGTAGGGCCAGGAGCTGAGCTGGAGACGAGGGCATTGTGTGGCCAGAGGAGGGTTCAGTGAGTATATTTGAGAGGTGAACCAAGCACCAGGTTTTGGGGTGTCTTGGTTGATAGTAGTGGATTGTTGGTTCAGACCAAAGACATGCCAAGGAAGAAAGCATACTGGGATGGCCCCTTGGCAACAGCCTTTTCCAGCCAGCAGGGCTGCTCTTGCCTGCTGGGAAGGAGGCTGGGACCCGGAGCCTCACTAAGCCTCCCCTCCCATCTCATCACTTGCAGAGGGACCTGAGGAAAAGGGGCCTCCACAATCCCCAGAGACAATCCAAGGACCGTGGGAGCTGCTGGCCTCAGCCCCGGACTCTCCTGGAGCTGAGACAGTTTCAAAGCCACTGGCGGCCAGGTACTGTCATCCCATGGCCATGGGACCATCTCACGTGATCCGTTGCTCTCTCCTCAGATGAGACTGGAGCGTGGCATGGGTGTGGGGGTGCCAGGACCCCGACATGGGAACGAGGTCAGACCCCAGGGAGGGGGAAGCCACCAGCAAGGAGCCCACATCGGGGACCGGGGTGGGGGGCTTCCTGTGACCCTACAGTGCCCCTGCAGCCTGACTCATCACCCGAGTTCATGTCTGCTTTGGAGAATGAGGGGACAGACTTAGAAGGAAACACATGCGGGCCTGACACCTAAAGACAAAGCCAGCTGTCCCTGTGGTTTATTTCTAGTATTTTGTCTGATTGATTTTCACTGAGTCAGTGATAGCCAAAGTCTCTAGTTCCTAGTCCGTACCAGTGGTATTTGGACTCTCCCTGCGCTCCGTGCTCTTCCTATGATGAAGTGAGAACTCGATGTAAGGACAGGAAGAGTGTAGCCTGGCCCGCTGTGGGCAGAGTTCACGTAGGGTCAGCCCATGGCATGTCTGGCCATCACGCCTTGCTCACTTCTGCTCCTCCTTTTCCTTGTACTGTTATGACATCAGCGTCTCTCCTGACACCACCTGTGCCTGCTCATATTCAGGCCTGACACTGCCCAGGTGTGTGACCCTAGGCAGGTTCACAAACCTCTCACCTGTAAAATGGGGATGGTGCTAGGACCTGCCATGGGGTGGTTGCAAAGCTTAAGTGGGGGTGGTTAAGAAAAACCTAGGAACACCAAGGAGCATCATTGAGCACAGTGAGTATTTGTGGAATATTAATTCTTAATTCTTTAATAATTCCCTAATGAATTATTTACTTAATTGCTTTAGGATCAGTCATCATTTATTCACTCAACTGTTAGGCTCTTAACATTTTCAGTTAGGTTAGGGATAGCATAGGGTTAGGATTGTTAGGGTTAGGGTTAGGGTTAGAGTGGGGATTAAAATTCTATATGAGATTTGGGTGGGGAAACAGAATCAAATCATATCAGTTCAATATTTTATATTAGGAGTTATAGAGATGTTGAACTCATATTCCTCATAGAGGTTAAAAACTATATGATGATGAGAAGTTGTAGTTAGAAAATTTATTTATTCTATAAATTTATCTTTGAGTGTTAAATCCCTTGCACAATAAGGACCCGTATTCATTAAACTGAAATGAAAGATTCTGAGAACAGTGTGGTGTGACTAAGCTATTACCATACCAGTTCATTTAATCCTTACCAACTGATAACTCTAGTGCCCACATTTTACTCATGAGGAAATTGAGAATTAGAAAGTAAAATATCTTGCCTAGGCTCCCAGCTAGCAAGTGACCTATCCCAGGCTTGAGTCCAAAATTATCTACTGACAGATCTGAAGTCTTGGACTTTCAATTACTATTCCTATTCAAGTCTATCATTTCGGATGTATTACCTGGGTGACAGGGTGAGACCCTGTCTCAAACAAAAAAACAAACCCAAAAAGTTGGCTTGTGAAAAGGAGGAAAACTAGTTTTATGTGGTGTCATCAAGAAGTGAGAAAGGAAAATGTCCTGATCTTAGAGCATGATCTGATACTTTAAAAGTTGCTGAGAGGTCAAATAATGAAGGCAGATGAGGCCTTTTGAGCTTACTGGTGACCTTCATATGAGCAATTTCACTGTTGGAGTGAGGTGAAGCCATGTTGGTGTTCAATTACTCAATATTATTCAACATCCCTTCATCCTAAAAACTCTCAATAAACTAGGTATTGATGAACATATCTCAAAATAATAAGAGCTATTTATGACAAAACTACAGCCAGTATCATACTGAATGGACAAAAGCTGGAAGCATTCCCTTTGAAAACTGGCACAAGACTCCTATTCAACATAGTATTGGAAGTTCTGGCCAGGGCAATCAGAGAAAGAAATAAAGCATATTCCTATAGGAAGAGAGGAAGTCAAATTATCTCTGTTTGCAGATGACGTGATTGTATATTTAGAAAACCCCATTGTCTCAGCCTAAAAACTCCTTAAGCTGATAAGCAACTTCAGCAAAGTCTCAGGATACAAAATCAATGTGCAAAACTCATAACCATTCATATACATCAATAGACAAACCAAGAGCCAAGTTATGAGCGAGCTCCGATTCACAATTGCTACAAAGGGAATAAAATACCTAGGAATACAACTTACAAGGGATGTGAAGGACCTCTTCAAGGAGAACTACAAACTACTGTTCAAGGAAATAAGAGAGGACACAAAACAATGGAAAACCATTTCATGCTCATGGATAGGAAGAATCAATATCATGAAAATGGCCATATTGCCCAAAGCAATTTATAGATTTAATGATATTCCCATCAAGCTTCCAGTGACTTTCTTCACAGAATTAGAAAAAGCGACTTTAAATTTCATATAGAACCAAAAAAGAGCCCATGTAGGCAAGACTACCCTAGGCTAAAAGAACAAAGCTGGAGGCATCACGCTACCTGACTTCAAACTATACTACGAGGCTACAGTAACCAAAACAGCATGGTGCTGATACCAAAACAGATATCTAGATTAATGGAACAGAACAGAGATCTCAGAAATAACACCATACATCTACAACCATCTGATCTTTGACAAACCTGACAAAAACAAGCAATGGAGAAAGGGTTCCCTCTTTAATAAATGGTGCTGGGGAAACTGGCTAGCTATATTCAGAAAGCAGAAAGTAGACCCCTTTCTGACACCTTATGCAAAAATTAATTCAAGATGGATTAAAGACTTAAATGTGAAACCCAAAACCATAAAAACCCTAGAAGAAAACCTAGGCAATACCATTCAGGACATAGGCATGGGCAAAGACTTCATGACTACAACACCAAAAGAATTGCAACAAAAGCCAAAATTGACAAATGTGATCTAATCAAACTGAAGAGCTTCAGCACAGCAAAATAAACTATCATCAGTGTGAACAGGCAACTTACAAAATGGGAGAAAATTTTTGCAACCTACCTATCTGACAAAGGTCTAATATCCAGAATCTACAAGGAACCTAAATTTACAAGAAAAACAACCCCATCAAAAAGGGGGCATATCGCATCAAAAAGGGGGCAAAGGATATGAACAGACACTTCTCAAAAGAAAACATTTATGCGACCAACAGACACATGAAAAAAAGCTCGTCTCTGGTGACTAGAGAAATGCAAATCGGCCGGGCGCGGTGGCTCAAGCCTGTAATCCCAGCACTTTGGGAGGCCGAGACGGGCGGATCACGAGGTCAGGAGATCGAGACCATCCTGGCTAATACGGCGAAACCCCGTCTCTACTAAAAAATACAAAAAACTAGCCGGGCGACGAGGCGGGCGCCTGTAGTCCCAGCTACTCGGGAGGCTGAGGCAGGAGAATGGCGTGAACCCGGGAGGCGGAGCTTGCAGTGAGCTGAGAGCCGGCCACTGCACTCCAGCCTGGGCGGCAGAGCAAGACTCCGTCTCAAAAAAAAAAAAAAAAAAAAAAAAAAAAAGAAATGCAAATCAAAACCACAATGAGATACCATCTCACACCAGTTAGAATGGTGATTATTAAAAAGCCAGGAAACAACAGATGGTGGTGAGGCTGTGGAGAAATGGGAATGCTTCCACACTGTTGGTGGGAATATAAATTAGTTCAATCATTATGGAAGTCAGTGTAGCGTTTGACCCAGCAACCCCATTACTGGGTATATACCCAAAAGATTATAAGTCATTGTACTATGAAGACACATGCACATGTATGTTTATTGCAGCACTATTTACAATTGCAAAGATTTGGAACCAAACCAAATGCCCATTAATGATAGACTGGATAAAGAAAATGTGGCACATATACACCATGGAATAATATGCAGCCATAAAAAAGAATGGGTTCATGTCCTTTGCAGGGACATGGATGAAGCTGGAAACCATCATTCTCAGCAAACTGGCACAGGAACAGAAAACCAAACACCACATGTTCCCACTCATAAGTGGGAATTGAGCAATGAGAACACATGGACACAGGGAAGGGAACATCACACACCGGGTCCTGTTGAAGGTTTCGGGGGCAAGGGGAAGGAGAGCATTAGGACACATAACTAATGCATGTGGGATTTAAAATCTAGATGACAGGGTGATGGGTGCAGCAAACCACCATGGTACATGTATACGTATGTAACAAACCTGCACATTCTGCACATGTATCCCAGAGCTTAAAGTAAAAAAAAAAAAAAATGCTGAAAAAAATTGCATAAAGCTTTGAAAAATTCAGGAAAGAAAAGTTTTTATTTATGAGAAATTATTTTTTAAATGACTGAAAACACCCAAATCTGAGGAAATACATGAGGGTCAGTGACCTCGAAGAAGGATGCACTCAAAGGACGAACATTATAGTCAATCATTGAAACATAAGGACAGAGTGAGAATTTTGAAAGCAGCAAGAGAGAAGCAACGCATCAGTAAGAGTAGCAGCTGGTTTCTCCTCAGAAACTGTGGAGGTCAGAAGGCAGTGTGATGACATATTTAAAGTCCTCAAAGGAAAAGAAAAAGAAATAGTCAACCGTGAATTCTATATTTTGCAAAACTACCTTTCAAGAATGAAGGAGAAATTAAGAAATTTCCAGATAAACCAAAGCGGAGGGAGTTCATTACCAGTAGGCCTGCTTGTCAAGCACTGCTAAAGGGGCTCCTTCGAGCTGAAATTAAAGGACATTAGATAGTAAGTTGAAGCTGTAGTTAAAAAAATAACAATAGTAGAGGTAACTTTATAGGTAAATATAAAAGCCAGAATTATTACATTTGGGGGTTGGCTTATAACTTCTCTCTTTTTCTAATATCTAATATGCATAAAACAATAATAATAAATCTATGTTACTGAGCATATAATGAGTTAAGATGCAACCTGTGACAATAATAACATAAAGGGGGAGGGACAGAGATGTATAGGAGCACAGTTTTATGTGCTGCGGAAACAAAGTTGGCATTATTCAAATTAGACTTATCAGTTTCAAATGTTAATTGCAATGCCCAAGGTTACAACTTATGTAAAAAAATATACAGCAAAAGAAAGAAGGATATCAAAATGTTACACTAGAAAAAGTTAGCCTAAAAGGGAGTAATGGGGGAATTAAGTAACATAAAGCTTTTAGGACATATAAGAAAAAACAGTTAAATGACAAAAGTAAATTTTTCTTTGTCAATAATCACATTAAATGCAAATGGATTAAACTCAGTAGCAGAGATTGGGCGTTCAGATTAAAGACACCACATCCATCTATAAATATATGCTACCTGAAAAGCCTCACTTTAGCTATAAGGTCATAAGGAGGCTAAAAGTGTAATTATGGAAAAAGTTATTCCATGAAAATGTTAATCAAATGAGAACTAAGGTGACTATTTATTGGCATGCAAAATAGACTTCAAATTTTTTAAAGTTCATGATATTAAAAAGTTCTATTTTGCAAGAAGATATAACTATAGTAAAACTATACATAACTAACAACAGAGCCCCAAAATATATGTAGCAAAAATGGACAGCAGTGAAGGGAGATATACACGGTTAAACAATAATTGTTGAAGACTTCAGTACTCTACTTTCAGTAATCAATATGACAACACAACGAAAGATCAGTAAGGAAATAGAGAACTTGGTCAGCACTGTATACCAAATAGACCTCACAGACACACACAGAACAGCAGAATATACATTCTTCTGAATGGCACGTTGAATATTCTCCAGGATATTATGTTATCCATATGTTAGGCTATAAAATAAGTCGTAACACATTTTAAAAGATTGAAATATTTCCAGATATATATTTTTTTATCATAATGGAATGAAAGTAGAAATCAACAAAAGAAGAAAAGCTGCAAAGATCATATGTGACAAATAATACTTTTTTTTTTTTTGAGACGGAGTCTCGCTCTGTCGCCCGGGCTGGAGTGAGAGGCACCATCTCGGCTCACTGCAAGCTCCGCCTTCCGGGTTCACGCCATTCTCCTGCCGCAGCCTCCCGAGTAGCTGGGACTACAGGCGCCCGCCACCTCGCCCGGCTAGTTTTTTGTATTTTTTTTTTAGTAGAGACGGGGTTTCACCGTGTTAGCCAGGATGGTCTCGATCTCCTGACCTCGTGATCCGCCCGCCTCGGCCTCCCAAAGTGCTGGGATTACAGGCTTGAGCCACTGCGCCCGGCCCGACAAATAATACATTCTTAAATGTGACTCAAGGAAAAATATTACAAAGTTAGAAAATAAGTGGTGAAAAGCAAAAATGAATATATAACACACCATAACGTATGAGTGTTCAGGACATTTATAATCATAAACGTCTACCTCAAGAAAGAATACAGATATTAAGTCAGAAACGTAATTTTCCATATAAGGAATTCTAAACATTACAGTGCACTAGAGCCAAACCTAGCAGAAGAAAGGTAATAACAATTAGAGCATGTAAGGTTTTTGTATCAGTTTAAATGCCGATAGGACAACGCGAGGCGGTGTGCACAAACATGCTGCTTGCTGGTTTTTTTTAGACGGAGTCTCGGAGTCTCACTCTGTCGCCAAGGCTGGAGTGCAAACGTGCAATGTCGGCTCACCGCAACCTCTGACTCCCAAGTGCAAACAATCTTCCTGCCTCAACGTCCTGAACAGCAGGGACTACACGTGCCTTCCCCCACGCCCGGTCATTTTTTGTATTTTTAGTAGAAAGGGGTTCAGGTTAGGTGTTAGCAGTTAGGGTCTGGGTTAGGATTGAGGGTGAAGGCTAGGGTTTAGGGTTGGGGGTTAGCAGTTCAGGTCAAGGTTATGGCTAAGGGTCAGGGTCTGTGGTCAGCATTAGGCTTTAGGGTTGGGTGTCAGGGTTTGGGTTCAGGGTTAGGCTTTAGGGTTGGGGGTTAGCGGTTAGGGTTAGAGGGTTCGGTTAGGGTTAGGGTTAGGGTTTCGGGTGAGGGTTCAGGTTCGGGTTAGGGTTCAGTTAGGGTTAGGGTTAGGGGTTAGGGTTAGGGTTCGGGGTTAGGGTTAGGGTTAGGGTTAGTTTAGGGTTAGGGTTAGGGTTAAGAGGTTTAGGGTTAGAGTTAGGGTTAGGGTAGAGTAGGGTTAGGGTTAGGGTTAGGGTTAGGATAGGGTTAGGGTTAGGATTAGGGCTAGGGTAAGAGCTAGGGCTAGTGTTAGGGGTTAGGGTTAGGGTTAAGGTTCGGGTTAGGGTTAGGGAATAGGGTTCAGGTTCTGGTTGTGGTTTGTGTTCGTGGTTACCGTTGTTGTTTGGCCCCCCAGCCGCTGGGGGGTGTTTGTGGCGTCTGCTTGAGGTCGGATTGCGGGGGCTGCCTCACCCCTCGGCGTTAGGGTCCCAATAGCCGTGGATAGCGGTATTGACTCTTAGTCCCCACATCACAGGGAGTGCCCCATAGGTATCACCGTGTTGGTGTTCACCTGCTGCCATTTCAGGAGTCATACCCATGGTCTCCTCTTCCGGATATCAGGAAACGTATATCCCGGGGTTTTACAGTGTCTGCGATACTGAGAATAATATCAATCTCCTGGCCTTGTAATGTTAAGAAGAACACCCAGTGTGAATGTACAACCTCTGCCATATTGGGAGTAATATTAGCCTCTGCCCTCCATGGATATTAGGAACAATATCCCAGGGTGGGTGTTTGCCTCCTGCTGTATGGAGTGTTATATCACCTTGTCCCTTCTAGGATATTAATAACACTATCACGGGGCGAGTGAACACAACCTGCGAATTATTATCATCCTTTTCCCCTCCTGATACTGGGAACCATATCACAGAAGAGCTGTATCCACCTTGCGATATTGCGAGCAATAGCATAGGCTTCTTCCGGGAATATTAGGAGCAATATTACCGGGTGGCTGTCCATTCATTGCTGTGTTGGGAGTCGTGTCGTACACTACCTCCCTGGATATTAGGATCAGTGTCACGGGGTCAGTGTACACCTACTGCGATATTAAAACTAAATTCATGCTCTCTGTCCTAGGATGTTAGGAACATCACAGGTAGGTGTACACTGCCTGTGGTATTAGGAGTAATAATATGGTTATTACACATCAATGATCGATGTTAATAATTATCAATGGTACTAATAGAATACCATTGTTAATTATGGAGAATTAAGTACCTGATTATGCACGCTTAATATTATTAATGTTAACTCATTTAACAATAATATTTGTCCCTAATACTAATCATTATTTTCTTGCCAGCATCACTTTGTATTGATTTAGGTAACATTAATTGCGGATATCATTATTTGATTATTAATGTTGATATTAATATTAATTACCATTCCAAATCGTTACAATTTTAAACCACTATCAAATTTTATGAAGTTTATTGTCATAATTAATATCGATTATCAGTAGTAATATTTATTATATTTATTAATATTTATAACTAATAGACTTGTTCCTGATATCCACCAGGGAGAGGATGATATTACTTTAAATATCACAAAAGGTGTACACGCACCCAGTGATATTGCTTCGAATTTCCGCGAGAGAGAGGAGGATGTGACAAGCAATATCGCTGGGAGTAGACACATTCCTGGGATACTGTAATTAATATTCAGGGGGAAGAGTATGATATGACTCCCAGTACAGGCGATCGGGGGCCCCCAGCCGCCGGGGGGCGTGGCGTGGTGGCTGCTGGGGGCGCCATCAGCTTGGGACTAGAAGCTGATGAAAAATGGGAAGTTTCATTTCTGGCTTCCATTTAAACGTTCATACTGGGCCGTAAAAGCAGATGAATTAGATATGCCGTTATCCTGAATATGTATATTTATATTTTCTTATATATATAGAGAGAGAGAGAGAGAAAGAGAGAGAGAGACAGAGTCAAGCTCTGTCACCCAGGCTGGAGAGCACTTGCGGGATCTCAACTCACTGCAACCTCCGCCTCCAGGTTCCATCGATTCTCCTGCCTCAGCCTCCTGAGTGGCTGGGACTATAGTTGCGCACCACCACATCCCGCTAAATTTTGTATTTTTAGTAGAGACGGAGTTTTACCTTGTTGGTCAGGCTATTCTCAATCTCCTGAGCTCGTCATTCACCCGCCGTGGCCTCCCGAAGTGCTGGGATTACAGGCTGGAGACACCACATCTGGCCTATCCTGCATATTTAAAATTAATTGAGTTTAATAAAAACAGAGCAGAGAGAGAGAAATAGCAGCCCACCCAGCAGCTCTGAAGCTATCTCATGGAAGGTTTAGTGGGGAATCCTGACCCAAGTCCAATCTCCCAGCTCTAGACATTTCACCAACAAAACAGGAAGCCAACACATTCTGGATCTTCTTTCCAAGATAAAATTGACCATTTGCAATATTTTTTTCAGATACAACAGAAGCTGAAAAATAATTGCTGAGAAAGGAGGAACTTCTCTAGAAGAACTTAAATCCAAAAGGCTATGGGATAGTAATGAGAAGTGGAGGAGAACCAAAAAGGCATGGAAAGTAAAATCAGGAGGCAAAACAAATGTTTTAGAACAGCCAAGTGTGGGGAGTTGGAAAGTGAAGCTTTGAGTAGAAACCAGAGTTACAAATTTTCAGAGCTGGAAGGAGCCTTATAAGGAAGCAGAATTGGGCCTGAGGACTAAATATTTGCCAAAAACCACACAGGCAATTAGTGGCAGACAAGAGAGGACGTTCATTTTTATGCAACCTCTGCCTCCTGGGTTCAAGAGATTCTTCTGCCTCAGCCTCTTGAGTAGCTGGGATTACAGGCACATGCCACCACTCCCGGCTACTTTTTGTCTTTTTAGTAGAGACGGGATTTCACCATGTTGGTCAGGCTGGTGTCAAACTCCTGACCTCCTGATCCGCCTGCTTCAGCCTCCCAAAGTGCTGGGATTACGGGCGTGAGCCACTGCACCCCGCCCGTTGTAATGGGTTCTATTTTGATTAATAAAGATGTGTTGCAGCCTAGTTATAAAAATTTAAAATTCATGGTCCAAAACCACAATTACTTTGGCACCAACCTAATAACATAAGAATTAAAAGAGATCTTTATATTAGAGAGCCCATGGATGATGAAATAATAAAGAATATTACAATCTCCATAACCCACAAACTTGGTAACTTAGACCAACTGGATGAATTAAAAGACACAATCTATTGAGACTAAAATACAGGAGAAATAAGTAATCTAAATATATTTATATCTATTAATAAAATGGAATCAATACCAAATAACCTTACAGAAAACTTACGTATTCCAAAAATCTGACATTCTGTCATGTTATTCTAACTGGTGGAATTCGGGGATTTCCATTTTGGTAAGAACATAGGGGAATTGCACACATTTAATTTTAGTTCTCATTGGTCAGGAAACCTATGTCCACTATAGGATACTGCAGAGCAATGAGTTATGGAGAATTTAGGCAAGATAATATGATTTTCAGAGTTAAAGGAAGACAACCTGTTTTGTGTACAGTCATTCCTCATAATATCACAGGGGATACCATATTGAAACTTTGGGGTATCCCCAGGGATTCTTCTTATTTGAGCCACATGTGAATTTCAGACACGGAGGCTTCCCAACTTTGGTGGCTTTCAACAAATGTGGAAGTTAATCACAACCTATTTTGTGGAGGCATAAAATTCAATGAGCACTCACTTAACCTTTTATTTTAAATATTATTTTTGTTAACTTTGCATTTCCAATTAGGTGAAATTTTAAACCTGTTTCAGTTCTTATCCACTTTTCTTTTTTTTTTTTCCTGAGACGGAGTCTTGCCCTGTCACCCAGGCTGGAGTGCAGTGGCATGGTCTTGACTCACTGCAACCTCCACCTCCCAGGTTCAACCAATTCTCCTGCCTCAGCCTCCCAAGTAGCTGGGATTACAAGTGCCCACCACCACGCCCAGCTAATTTTTGTATTTTTAGTAGAAATGTGGCTTCTCCATGTTGGTCAGGCTGGTCTTGAACCCCTGACCTTGTGATCTGCCTACCTCGGCCTCCCAAAGTGCTCAGATTACAGGCCTGAGCCACCGCACCCAGCCTCTCCACATTTTTTAGGCCGAGGGGAGTAAGGGTTGCTTTAAGTTATCAGGGACTCCCATGTACCCACCCCATTTGTGTCAGTTTCTTCCTTCAGAGTTCTTCAAATCAGCATCACCATTGTTAAAGGCCTCCCGCATGGTAATAATTGTGCTACAGGGTTTTATGAACATGAAGTTTATGTTTGATTGAATTAACCTCCTTGCTGTGGCATAAGGGGGCCGTAAGTGTTTTCACCAATTATGAGGTGGGTTCACTGTGCAATGGCTACCAACATTTCTGAGTACAATGAGACCAAACACATTCATACATAAATTCCATGAAGTGAATGTATTACTTACAAACAGCAAACAGAAGACAACAGCAGTCTGGGATTCAATATGAACCGCTACCGCAAGATCAGGAAAGCTACCCAGAGCAGATGGATGGAGTTTTGACTGTAAATGCTTCACTTGCGCTACAACTGAGGGACCCCAGGAAGGAACCCACCTTGGGTTTTCTCACACGATGTGGTTTGCTGGACACAAGCGTTAAAGGACATTCTGTTTTGAGCAGGGAGTCTAACAGAGCCTGGGCTGTTCTGACCAATGTCACTTGATTATCAGGATATTGCATTCCCAGCATATCATACAGTTATCTTGAGAACTACCAGTAAGAAAGGGAGGAAAATGGCTCTGTACCCTTAAAACTAAAGGATCAGGATATTTGCTGTGACAGAGGCACAGACAGTAGCGACAGAGTGTTCTTGTGAGCCATCTACTAGTTCTCTTGACCACAGCCTGGCACCTGACCTCTTTTCTCTTTCCTTTCAATGGAAACTGTTTCAGAATATTTTGAATATTTTGAGTTTCTACATCTAAAGAGTTGAGGCACATGATCACTGGCAGTGTAGACTCTCTGCATGGTTACAGGAAAGAGTTCAGGAGCCCATCAAGCCACATTGGTGGAGACCACCTAATCCTCCAGAGAGTGCCACTCCATCTTCCTGGGGTTAGCTCCACATGTAGTAAGGCCATTATGTCTAAGGCAGGCAAGACTTGAGTCCGAAGATTCGACTTTTGGCATGCTGATGAGCAGCAGTGATAAGAAAATCCCACACACTGGCTACGTGTAACTTGTGTAACATTTCACACATTTTTTCCAAGCACTGCACTATCATTAATTTGCATCAGGCTTTCCAAATTAGAAAAGCTTCACTTATACAATTTCTTTCCAGTGGGAGATTTCACATGACTTTTCAAGTGAATGTGAAAACTGAAATTATTCTTGCAGTTTCTAAACTATTAGAGTTTTAATCCTGTGTACGTTCTTGTATTTACAAGGTCCAGCCAGCTACAGTGTGCATTTTCATATGTCCTTGAGTGGGTATGAGAGAAATAAAACATTCTCACATTCTAGACATTCCTAGGGTTTTTCTCAGGAATGAGCTGATGTCATCCAAAGGAACTAACACAACTGAAGGCCTTACCACAAATTTAAATTCAAAAAGCTTTTCTCCAGTCTGAGACCTCCCAAATTTTCACAAACAGGAAAATCTGAAGGCTTCACCACATTTCCTACATTCTTAACGTTTCTCTGCAGTGTGAGCTCTTTCATGTTTATGAGGGAATGGGAAAGAGTAAATGTTTTACCACATTTCTTACATTCAAGGGGCTTTATTTATTTTTGAGGGTCTCACTCTGTCGCCAGGCTGGAGTGCAGTGGCACAATCTCAGCTCACTGCAACCTCCGCCTCCTGGGTTCAAGTGATTCTCCTGCCTCAGCCTCCTGAGTAGCTGGGATTACAACCATATGCTACCACACCCAGCTAATTTTTATATTTTTAGTAGAGACGAGGTTTCACTGTGTTGGCCAGGATGGTCTCGATCTCCTGACCTCGTGATCTGCAAGCACAGTACTTACCCCCAAACCCCCGTGGCTTTTTATGTCCTTGAAAAAGAACCAAGGCAACTGAAATGTGCCACCATGCCCAGCTAATTATTTTTATTTACTTATTTGTTTTGAGACGGAGTCTCGCTCTGTCGCCCAGGCTGGAGTGCACTGGTGTGATCTCGGCTCACTGCAAGCTCCGCCTCCCGGGTTCACGCCATTCTCCTGCCTCAGCCTCCCGAGTAGTTGTCGTGAGCCACCGCGCCCGGCATTATTTTATTTTTTGTAGAGACAGGGTTTCACCATGTTGCCCAGGTTGTTTCTCATTGTTTTAATCCAGGCTGGTTATAAACTCCTGGGTTCTCAAAGTGCTGGGATTATAGGCTGAGTCACTACACGCAGCCTCTATATCATGACTTCTTTCATGGCGAGTAAGGTGACTGGAACGAATGTAGGCTTTACGCATCTCTTACATTCATAGAGTTTTTCTCCAGTATGAATTCTTTCGTGGAGGTGAAGAGAACTGAGACGACTGAAGGCTTGGTCACATTGTTTACCTTCATAGGCTTTCTCTCCAGTATGAGTACTTCTATGGTTACAAAGGGAACTCAAACCACTAAAGGCTTCGCCACATTGTTTACAGTCATAGGGTCTCTCTCCAGTATGAATGCTTCCACGGTCACGAAGGGAAGTGGAACAGCTGAAGGCTTTATCACATTTGGTACATTTATAGGGTCTTTCTCCAGTGTGAGTCCTTTCATGCGTCTTAAGGGAACAAGAAAATCTGAGTGCTTTCCCACATTCCTTGCATTTGTAGAGTTTCTCTCCAGTGTGAGTTCGTTCATGTATTAGACAAGAACCGGAAGCAGTGAACACTTTACCACACTGTTTACATTGATAGGATTTTTCTCCTGTGTGAGTTCTCTGACGTCTTTCAAATGAATTGAGAAAATGAAAAGATTTCCCACATATCTTACATTTATAACTGGATTTCCACTGTGCATTATCATGTGTCTTCTAACACCTGGAACAGAAACGAAGAATTTGCCACACTGTTCACATTTATGTTGCTTCTCTCCATATGGTTTGTATCCTGAGTGAACTAGGATACAAACCATATGGAGAGAAGCAACATAAATGTCACAATAACAAGGAGTACTTAACCTCAATGACCTCAGTGAAACCAAGAAGTAAGAAGGAAAACAAAATCATAGTACAGTTCAGTGCTTCAATGTGAACGCTATGTGCACAGGCATAATGAGGCAATGCTAAATGTAGATAATAGGACGTGCCTATTAAGGAGGGAATGACGTACAAAGACTTTTCCACGAATACTGCATTCACACTGTTTTAATCCAGAAGAAATGTTCTCATTCAGATCAATCTTTGGAATTTGGCTGACAACTGTCCATACTGACTACCGTCTTTGCTTTCACACAGTCTCTGTATCATATGATTTCTGTAAAAAAAAATGACAAGCACATTATTATTGCTTGGTTTAATAACTTTCTGCTTGGTCTTGGACTTACACTGCTACCAATACCAAGGAAAATGCTTTTTTTTTTTCTTGCCATGACTGAATTATTTGAAGGTAAATGGGTTACTACTGAAAACACAGCTACCACCTGCATGGCTATAACCAAATTAGTAACATTCATGTACACAATTTTGTAGCACTGTTTTCAAGTCAACGGTTTTCCAAACACTGACTGCTACATTGAATTACATTACATTTCCGGTGAAATTCTTCTAAAAAGAAATGAATTTCAAGTGACTCTTACTTCTTTTGGTTGCTTGTTTTTAAATTCATGACAAGCTAAGATTCCTTCAGAGGACTTCATTTCCTCTTCTCAGTGCAAATTATCTTATATCTTTCCCAGGTTTCTCGAAGTGATCTTCAATATTCTGGTCTTACCATTTGTTTCCTAAAATGCAGACCCACAAAATTATCACGAATTATTACAAACTATAGAAACATTACTAGATTTAATGTTCATTGTACACAGTGCCCATGCCTGATTTCTTCACCAAATCATTCCTTTGCCACATTCCAAATGACAAATAGCACTGATGATGGGAAATACTTCTGTAATTTAGTGAAATGTGTTGTCATTCTCACCTACAGAAGCCAGATTCCTGCAGGTTTCCTGCCTCATTTCTCTGCAGAGATTCTTCTGAGAAGAATCTAGCAGAGCCCATTCCTCCTGGGTAAAGTTCACAGCCACATCCTCAAAAGCCACGGAGTCCTAGAACATTCCACACATGTGGATAGAAGGATGGGTGAGAGTGACAGCACTAGGAATCTGTACTCAATCCATAAGCTGTTTACATGATTCTAAAATTTCCAAGCATTTTTGCTGTGAAATTTTGATGGTGACTTGATGGTCACAACTCTTATTCTGTTCACACATACTCCCTCCCACAGAGCAGTACTATTGCTAGATTTGAACTATTCAAAGATGCAACAGCGAAGTGGAAACTCCCATCTTATTAGAGAATCCAGGCAGTAAGATGTGCTGCTAGGAGTTACCTTTTAACTTCACTTCGTACATTTCTACTATCTGTCATACTAAAGTCTTACCTGATGTGCATAAGGGACTTAGTATTATCTGTCCTGAGACTAATTATTCTTAAAAATGCCTGCTCGCAAAGTTCCATCTTTGTTTGTATTAGTAACTTACATTTTGAAAGGGATTCCACCAACCCAAGTAATAAGAATGATTCACTGCATCTAAATGGCTTATGCAATATATTTGCCAAAACTTTTTCTGCTGAAGGTCTATTATTTTGTGTCACTGCAGTGGTGCTCAGGGAACCAGACACCAAAACACAGTCTGAACACTAAGTGTTCAATGAGTTTCCCTGGGACACAATATTTTACACTTGCTGTCACTTGTTAACTGGGGAGTTGAGCCCATTCCATGTGATTACACCAAGACAGAGTAGGCTCATTAAATTTAATTAAGTAGTAAATAAAACCAATAATTGATATTTAACAATACTAATACGACAATTTTAAAAATTTCTATTGCACAATGTCAAGGTAGAAAGGAATAAGAGGAAATAGGACACATGTTTTTTAAAATGACATTAATGTCACCACTTCCAGATGCTATTCCTATGAAATCACATAATTTCCCAAATCAGGTTGTTTTTAGGCAAGAAAAACTACTTTTTCATACGTAGTAAAAATGACAAAGGTCTAATGATTTGTAGTCATCTAAAAAAAAGAGTGATGGCTTGTCTAACACACTTCTGAGATTTTCAAACGAAAATATTCACGACAGCACAGTATTAGCAGAGAGATGAGCAAGCAGACCAAGGGAAAAAATAGTCATAATGACCCAGCATTTATAAGGAAAGTTGATGAAAGATAGAGTAGGCACTGTAGAATAGAAAAAGAAATCACATGCACTTTAAAATATGAGGCAAACCAGTCTGGCATCTACTTGGGAAAATGCAATGTATTCTTCTCTATTCCATGAACCATAATCAACTTCTTATATATTCAAATATGAAAGATAAAACCAGAACACTTTCAGAAGTCACAGGAAGACTTTTTTTTTTAATGAAGGATTAAGCAGAATTTCTTTTATGTAAGAAGACAGTGATAAAGGAACAGACAAACTCAAACATATTAAAATTTAGGGAATAAAAAGAAAATAGAGTGGGCAGGGCATGGTGGCTCACGCCTGTAATCCCAGCAGCTTGGGAGGCTGAGGAGGGTGATCACCTGAGCTCAGGAGGTTGAGGCCAGCCTGGCCAACATATCAAAACCCGTCTTTTTGTTGTTTGTTTTTTGAGACGGAGTCTCACATTGTCACTTGGGCTGGGGTGCAGTGGCAAGATCTTGGCTCACTGCAACCTCCACCTCCTGGGTTCAAGCAATTCTCTTGCCTCAGCCTTCCAAGTAGCTGGGATAACAGGTGTCTGCCACCAGGCACAGCTAATTTTTTTGTATTTTTAGTAGAAACAGGGTTTCACCATGTTGGTCAGGCTGCTCTGGAACTCCTGACCTCATGATCCGCCCACCTTGGCCTCCCAAAGTGCTGGGATTACAGGCCTGAGCCACAGTGCCAGGCCGAAAACCCCGTGTTTACTAAAAATACAAAAATTAGCTGGGTGTGGTGGTGGATGCCTATAATCCCAGTTACTCGGGAGGCTGACACAGGAGAATCACTTGAACCCGGGAGGCAGAGGTTGCAGTAAGCAGAGATGGCGCCACTGCACTTCAGCCGAGGTACAGAGCAAGACAGTGTCTCCAAAAAAAAGAAAAAACCCAAAAGTAACTAAAAACCCCTCAGATATCCAGATAAGAGGATAGAGATGTGTCCACTGTCATAAATTCTTCACCATGCTACAAGAGGGAAACTGACATTCTGGGGAATCTTTGTAAATCATCAATTTATCTATCACACTTTTATTTCACCAGTAGCATTGACAAAGCTAAGTCCTACAATTCCATTGGAAATTACCCTTAAAAAGAACAGACCTTTAAAACTTACTGCACTCACTCTGGGGAAGAAATAAATACGAATTTTTAGCAAATAAAATACATCTTTTTACCTTGCCTCTTTGGAAACAGTATGTGTATCTTTCATGCTGTACTGATAAAATGTATCTTACAGTCAGTGAAAACCTGAAACTCAAATAAGCGGACAAGCTTTTTCAAGGTAACAAACTCAGGGAGAGGCAGTGCAGACTCCAACGCAGACCTTTCTAAGTGTCACGGCAGGCCATTCTATCCCTCGGGACACCCATCCTGTTCAGTAAAGTACTCAGTGACCACCTAGGAGGCACTGCCACTGCTCTTTGTCCTTCTGTGCGCCTTAAGTGCATTTTCATATTCAGGTTCTTGCACATCCTCTCTGGGGTGGGTTTTCCTTGTCCTTTGGGACAGTTTTTCTCTCTTCGCAAGTCTGAGACAATCTAGAGAGCAGAAATAATTTCTGCCTTTTCCTCTCAATATCAGCATCCCATTGGCAGACCATCAATGTGTCTCCAAGGAATGAAAACTCCGGTTGCAGAAACAGTTTTAATGACCTAGCTTTCATGACATTACGTTGTATTGTCCATTGATTTTAATGTCCTAAAATTTTAATAACCCTAAGGGGTCATCATTTTAGATGAAACTATACCAGGAGATTCCTCTACGGCTAAGAGCATCCAGCTGCTCCCTGAGGGACTCTAACCCCTACCTCAGGCTGTCCTCGGTGATGAGATGACCCAGGGGCTGATATTCACTATTCCCTCCAATAGACATGGCCACAGTGGGTATCCTGGGACATCCCCAGACAGTTCTAAAATGCCAGGACTAGGAAAAGACAGGAGGGTGGTTGAGGACACAACACCCTGTAAACTTTTCACGGGAGGACCTCAACCTAAAGACATTTTGGTAATATGTACACTTAGGAAAGATGAAAAGAAGAGAGGCACAAAGATTTTTTTTACAGTAGAGTGTCAGATGATTTATTCGCCGCTTTTCTCTCATGTAAAATGCTTGGAAACAGAAAAATATTTTGGCCAAGGTGGCTCATGCCTGTATTCCCAGCACTTTAGGAGGCCGAGGTGGACGATCAATTAAGATCAGGAGTTCAAAACCAACCTAGCCAACATGGCAAAACACTATCTCTACTAAAAATACAAAAATTAGCTGGACGTGGTGGTGGGCGCCTATAAGCCCAGCTACTTGGGAGGCTGAGGCAGGAAAATCTCTTGAACCCAGGAGTCAGAGGTTGCAGTGATCTGAGATTGCGCCATTGCACTCCAGCCTGGGTGACAGGGCGAGACTCCATCTCAAAAAAAAAAGTGTATATATATATATAAAATGTACATTTAAAATTATTACATGTAGATAGTATTTGAAGTAATGGTACTGACTGTAGGTAGAAACAAGAGAAGTTAAGAAAGTTTTTATTTTTATATTTATATATAATTATATAAAATTAATATACATAATTATAATATATAAATATATCCTATAGGCTGGGCACGGTGGCTTACACCTGTAATCCCAGCAATTTGGGAGGCCGAGGTGGGCAGATCACCTGCTGTCAGGAGTTCGAGACTAGCCTGACCAACATGGAGAAACCCCATCTCTACTAAAGATACAAAAATTAGCCAGGCGTGGTGATGCGTGCCTCTAATCCCAGCTACTCAGGAGACTGAGGCAGGAAAATCACTTGAACCCCGGAGGTGGAGGTTGCGGTGAGCCCAAATTGTGTCATTGCACTCCAGCCTGGGCGACAAGGGTTAAACTCTGTCTCAAAATAAATAAATAAATAAATAAAACAAGAAATATATATTTATGTCTAAATATATAATTATAATACATAAATGTGTATATAAATATACATTTATTATAAATTTATTAATATATGAAATATGTTTATTTCTGAAACAGGATCTGGCTCTGTCACCCAGGCTGGAGTGCAGTGGCACTATCATAGCGCATTGGAGCCTTGAACAGATGGCTCAAGCGATCCTCCCACCTCAGCCTCCTGAGTGGCTAGGATTGCACGCACACTCCACCATGCCTAGCTAATTCTAAAATTTTTTGTGGAGACAGGGTCTTCCTTTTTAGCCTATGCTGGTCTTGAACTCCTGGGCTCAAGTGATCTTCCTGCCTCAGGCTTCCAATGTGTTAGACGTGGGCCACTGCATCTGGTCTAATGCATTTTTTAATTTGCGTGTTTATATTATTTAATATTTTTAAGTACTGAATGTGTTGAGAAATCAACTTGGAGAATTCCCGAACAATGGACGGTCAGCTCTCATGTCCTGGTTCATATCGCCCCAGCACACCACGGCTAGAAACCTTTCAGCCACCTTCCACTTATGTCTCCTGGAGCAGGACAATGTCACTTGGCCAATCCCCAAGAGGGACTCCGGAAAGGCAAGAAACTATTCTGTTCTTTATAATGGAACCTGACCAGGGAGAAGGCAGCTGGGAGGATCAGCTGGGCCCTCCAACCAGCAGCGTCCACCATCGACCAACTGCCCTCGAGCTACACCGTGCTGGGCATTTGGGGCACTGTTATGAGCAAGAGTTTCCATTTTTCTTCTCATGGGACCTTCATGCTAGTGGCAAGAGACAATTTTTTTTTTTTTTTTGAGAGAGAGTTTTGTTCTTGTCACTCAGGCTGGAGTTCAATGGTGTAATCTAGGCTCACTGCAACCTCTGCCTCCTGGATTCAAGCAGTTCTCCTGCCTCAGCCTTCCGAGTAGCTGGGATTACAGGTATGCACCTCCACGTCTAGCTAATTTTTGTATTTTTAGTAGAGATGGGGTTTCACCATGTTGGCCAGGCTGGTCTGGAACTCCTGAGCCACTGCACCCAGTCAAGAGGGATATTTTATTTTATTTTATTTTTATTTTATTTTATTTTTTTTTTTGAGGCGGAGTCTCGCTCTGTCGCCCGGACTGGAGTGCAGTGGCCGGATCTCAGCTCACTGCAAGCTCCGTCTCCCAGGTTTACGCCATTCTCCTGCCTCAGCCTCCCGAGTAGCTGGGACTACAGGCGCCCGCCACCTCGCCCGGCTAGTTTTTGTATTTTTAGTAGAGACGGGGTTTCACCGTGTTAGCCAGGATGGTCTCGATCTCCTGACCTCGTGATCCGCCCGTCTCGGCCTCCCAAAGTGCTGGGATTACAGGCTGAGCCACCGCGCCCGGCCAAGAGGGAGATTTTAAATCCATCAGCATAATTGTGATGAATGCCAGAAAGAAGAATGTGTGTGATGGGGAGGGGACCTAAGTTATTGTCTCATATTTTAATACTTTCACAGGCAATAACTAAATACTTAGAAGCTTGAACCAACACACACCTTTAAGCCAATTTTGGCAAGCTAGGAGTTGAGCACATTTTAGCAGGTCCTTTGCTTGGGATCTCACGCTAAGCAGCTGGGCTGCATCCTCATCTGAGGTTCTACCAGGACAGAATCCATTTCCAGGTCCGCTGAGGTTATTGGCAGAATTCATTTCCTCGGACCCGCTTGGCAAGGGCCCAGCTTTTTGCTTCCTTGCCTACTGGGCCCCTCCAAAGGTCTTTTCTCAGCACAGCAGCTCCCTCCTGCAGCTCCTGCAGGTGGAACCTTTCTCTCTAGTGTGCGAAGGTGATGAACTGTGACAGTGATATCCCATTGTTTTTGCCAGGCTCTGTGGTTTAGAAGCCAGTCACCGGTTTTGTTCGTACCCAAGGTCAGGAAGACTATGTAAGGGCATAGGTCATTGGGGGGGTCAGTCACTTTAGGGTGTGGCTGCCACCACTGAATTTGGTGAGACTTTAAGGGTTGGTAGGAGCTGGCCAGGTACAGGGGTGAGGGTGTGTCAGGCAGGGGTTAGGGCATGGAGGAGGATGCAGAGGCCTGCACCCTGGAATGTCCTTTCACTCCTTGAGGTTTTGTTCTCCTGATCCCTTAGTACATCCCAGAACACGGTGGGGCCCTAGCAGGGGAGAGGTAGGGAAGCATGTGTTGTTCATCTGGGGACCTTGTTAGGCAAATCAGATTAGCGGCCAGGCTTTCAGTGGTGGGTGTGAGCGTGGAAGTGATGAGTGTGCAGGTGTATGTGGAAACAGCAATGGGGATGGGGTCAGCCCCAGCCACCATGAGACCTTAACTGTGCATCCACCCATCCCAGCAGCCTCCCTGAGTGAGTGCCTTCAGGGTGCAGTTCCTGTTTTATACATGGAAGTGAATCAGAGTGGGACACTGCCTTGCCTTAGAGAGGTCACACTAATACTTCTCCTCCTCCTCCTCTTCCTCCTTCTTCTTCTGTTTTTTTTTTTTTTTAATTTGTGACAGAGTCTCGCTCTGTTGCCCAGGCTGGAGTTCAGTGGTGTGACCTTGGCTCACTGCAACCTCTGCCTCCCATGTTCAAGCAATTTTCCTGCCTCAGCCTCCTGGGTAGGGTAGCTGGGATGATAGGCATATATTGCCATGCCTGGCTAATTGTCGTATTTTAGTTTCACCATATTGTCCTGGCTCGACCCAGTCTCCTGGGCTCAAGTGATCTACCCGCCTCAGCCTCCCAAAGTGCTGTGACTACAGGCGTAAGCCACCACACCGGGCGAGAGGTCACACTTCATGCCAAGTGGGTGGCAGCCACTCAGACAGCACCCCAGCTAGCGCTGGGAGTGAGGGGTGCTCAGCGTCCTAGGAAGGCAGAGGGCTGCATGAGAGGTCAGGGAGGAAGGACTGGAGGAGGATTTGAGATTTTCACCTCTGCAGTTGGGTGGATGGAGGGGCTGTTTACAGAGAATCACAAGAATATGGATGAGCAAGTTAGGGCACTAATAAAGCACTCTGTTTTGGCCCACGAAAAATTTGAGATGCTTCCCTGTGTCCAGCTGGGGCTTTGGGAAAGGTGAGGGCTGGGCATCTGACTGGGATGGATGTCTCTGGCAGGCAGCAGAGCATGTGGATAGTTTGTGAAGCCCGGAAGGGCATGAGATTTCCTGTTGCAGTGCCCACTGCAAATAGAAGGGCATTTGGCCAGAGCCCAGACATATACAAGTTGGGCAGAGAATGGGGTGGGTCCCCGGTACCCACAGAGGAGCAGCTATGGAGGTCCAGAAAAACCAAGGGTGTGGGGTCACATGATGCAGGAAGCTCAAATAAGACAAGGAAAGAGGTTTTAAAGACTATCAGGGCTGGGGACAGTGGTTCATGCCTGTAATCCCAACACTTTGGGAGGCTGAGACGAGAGGATAGCTTGAGGCCAGGAGTTTGAGATCAGCCTGGGCAATATAGTTAGACCTCATTTCTATAAATAAATGAATACGATTGGTAGTTGGCATTTCAGGCGAGGAACAGAAAACACATGAAAGCTCTGAGGCAGGAAAGGGAAGTGATTAGTTCTCGCTCCTGGTTCCTTTATCAGACCTTAAAGAGATGCAGAGACATTTCAGGTACTCCTTGGTCGAGCTCCTTCAGGGAAGGCCTAAGTTCGCTTCTACTTCCCATCTATTATTATTATTATTTTTTGGAGACAGAGTCTCACTCTGTCGCCCAGTCTGGAGCGCATGCAATGGCACCATCTCAGCTCACTGTAACCTCCTCCTCCCGGGTTCAAACGATTCTCCTGCTTCAGCCTTCCCAGTAGCTGGGACCACAGGTATGCGCAACCACGATCGGCTAAGTTTTTGTATTTTTAGCAGAGATGGGGTTTCATCTTGTTGGCCAGGCTGGTTTCGAACTCCTGGCCTCAAGTGATCCACCTGCCTTGGCCCCACAAAGTGCTGGGATTACAGGCGCCGCCACCGCGCCCGGCCCTACTTCACTCCTAACGCCCACCATACGTGCTTCCAAATGTTTGCTGAATGACAAGGTGAACGAGTGAATGGGACTACGTGACTTCGGGCAGCAGGGAATCCTATTCCTTGGACCTCAGTTTCACTTTTTGGAAAGCAAGCCTGTCTCTCCCTCTCTGGCCTAAAAGCCTGAGTTCTGGGCTTGAGATGAGCCTGTCCTGTAGAGCAGACTCCAGGTGGAGGTTGAGCTGGGTCTTGTAGGAGGCCAGGATCCGGCCAGCACTTGGCTCCGGTCCTCTCGCGAGACCCCGCATGCCCAGTCCCAGCGCCGCGGACCCAACCTCCGTTACCTAAGGCCCCGCCCTCTCTGCAGAGGTCGCTCCCCATTGGCCGGGGGGCGGGTCCTGGGCGCCTGGCTCCGCTGGGGGCGGGGCGGCGGGCGGCGGGCGGGGCCCTCTACACCTGCGTGGTGTGTGTCCCGGCCTCAGCCCTGCGCCAGCTGCAGCTCCTTGATCCGAGCCGGATCCTGAGCGGGGAACACGGGCTGAAGAGGCGGCGGCGGCGGCGGCCCCTCCCAGGGGCTCCCTTGTTGAGGCTGCGGCGTCTCTGTGGGCTGCTCAGCTGCGCTCTAGTCGGCCCAGGCGCCGCGGCGAGGAGCTAGGGCTGGGAGGCGGCGGCCCGAGGTGAGACTGGGCGACGGGCGACGGGGTCTCCGGACCGGGCGGGGGTCTCTGCGCCGGGCTTGGCGGCTCCGAGCTGGGCTCCGCAGGGTCCGGGGTCAGGATCCCGGGTCCGTGCGCCTGGGCTTTGTCTCCGCCTCGGGTGGCACCGGGGGCTTCGCGTCTGCTGCGATACCACGTGGGCCAGCGCGGGGGTCCCGGGCGCCCTGCGGGTGCGGGCCGGTCCCCACTGCTCCCCGGCTCCCCGCGTCTGCCGCGGAGGGGACTCCATGGACCCCGGCGTTGGCTTCTGCCCGGTCCTCCGCGGCCTGGCTGGTCCCCGCGTGCGGCCCAGTGGGTCCTGCATGGACCCACTCATGGAACGGGGTCCGGGTCACGGCGTGTGGAGACTCCAACGCCCTCCCCGCCCTCCCTCGCAGTGAGGCTGCTTCGCCAGACTCACCGAGGGGACTGCGCGGACCCTCAGACGAGGGAGTCCGTGACTCTGGGTGGGGGCTCTTTCCTGGCCCCGCATGATGGCTTCCTGAGTGTTTTGTCACTTATCTAGGTGGCTGCGTGGACCCGCGCGAGTGGGTCCTGGCTGCCCTACTAGTGGGGCTGTGCACAGCCCTGTGACTCGTCTGGGTCGACCCCGCCTGGGACGCGCGTGTTGTGGGGGTCTGTGCGCGGGGTGCGCGGTTGCTGGGGGCGCACTGCCCCCGCCCCGTGATTTATCCTCTCACTTGCTGGGCGGGAGAAAGCGAAAGGCGCGGGCCCGGAGCTGTCGCGCAGCGGCCTCACCGACCTCTGCCCAGGCCGGCGGTCCCGGGGGGTGAGGCGTTGTCACCGCGCGTCTCACCCCCGCACTTCCTGCTCTGGCCTTCGGCTGGGCTCTGATTGGTGGGTGCAGGGCCCTTCTGCCTGGCTCTTCTTGATTTCTTCTGTTAGTAATGGGAAGAAAAAAAAATCTGGAAAGCCAGATTGAACTTTGTAGCTCTCAGCGCCTGGAGAGTGAAGAAACTCTCCAAGAATTTGGCGGGCTGAAAATGCGTTTCAAGGAGGAGCATCCACACCCACGGAATGAGGCCAAGGCAGTTACAGTTAGAGGTCAGATTTATGAGGGGGGAGCCAGGGTGAGGTCCATAGGTGGGGAGACTCCGACCTCAGCTTGATGGGGAGACCTGATGCTGCCCCTCAGACGCGTATTTCTCAGCCACCAGAGAAAGTGGAATCACTCCTTAGTGAATGCTTCCATCAAACTTTTGAAAAACCTGTAATGTCCCAGGAAGCATAATCGAACTGGACAGTTTTCCCCTTTTAAGAGTGTTAAACTCCTGGAGACAAACAGCAGAAGGCTCAAGGAGTCCAAATACTCAACCTGAAGTTCTTTCTGAACAACAGATGGTGTATAAGTAACAGGCATACGAGACAAAACTGAACTAATCACTGCAGCTGTGGCTCCTAGCCCTGTAGCATGTCATGCAGGCCCTTTTGCCTTCTCTGCCTTCCGCTGTCCCAGACCCCAAGGCTACAGCGCACCTCCAGACATCAGCTCCTGCTGACTCATTGCTGTGAACTCTGTATTGGTGGCTCCCTTCTCTCTGAAGTTTTGCTTGTTCTCCTGAAGTCCTGGTCTTTAAGAGCTTATGATCTGCAGGGATAGATTGGCTTTGGGCAGTACATAGTTAACTGCAGCACAGCTTGAAAAATGCTCTGATAGAGGTGGGCAGGCAGTTTGTACCTGCGGGTAAGTGCGAGGTCCTTTTTCAATACCATGAATCCAAGTATTCATGCTATTTAAAATCTGCAATTCTTTGACTCTCCAGAGGGCTTTAGATTAATTTTTTTTCTATTACTTCCTAGTGTTTGTTGCATAGTTCAGAGTACTTGATTACAACTTACCAGGTCGGCTGGGTGCGGTGGCTCACGCCTGTAATCCGAGGACTTTGGGAGGTCTAGGCAGGCGGATCACTTGAGGTCAGGAGTTCGAGACCAACCTGGCCAACATGGTGAAACCCTGTCTCTACTAAAAATAGAAAAATTAGTTGGGCGTGGTGGTGGGCACCTGTAATCGCAGCTACTCAGGAGACTGAGGCAGGAGAATAGCTTGAACCCAGGAGGCGGAGGTTGCAGTGAGTGAAATGGCTCCACTGCACTCCAGCCTGGGCCATAGAGTGGGACTTCCTCTCAAAACAAAAACAGAAACAATGTACTGGGTCTACCTCCGGCTCTGGAATTTTCCTGGAAGGTCTTCTCTTCTGGGCTTCATTTTTCTCACCTTTCAGGATCGTAAACGGCATAATTTCCAAGAATTGTTGCCCTACACCTTTAATTCTTTCAAGCAAATATAGCAGAGAAAAATTCTCTTCCCCACAATGGTGTAAGGAAGTCTCTCACAGAAGGGGACACTTGGGTATGGAGAAGACACATGGTATATATATATATATTTTTTTTTTTTTTTTTTGGAGTCGGAGTTTTGCTCTGTTGCCCAGGCTGGAGCGCAGTGGCAGGATCTCCCCTCACTGCAAGCTCCACCTCCTGGGTTCACTCCATTCTCCTACCTCAGCCTTCCAAGCAGCTGGGACTATAGGTGCCTGCCACCACGCCTGGCTAATTTTTTGTATTTTTAGTAGAAGCAGGATTTCACTGTGCTAGCCGGGATGGTCTCCATCTCCTGACTTCATGATCTGCCCGCCTCTGCCTTCCAGAGTGCTGGGGATTACAGGTGTGAGCCACTGTGCCTGGCCGACAGAGGCTATATTTTTGAGCTCTACATTTCAGAGTTCTTTTCTCTAGCCCTGGCCTGAGTCCCAAACAGGGAACTTAATTCACTCTATCACTGAAGTATACTCTTGCTTTGATGCCATTGCTATGTTGTCCTAGAGATTTGCTGTGGCTGCCAGGAGTGTTTCATAGTTAAGAACTGATGCAACCTCTCTTTTGTCAGTTTATGAGTCTATAAACCATCTTGTTTCCTTTAGTATTATCTCCCTGGAACTGGAAGGTCAGAGATGAAGTTTTCTTAGATTCTAAGTCTCAGTCTTTGGTATCTACCTTTGTCTGTCTCCCATGTCACCTGCTGTTTTTTTTTTCCCACCTGTTTTTCATTTTAATGTTTTTATTAGATAGGTGTCTATTATTGCAGGCTACCTCAACACATTTTTGGATGTTGACAGGATATAAGTGTGAATAATATGTAAAAGATGACGTACTCTAGTTCTTTTGAGCAGAGGATTTGGTTTCGATAAGTGGCCCTAATAAAGCTTTTGTTAAGTCCAAGTACTTTGTGAACTTCAGTTCCCTCACCTGTAAAATGGAGTTAGTTCTTAGTGATACCTGTTCTGCCTAACTCAGGAGATTGTTTTGAGGATGAAATGAAATCATGAATGTAATGGAATTTTGTAAATTTTAAATGAAATATTGTATTACCTACGATTTTTTTTAATGCCGTATTAAGAATGGAATGAATCTGGGTTTTCCTTTGAAATCTCAAATGTTTAATGTACAGAGAAGTTTTAATGTGTCTGTTGGGGAGCTTCATTAGGATTGTTTTCTATCTTTAATTGGCCAGTATTGTTTTATATTTTAGCATTTTTGGGGAGCATCAAAATTTGTGTTTCAGTTATCATTAATTTTTTTACAAAGTTATTGAATGTGCCTGATTTAGTCTTTAACAATCTCCTCAATTATTTACATTCCCATGTAAAAAATGAAGTAATGAGCGTCCATGTAAATAACATTCCCATGCTTAGTGAAGCATAATTTCTTGACATTGCAGTTTCTAAGTGCCCTGTCTTGAGGTTGGGAAAGCTAAAGGACAGTTAAAGGGCAGTCAGAGGTCAAGGTCAGCAAAGCATCACCTTTGGCATTTGAAATCCAGCAGCAGGTATCACAGTGAACCCCATTCCAGCATCCAGGAAGTTTCTCTGCCCTGCCTCTCCTCCAGCCACCTCAGAATCTGTGTCTGCAGTGTTGGTCCTGCTTTCCTGTCTCTCCTCTGCCTTTTCTTTCTCTTCACCAACTTCTACCGAGTGCCTCTGATGTCCCAGACAGTGGCAGTGGGAGTACAAAGGCTAATAAACCTGGCCCTGGTCCTCAGATTTATTTTTCTGTGCAGATATTAAGTTATACTGTCATATATAGTGTTGACAAACATTGATACAGATTTCCTGTGAAGTGCAGAAGCACCGTCGTAGAAGCAGAGATGCAGAGGCAGCCCTGGTGACTCACACATGGAGAGCTGTAGTTCTTGGTCTAGTGGGATAAACTGACCTGGACATCATTTCAGTGCAGCGGAGTGAGTGCTGGGATGGGCTCCCTCGGGGCATCTGGGGCTGGGTTTGTCTGGTGTTTAGTCTCCTGCCTGGTCCTTAGAGTTTATCAGTAAGATGAGCATTGGGAGGTTTCTAAGTGAAAGGAAAGGCAATCACTTACCTGAAACCTGAAATTTGTAGGTGTTCTGGGCCATTTGTAATTCACTGAATCCGTTTTGTCACAGCAAGTCTATCATCTCTTTTGGATGGAGTGTGGCCAGCCCTGCCTTGCGATGTAAGGAAATCGGGAAACGCTTGTCAGGTGACAACACCATGCCAGACACTCTTCTAGGGGTTTCCACGTGAATCACTGTATTCATTTCTGTTGATGCTTTACCACATTTCCACATATTTCGTGGCTTAAAACAATTGAAATTGTATCATCCACAGTTCTGTAGGGCAGAAGTCTGATGTGGGTGTCACTGGGCAAAAATCACCTTGTGGTCTGGGCTGCATTCCTCATTGGAGAATTGTTTCCAAGCGCTTTTGGCCAAATCTAGTTCCTTGTGGTTGCAGGACTGAGGTGTCTGTTCCCTTGCTGGCCATCTCTTGGGGGCTGCCCTCAACTCCTGAGGCCTCTATCTGGTCTTTGCATGTGGTCCCATCAGCTCAGGACTAGCTGGGCCAGGGACCTGGTCAGGCTCTCCAGTTCCCCTGTGTGCATTTCTCTTCCTTCACTCGGAGGAAGTTCTATGCCCTATTTTAAAATATTTTATTGGGATGGAGTCTTTGCACTGTTGGCCATGCTGGAGTGCAGTGGCGTGATCTCAGCTCACTGCAACCTCTACCTCCCGGGTTCAAGTGATTCTCCTGCTTCAGCCTCCTGAGTAGCTGAGACTACAGGTGCCCGCCACGATACCCGACTAATTTTTGTATTTCTAGTAGAGATGGGGTTTCACCATTTTAACCAGGGTAGTCCCCATCTCTTGATCTCGTGATCCGCCTGCCTTAGCCTCTCAAAGTGCGGAGATTACAGGCGTGAGCCACCTCGCCTGGACAGTTCTATGCTCTTAGAGGCTCATGGGATTAGATTGCACCTCCCTGGATAGCCCAGGATCCTTCTCCTAAGGCCTGTGGCAAAGCCCTTTTGCTGCGTGACATAGTCACAGGTCTCGGGGGTTGGAATCTCCCACCACAGTTACCGATCCACTTACTACAGCAGCCTGGGAGGTGCTTTCCATTGCCTCTGGTTAACAGATACCTTTTTTTTTTTTTTTTCAAATTGGCAGGAACATGAATGTTCTTCTTTTTTTTTTTTTTTTTTTTTGAGATGGAGTCTCATTCTGTTGCCCGGGCTGGAGTGCAGTGGTGCGATCTTGGCTCACCACAACTTCCACTTCCCGGGTTCAAGCAGTTCTCCTGCCTCAGCCTTCTGAGTAGCTGGGACTACAGGCACGTGCCACCAAGCCCGGCTAATTTTTGTATTTTTAGTGCAGACAGGGTTTCAGTATGTTGACCAGACTGGTCACAAACTCCTGACCTCGTGATCTACCCACCTTGGCCTCCCAAAGTGATAGGATTACAGGCATGAGCCACCGCACCCAACCATGAAGATCCTTGTTAAACGAAAAAACCGTTCCTCTGACTTGATGTGAGGCTGTTGGTGAGATTGATAGCAGTGGAGACAGGTCCGTCAGAAATGGAGCTAAACTTTGTGTTTTGGAGTATTTTGATGGCCTGCCCTGATGATGTAAGTTTTGTTAAGAAGTCATTAGAGTAATTCCTCCACTGGAAGAAACACCCATATGGGGAATTTGGGACCTTGCCTTTTCAAGTTTTACACAAAGGACTCTCCATGGGTGAAAAGGACATGATTCCAGGTCCATTTCTAGAATGGAAACAGCTGCATCAACCCAACAGCGATTCACATTCCTGAGTTTGAGAGAATCCGATTGTTTCAAGGCTGAAGCCAAAAGCCCAATAAACAATGTTTGTACCTTTTTTCATAGTTAGGAATTAGGTGCATCCTGTGGTCAAGAAAATAACTGATGGTGGTCACCAAGTAGTTTAAAACCAAGCAGGACCTCATTTTATCATGTGGGTGTTTTTGATTTTTTAAATGAAGTTTTTATTTTCCTGTGCAATAAATGACAAGCTCTGACTTGAAATACACTTCCTTTAATAAACCAGAATCTAGGGCCAGGCACGGTCGCTCACACCTGTAATCCCAGACTTTGGGAGGCCGAGGAGGGCAGATCATGAGGTCAGGAGATTGAGACCAACCTGGCTATAGTGAAACCCTGCCTCTACTGAAAATACAAAAATCATCCGGGCATGGTGGCAGGCGCCTGTAGTCCCAGCTACTCGGGAGGCTGAGGTAGGAGCATGGCGTGAACCCGGGAGGCAGAGGTTGCAGTGAGCCGAGATCACACCACTGCACTGCAGCCTGGACGACAAAGCGAGACTCTGTCTTCAAAAAAAAAAAAAGAAAAAAGAAATCAGAATCTATAATCCTAAGGTTCTTAACCCAGCTTTCAGAAATTTATGACGTCCCCAAAATCCTGTGCAACAATTTTGTGTATTTGCATCCATGTGTTTATGGGGAGACGATTTATAGCTCTCCATACATTTTCAAAGTGGTTGGATTCCAAAAAATTTTAGAGTACGCCACTTGGACCTACAGGTGTGGTGGCTCACACCTGTAATCCCAGCACTTAGGGAGGCTGAGGCAATAGGATCCACTGAGGTCAGGAGTTTAAGATCAGCAACATAGCGAGACCTCCAACTGTACCAAAGAAAAGAAAAAAATGCTGGACGTGGCGGTGCACACCTGTGGTTCTAGCTACTCAGGAGGTTGATCACCTGATCCCAATAATTTGAGGCTGTAGTAAGTTAGAATTGTACCACAGCACTCCAGCCTGGGCAACAGATTAAGGCCCTCTCTCAAACAAAAACAAAAAACCATATCACTTAATATACTATTGTTGTTGGTCAAGTATCAGATTTTGATTAAAAATTAAATACTCTTGTTTTTTTTTTTTTTTTTTTTTTTTGAGACCGAGTCTCATTCTGTCACCCAGGCTGGAGTGCAGTGGTGTGGTATCCGCTCACTGGAAGCTCTGCCTCCTGGGTTCACACCATTCTCCTGCCTCAGTCTCCTAAGTAGCTGGGACTACAGGTGCCCGCCACCACGCCTGGCTAATATTTTGTATTTTTAGTAGAGATGGGGTTTCATCGTGTTAGCCAGGATGGTCTTGATCTCCTGACCTTGTGATCTGCCCACGTTGGCTTCCCAAAGTGCTGGGATTACAGGTAAATACTCATTTTTAGCAAAGTGGTACAGGCATACAGGTCTAAGAGTCAGAAATTAACAAGTCTTAGGACAATACCCAGCAATTCCCTACCTTACCCTTCTCTACTCTGATCCCTGCTCCTTGGAGGTTACTGTGTTTATGTTTTAGCTTGTTCTTCTAGATTGCGTGAAAGACAGGGAGATGTCCTACTGTGGAAGACAAGGATTCAGGTTGCTTACCCTTCCCGCTCCTCCTGTTGCCCACGTTTTTCTCCCCCATCCTCTCAGTATAATTATTGTGATAGTGAGGCCAGGCATGGTGGCTCGTGACTTATCTCAGATTTTTGGGAGGCTGAGGCGGGCAGATCACTTGAAGCCAGGAGTTGAAGGCCAGCCTGGTCAACACAGTGAAACCCTGTCTCTACTGAAAAATGCCAAAATTAGTCAGTTGTAGTGTCGCACACCTGTACTCCCAGCTACTCAGGAGGGTGAGGCACAGGAATTGCTTGAACCTGGGAGGTGGAGGTTGCAGTGAGCTGAGATCGCACCATGAGCTGAGACCGCACCACTGCACTCCAAACTGGGCAACAGAGATAGACTCTGTCTCAAAAAAAAATGATCATGATAGTGGGATACACAGTACAATAGTGTATCTATTTAGTATTCTTCCTGGTTTTTGGGCCGGAGCTTGTAAAATCATTGTAGCTTCCTGAGCGATAGGAACATCATTGGTTGTCATATTTGGTCTTAGGTTTCAATACCTGAGATAAGATCTTCTAAGACTTTTGGAATCTCTGGGGTGATAGGAGTGTCTTTGTATGATAATGAGATGACAGGTGGCTTTGGGCCCCTGGACAGGTTCAGGATCAGGGCTGGTTGCCAGAAAGATGAGTCATGATTAAAGAGTTGGATGGATCAGCCTCACCCCTACCTGTGGGAGGGGAGACGAGACAGGCTGGAGATTGAGCTAGTCACGGGTGGCCAATGACTTAATCATGTCTGTTACAAAAACTCCATAAATCCCTGTAAATATTGGGTTTGGAGAGCTTCTGGTTTGGTGAACTCATTTGCTGCTGGGGAAGAGGCACTTCCAGGGATGGCATGGGAGCCCCGACCTCTCTGCCCCATGGTGTGCTCTGTGCGTCTCTTGCATTTGGCTGTTCCTGTGTTCTCTTCTTTGTAATAAACCGGTAAGAGTAAGTGCCAAGCACTTTGCGTCTGTCACCTCAGGTGTTGTGGACAGTTGACCGGTTGAAGAATGCATTGCTATTATGTGAGGAACATTGGCCTTTGAAAAAGCAGAACTAGATCCACGTTCTTGCCTGGTAACTGTAACTATCATCTAGTTTGTAAAGGGGAATGCAGTTCACTGAAAACTTCTTATGACAGTGGGGAAAGGATTGGGGTGTCTGCATTGGTTTGTGTCATATAGGTCATATGAAAGAGCATTTAGGCTGGAGAGAAACTTTTCATCTCTCTAACTCTACTTTCACAGGACAATTCCATCATGATTTGAAGATTTTTGAGTCAAAACTACGTTGTTCTGCTATATGTTTTGGGGCAAATTTATACATACAATTTGCTTAAATATTTCAGAGAATACAAGAATATATGTGTGGGGTAAAAATCTGAAATTTGCATTCCCCCTTCTGTAGAAGTAACCATTGTGAATAGTTAAGTCTGTATTCCAGCTATTTTGTATATTATAAATACACTGTGAATATATGAGTGTATATATACATATATGTTTTATTTTTAGAGATGGAATATTGCTGTGTTGCCCTTGCTAGTCTCAAGCTCCTGGGCTCAAGTGACCCTCTCGCCTCAGCCTCCCAAAGTTTTGGAATTACAGGTGTGAGCCACCGTGCCTGGCCTGCATGCGTATATTTACTAATTGCGAAGTTACTCTGTTCAATACGTTTCTGTTGAACTCCCCCATGTGCCAAGCATTGTTCTAAAGACCTTTTACGCACTAATTCACTTAATTTTTAGAGCAGCTCTATTATTGTGGCCCTTTTACAGTGAGGAAACTGAACCACAGAGAGGCTGGGGACGTTGTCTAACATCACACAGCCAGTGCTGTTGGAATTGAGGTTTGAACCCAGACAGCTGGCTTCAGATCTCTTAGCTGTTATCATAGATGACACACCCAAACCTTAGGGCCACCTCCCAAGCCTTGCCTGAGCTCTGCCTGAGCTCTGTGAGAGCCATGTATGTGAGGTTTCTTTCCTTTTTAAGGACACAAGTCTTGGAATTGTCCCAGACCCTGGTGGGACCTCTTGAGGACCAAAACAGGGATTCTTCAAGCCTGCCCCAAGGCCAGATCTCTGATTTAGCTACTTGGAAGGTAGACGTGGAAGACAGTAATTTTGCCAGAACAAAAAGTCAGGATGGCTGGGCTGACTCGGCCAGATGCGTGGCTCATGCCTGTAATCCCAGCACTTTGGGAGGCCAAGGCAGGTGGATCACCTGAGGTCGGGAGTTCGAGAGCAGCCTGGCCAACAAGTTGAAACTCTGTCTCTACTAAAAATATAAAAATTAGCTGGGCATGGTGGTGGGTGCCTGTAATCTCAGGTACTTGGGAGGCTGAGGCAGGAGAATTGTTTGAACCCGGGAGGCAGAGGTGGCAGTGAGCTAAGATTGCACCACTGAACTCCCACTTAGGTGACAGAGTGAGACTCCGTCTCAAAAAAAAAAAAAAAAGAGGGAAAGGGAATAGCTGGGCTGACTCATCCTAGGGAAGAGGCCCTATAGCAGCCGTAGGTCCTTGGGCACTTGGGTGGAAAAAAGGAAGGAAAAGATTCACCCATGTTGGTGATCTGGACTGCAGAAACCACATTAAACAGTCCACGTCCTGGAGCCTGGCCACCCCATTTGCTTCTCTTCTCCTTGGGTAGAGGGTGTGGGGAGCTTTCTACCCTGAAGGCTGAGCAGTGCAGCTTTTAACCAGGGTAGGCATTTGTCTGTCCCTGGGAATGCAGACAGCATTCTCATAATCAGCCCAAATACTCCTGAACAGCTTTTCATAGGGTGGGGCGGGGCAGAGGGTCATTTTGTCTCATAGGTCCCTTTTCCACTTTCACTGCTGATAACCGTGTTACAGATTAAAGTTTTGTTTTTGATACTGAAGAGGGCTTAAGAGAGTGAGCTATTATAGCACATCTAAGTCTGCTAAAATAGAACCACGGGGTAGTGTAGGAAAATCTCTTCTAAATTATGGATCATATATGGTGAACGTTAGAAGCCATGTGTACCTAAGTTGAAAAATCAAAACGTGTCTTGTATTTGGGTGACCCCGGTAAGTCTGGATCCCACTGCACCTTGTGTGAACACAGGATGCTGAGGTGTAGGGATCAACAGGCTTTTTCTGGATGTCTTCGCTTCTCCTTTGGGGTAAAGTGGGGCGGCAGTAGGAGCGCACAGCTGTTGGGCCCCTAATATTTGTCAGCTGGTTTACATGTGGGATTCCATTTAATGCAATCTTGGAGGTAAAATTATTTTATTGAAGATGAAGATAGAGGCTTAGAGAAGTTAAGGAAATTGTTCAAGGTCACGTCATTTGTTGTTGCTGTTTTTTTGTTTTTTTTTTTCCCGAGACAGAGTTTTGCTCTTCTTGCCCAGGCTGCAGTGCAATGGCGCGATCTCGGCTCACCACAACCTCTGCTTCCCAGGTTCAAGTGATTCTCCTGCCTCAGCCTCCCGAGTAGCTGGGATGACAGGCATGCGCCACCACGCCAGGCTGATTTTGTATTTTTAGTAGGGACGGGGTTTTTCCATGTTGGTTAGGCTGGTCTTGAACTCCCAACCTTGGGTGATCCGCCCAACTCGGCCTCCCCAAGTGCTGGGATTAGTGGTGTGAGCCACCACGCCTGGCCAAGGCCATGTGATTTCTTAAGTGGAAAGAAAAAGCACTTGATGATCTCAAGTTTGACTTCAAGGCCCTTGATCTTTCCATAACACTGGTTCCTTCCCAGGTTGGTCGGAGTGACTGAAGAACTCAAGGAAGCTGGGTTTTGTGGAAAGAAGACCTGAGGGGTGTATGGTCTTTCCAGGCTTGGAATCTGCCATGCTGGGCTTCTGAATTGTATAGCTTGGCCATATAGAGAGAAGCCCGTCATTTAAGATTTATTCTTTGGGGGAGATAAAGGAAGGCCGCCCACATGAGACGGGCAGAGGCGACTTTCTCAGAGCTGCTGTGGCAAGGGAGTCGGCACCGTCACTTGCGTGTGGCAGAGACTGACATGTAAGTGAGTGCGGATGAAGAGTGGGGAAGCTTCAGGATGGAAAAGAACGGCTCCCAGTGGAGGCTGTTGTGGGGGCTGGAGGCGGCTGTGCAGAAGTGGGGTGTCCTATGTGATTGGTTAGGGGTGCATTTGGCTTTCTCTGAGTGATCCCAACTGAAAATAGGGGCGAAAATTAGGGTGGCTGTCAGTTTTGAGTCAAGTCCTGGCCACGTGGGACAGAGTTGTGGCTTAGTTTCTGGGTTGTTGAGAGAGAGCAGTCTGGCTTCCTGTTTGATGTACTAGCCAGGCTGGCCTCCTGGCTGTTTACTCTAGATAGGGGTTGGGTTCCTGGGTGGGCAGCTACAGGTTGTGGTCTGAGTTCTGTCTGTATACACATGATCAGGCATGGTCTGTGTGTATATTCAGTCCCTCATTTTTCTTGTCAGTAAAAATATCAAATGACAAATTGGATACATTGGGAACTTTTTAGATGTCTGTGTCCCCTGGAGGAAGTTTTCACGTTCACATTTAATCAGAATGAATATAAACAACTGGGCCATTTATCTTGAAGATTTAAAATAGGAAATCTTCAACAATACTACCTCAGCGCCATTGCCTCTCTGTCCATCGTTAGGGAATGTGTTTTTATCCACCGCCGGCTCATCGTCCGCCAGTTTGTGGTTGATCCCCTTCTCTATACGTCTTGTCTTGTGTGCATCTCATTGTTTGCTAGTGTTAGCTTTCTCCTTCGTCAGTGTAGTTTATTTGTGTAGCCTCTCTTGGTAGGAAGTTATTTGTGGAATTTGTGAATGGAAGGGACCTTGGAGGTCTGCCAGGTCAGCCCAGTGACTTTCAAGATAAATGGAAATACAGGGAACTGTTCCAGCTTCTTTGGTGGCCAAAGCAGGAATAGAAAGCAGTGTTCTTTGTGCCACAATGTCATTGGAAGACAACTCAATGTGGGCCTAAAATGCAGAGTAACTAACTTTCATTTATTTCTGCTTCTGACTCTTGTTATCAGACATTTTAAATGGACCTTAATGTGTTAGCAGAAATATGAAAAGTCCTGACTTGTTTACATAGAAGGTACTTTGTCGCCTACTCATTCGGTTGCTTTTTCAACAGGATTGAAAAGACATTGTTATAAACTGAATGTTTATGTCTCCCCCAGATTCTTGTACTGGAGCCCTAAGTGCCAGTGTGATGGTAGTGGGGGATAGGACCTTTGGGAGGTGATTAGAGTTAGATGAGGTCATGAGCGTGGGCCCTGGTCTGACAGGATTAGTGCCCTTAGAAGAAGAGAAACCAGGCCGGGTGTGGTGCCTCACACCTGTAATCCCAGCACTTTGGGAGGCCGAGTGGACAGATCATAAGGTCAGGAGATTGAGACCATCCTGAAACCCTGTTTCTACTAAAAATACAAAAATCAGTTGCGTGTGGTGGCACGTGCCTGTAATCCCAGCTACTCGGGAGGCTGAGGCAGGAGAGTTGCTTGAACCAGGGAGTCGCAGATTGCAGTGAGCTGAGATTGTGCCCCTGCACTCCAGCCTTGTGACAGAGTGAGACTCTGTCTCAAAAAAATAAAATAAAATAAAAAGAGAAAACAGAGAGCTCCCACTGCCCTGGTGTGAGGAAACCAGAGAAAGGTGGCTGTCTGCAAGCCAGGAAGAGGTCCCTGTCCCGGAACTCAGTTGGCCGACACCTTGATCTTGGACTTCCAGCCTCCAGAGCTGTGAGAAATAAACTAATGTTTAAACCACACAACCTATGGTGTTTTTTATGGTATTTGCCTATGGTATTATGGCCACCTGATTTGACTGATACAGAGATGGTTCCAGAATACTGTAGCCTGTGTTTAAGTTGGTGATGCTATGAAAATAAATGTGGTAGTTCATTCCTTTATATAAAGATAGCGCTGTGAACCCAGGGCCTTTGCTCACGTCTTAGTTGACTTGTCTTCTTATAATAGCTTCCTAATTTCTCTTTTCCTTCTCTTATTTATATTATATATCTGGATTAAATCATATATGGTATGATTTTATACTTTATAGCTATACAAACTTTTAGTGATTTTATTTCATTTTATTTGATTTTTGAGACATGCCCTTGCTCTGTTGCTCAGGCTGGAATGCAGGCGTGCCATCACAGCTCACTGTAACCCTAAATTCCTGGCTCAAGTGATCCTCCCACCTCAGCCTCCTGAGTAGCTGGGACTACAGGTGTGCTATCCTGCCTAGCTAATTTTTAAAATTTTGTAAGGACAGAGTCTTGCTGTGTTGTCCAGGGTGGTTTCAAGCTCCTGGCCTCAAGCAGTCCTCTCGCCTCAGCCTCTCAAAGCACTGGATTACAGGCATGGGCCACCACACCCAGCCCAGTGATTTTTCTTTGTTAAGATCAAGGACGGGTTCCCTGGCTTGGCATTCAAGGCTCATGATCCGGGCGTGATATGCAAGTTTGGGTTTCAGTGTTTCCATTCCCGCCATCAGCCTTGCACTCCAGCTTGTTGTCTAAGCCCTGTTCTGAAGCCCAGCCTGAGAGCTGCACTTAGAATTTATACCTTCTCATCTCTTCATCGTCTTCGCCTATGTTCTTATCTCCGTCTGGGACATCATCTCCACACTTCTGCCTCTTTAAATCTTCTCTATCCTTCAAGACTTGAAATACTCACTTCCTTTACACGATCCCCGCTCTGACATCCAAGCTAGAGTTAATCATTTTCCTTTGAACTCTGATAGTGCTTAATGTTTTTCATCCTTTCATTATGCAACAGTCCTGTGTGTTATGATAATATCTCCAGTTTTTCATAGTTACTTTGAAAATATTTAATGTAGTCATATATTTTGTATATGTAATATGAGTGACATTCAAAAGGTCCTGGACAGTGGAAGGCAGTCCTACTCCAGTCACTGCCCTGTGACCACTGTTGCCAGTTTTGTTTGTTTGTTTGTTTGTTTTTCCAAGATGGAGTCTTGCTCTGTCACCAGGTTGGTGTGATCTCAGCTCACTGCAACCTCCGCCTTCCGGGTTCAAGCGATTCTCCTGCCTCAACCTCCTGAGTAGCTGAGACTACAGGCGTGTGCCACCACGCCCAGATAAGTTTTGTATTTTTAGTAGAGACAGGGTTTCAGCATGTTGGCCAGGATGGTCTGGATATCTTGGCCTCGTGATCCACCTGCCTCAGCCTATCAAAGTGCTGGGATTACACGTGTGAGCGACTGCGCCCAGCCTATGTATCTTCTTTTTAAAAACACAGATGTTGGCATAAGATAAACACTGTTTTCCACCAGTTCCCCACTGGTAAATATTTAGGTTGTTCCCAACCGTTTGGATTAATCAATGCTGAGTTGTACGTAATTCTTGCATATTTGCATGAATATGTTCATAGGATGCATTGCTAGAAATGGAATTGTGGGATCCAGTTGTGCACATTTTAAATGTTGATGGGTGTTGCTCGATTCCCTTCCATTAGGGCCATACCGTTATCTCACTGTCAATGTGTAAGGGCGCCTATTTCTATTTCCTTGCCAACAGTTTCTTCTCAGCTGTTTTCTTTGACATCACACACACACAAATAGCCCTATTGTTCCAAAAACATGGACATTCTCCATTTCTACTTAAAGTGTGCGCACACTGACTGAAGCTCTGTGTTGCAGTGATGTGTGCCGCTAGGATTGTGGCTCTGTTTCGAATTTGCTAGCCAGGCTATAGCTTTCCAGTCAGGTATTTTTTGTTTTGTTCATGCTGTTGCTGCCGTTGGGCTGTGTGAATTTCCCTCCACTGGCCAGCTAGATTTCCTTTCCGGTAGACGGGCTTAGTGTCTCATCCGGCAGACCAGTTTCCTAGTGAGCTGGGCCGAGTGTCTCATCCAGCAGCCCTGTTTCCTGGTGACCTGGGCCGAGTGTCTCATCCGGCAGCCCTGTTTCCTGGTGATCTGGGCTGAGTGCCTCCATGAGAAGTTGCACCCATCTTCTCCAGTAATGCATCTTTTCACAGCAAGGAAAACATTTTCACCACGTTTCTAGTGGGACAGGCACTAGCTCTTTTCTGGGCATCAGGAGACCTGGCTTTGTTCTGGTTCAGGCAACAGCTGGTGAGTTACCAAAGACAAGTCACATCTGGCTCCTGGTCCTTTGCTTTATAAGTAGAATCACAGTCCGAATGGGCATCACTGCCGTGGTCTCTATGCAGTGCTGAGTGTTGTGGAGATGATGGCTAAGTGTCAGGGTGCATTTCCACCACTAGGGGATTATGGGCCAGCCAAAGACACAGGAGGAAAGCTAACAGCCCCGGGCAGGTGCACAGAACCAGAGGAGTTTGAAACGGTGATTCCAAGCTCCTTGGTGTGATTGATGTGATCACAATAAACATTTTATCTCTAAATCTTGGGCCATTGGACCAAGAGAAGAGAGAGAGAGCTGGTATTGGGTTGTAGTGAGAGGTGCATGGTTCGTGTGCCTGCTGAGCCTGGCTTGGACTGAATTCCATTGAATCCCATTCCATTTTACCTTCTGTTTCCACCTTTTTCATGCTCCTGCTTGTTTCTCCAGAGAAAATGCATAAATTGCTTTCAAAAACTTTACAAAAGCCATAGATGATTATTGAAAATAGTTCAAATGATATGGAAGACAGAAAGATAGTGAGTGTTTCTCTGTTGTTGTTTTGGATGAATGTGTCTTTGGGGTAGTCACTATTAACACTGGGTGTATTTCCTTCCAGATCTTTTCCAGTGTACCTACAAATATAAGTACACTTTGTAAAAAACAAAATAGTACCTGGTAAACATTGAGTCCCCCTACTCCCACTGCGCAGTCTATATGGACATCCTTTCATGGTGATACGATGAGACCTGATCGACTCCTTTTGTTCGCTGGAGTGCTAGGTAATAATAGCTACAGAGACCTCACCTTCAGTGGGCATTTACCATGTGACAGGGTCTGTGCTCCAGACAGGCTACATGAAGTGGGTCTTAAGGCTTTTTACAACAATGCTATGGGTGAACACAGTAATTGTTAACATTTTGCAAATGATAGAATTGCAGTAGAGAGAAGCAAAGCTACTTGCTGAAAGTCATGGCATGATTCCTGAGAGAGACAGAACACTTTTAAAACAATTGTTGTTATAGTCAGGTGATTTACGATCATTTGAAGAAATAGTGCATTCAGTGAATACATTTCAGGGTCTGGTACAGTCTGGGAGCTGTTCCTGAAAATGCACTGGGCTAGAGGTAAGGGAGCGGTCCATTGGCCCTGGGCCCCTAGTGCAAGGAGGGAGGTCCCTGAGAGAGGGGGCATGGAGAGGAGGTCTCTGAACAAACCTTGCAACATCCATTTCTGCTGAGTCTGGTCCGAGGTCTGGTTCTTGACATGTACACTTTTCAGATGCTTGGTTTTGATTTTTATCATGGCTCACCTGAGCAGCCATGGTTTGAAACTGCCTGGAGATGTGGTCTCCAGGCCAGTGCTATGCACATCCTTCCCGCTCCTGCAGGAGGGGAGTCATCCTGGGACTAGAGGGCTTCGCCTGTAATCAGCTACCTCATAATAAGTGGATTTGATGCTGGTTTCACTAGGTCAGGAAATTTCCCATTTGGAAGGAAAACTGATACTTGTTTTTGGGTTTTGCTGAGGAGCCACAGGGTTTAGAGCAGGGACTGGAAGTTTGTTGAGACACACGTGAGTGCACTCAAACATCTTCCATGAAACGTGGAAATAAACAGTGTTCCAGAGAGGTCCCTGGCTTTGGGATATAAATATTTCTGTAACAGAATGGCACTGGATGTCTGCTGTATTTTTTTCTCTGCTACTTTGGCAAGTTTTATTTGGGTGTGTGTCTCCTGTACAGAAGGTATGACATCATTTTTTGCCACCAAGTATTTACAGCCATTGGTGCCTCCTATGTGGGTCACTTTTGTGCCATGATTTCTTTGGGGGAAATTGTAGGTCTCCTACCCAAAGCACATTGCCCATTTCAAGGTGCTCCTGGTTTCTGAACACCTGTGGCAGTGCCTTCCATATGGGTGAAGCCAGCCGAGAAAGTACCCCTCCGCAGGAGGTGGGGACTGGTGATTGCCTGAGTGAGGAGGCTGGGGATGAGCCCTGGACTAGAACTTGTGACCGGCTGCTTTTCCTTCCCCTCCTCTCTCTCCTATTTTCCCACAACCCCCCCCTTTTAAAAAATTTCTTATTAAAAGTTAAACAATTATTTTGGTTTCCTTTATTCGCTATTCCTTGCTAATCATATGCAGAGTGAGTCTGGGACAGTGGAAAGGTAAGCTGTACTTGGCTTCAGATGATCCTACCAGCCCCGCATTGAGGGGCTTCCGCCAGGCGGCATTGTGAAGTGGTGTTGTGAAGGTTCTCCTTTGAGTCCTCAGCGTTAACCAGCAGAGGCAGGTGGTACTTATTCCTGGTTAATGTTGGGGAAGTTGAGCTCAAAGTGGCTAAGGGAGCTTCCCAAAGTCACATAGGAAGTAGCAGAGTAGAACCAAACACAGATTGTCTCTGAATCAGGCAGGTTGTCTGATTCCAAAATGGGCTCTTAATTTTTGGAGGTCAAAAAGCTGAACAGACAGACATTTCCTTTTTTTTTTTTTTGAGCTAGGGTTTTGCTTTGCTGCCTAGACTGGTCTAGGCTCAAGCTGTCCTCCTGCCTTAGCGTTCTGAGTGCTGGCCTTACAGGTTTGTGTCACCAAACCTAATAGAACAGACATTTCTTGAAAGAAGACATACAAATGGCCAAAAAATATGTGAAAAAAATGCTCAGTATCACTTATAATCAGAGAAATGCAAATCAAAACCACAGTGAGGTATCATCTCACCTGTTAGGATGAGTATTATCAAAAAGACAAAAAATAACAAGTGCTGGCGAGGATATGGAGGAAAGGGAGCTCTTACACACTGTAGGGGGGTGTACACTAGAGCAGCTGGCTGGACGTGGGGTGCACACTGACATCGCAGCACTTTGGGAGGCCGAGGCAGGCAGATCACCTGATGTCAGGAGTTTGAAACCAGCCTGGCCAACATGGTGAAACCCCGTCTCTACTAAAAACACAAAAATTAGCTGGGAGTGGTGGATCACACCTGTAATCCCAGCACTGTTGGGCGGCAGAGGTGGGTGGGTCACTTGAGGCTAGGAGTTCAAGACCAGCCTGGCCAAGGTGGTGAAACCCCATCTCTACTAAAAAATACAAAAATTTTCCCGGTGCAGAGGCGAGCGCCTGTAATTCCAGCTACTCGGGAGGCCAAGACATGAGAACCACTGGAACCTGGGAGGTGGATGCTACAGTAAGCAAGCCGAGATTGCACCACTGTACTCCAACCTGGGCAATAGTGAGACTCTGTCTCAAAGAGAAAAAAGAAAAAGAGTAAGAGTAAGCTAAGGCACCCACTATGGCAAACAGTATGGAGGTTCCTCAGAAAACTGCAAATGAAATTATAGTGTGATCCAGCAGTCCCACTACAGTGTAGATACTCAAAGAAAAGGAAATCAGTGTCGGAGGGGCATCTGCACATCTGTGTTTCCTGCAGCACTGTTCACCATAGCCAAGATATGGAACCAGCCTTGGTGTCCAGCAGCAGATGATGGATAGAGAAAATGTGGTCTTGATACACAGTGGAGTACTATTCAGCCATAACACAGGATGAAGTCCTGTTATTCTCAGCAACGTGGATGGAACTGGAAGATATTATGAAATAAGCCAGGGACAGAAAGTTACACAGCACATGTTCTCTTATGTGAAAGGCAAAAAAGAGTGGATCTCACGGAAGTTGAAAGTAGACAGAGGCTCCTAGAGGGTGAGAAGGGTGGGGGAAGAGAGAGATAGGGAGAAATTTGTTAAAGGATACAAAATTATAGCCGGATAGGAATAAGTTCTAGTGTTCTACAACATAGGATGACTATAATTAACAAGAATATATAGTTTCAGGCTGGGCCCGGTGGTTCATGCCTGTAATCCTAGCACTTTGGGAGGCTGAGTTGGGTGGATCACCTGAGGTCAGGAGTTTGAGAGCAGCCTGGCCAACGTGGTGAAACCCTGTCTCTACTAAAAATACAAAAATTAGCCGGGCATAGTGGTGGGTGCCTGTAACCCCAGCTACCAGGGAGGCCGAGGCAGGAGAATAGCTTGAACCTGGGAAGCAGATGTTGCAGTGAGCTGAGATCACACCACTGCACTCCAGCCTGGGCAACAGAGCAAGACTTTGTCTCAAAAAAAAAAGAATATATAGTTCCATATAATTGGAGGAAGGGTATTGAACGTTACCAGCGCAAAGAAATGATAAATGTTTGAGATGGCGGGTATGCTAATTTCGCTGATCACATACATTACATGTATTATAACATCACTATGTGTACTCCATACATATGTATGGTACACAATTATGTGTCAGAAAAAGCTGAACTTAGATTGGAATGGCTATGAAGTAGCTAACTTTTTCATATTTTCGATAGAGACCCTAGGCATTTATGTTAAGTAAAGTACCCTTGGCTTCAGGAAATGTTTAGTATTTGAATTTTAGCCTTGCATTTTATAATACACAGAGGTAAAACTGTAGGCTTGCTTTAGATACAGTCATAGGGGTTTGCCGTGATGACTTTTTTATGTAATAAGGGGGAAATATACCTTAATTAATAGGCATACATGCTCATTTTTCTCCCTCGTACACATTTTTAGTTGTTGTCCAGGCATTGTGATACTTATGTAAACAGTATGCGATATCTGCCGGGCGCGGTGGCTCAAGCCTGTAATCCCAGCACTTTGGGAGGCCGAGACGGGCGGATCACGAGGTCAGGAGATCGAGACCATCCTGGCTAACACGGTGAAACCCCGTCTCTACTAAAAATACAAAATCTAGCCGGGCGAGGTGGCAGGCGCCTGTAGTCCCAGCTACTCGGGAGGCTGAGGCAGGAGAATGGTGTGAACCCGGGAGGCGGAGCTTGCAGTGAGCTGAGATCCGGCCACTGCACTCCAGTCCCGGTGACAGAGCGAGACTCCGCCTCAAAAAAAAAAAAAAAAAAAAAAACAGTATGCGATATCTTAGGTAGGAATCAGAATTTTAAGGTAAGAATACTTAGAGTTATATATTTTTCAAACTTTCAAACTGGACATTTTACATGTCCATTATATAACTGTAATTAAATTTTCAAAAAGACAATACCTGTCTTTAATATGGATGATGCTCTAGCATTTTTTTTCATTTTTTTGGAGACAGGGTCTTACTTTCTCCCAGGCTGGAGTGTAGTGGTGCGATCATGGCTCACTGCAGCCTCAGCCTCATAGCTTCGAGAGATCCTCCCACTTCAGCCTCCCAAGTAGCTGGGACCACAGGTGTACAACACCATGCCCAGGTAACGTTTAAAATTTTTTGCAGAGACAGGACCTCCCTCTGTTGCTCAGGCTGGTCTGGAATTCCTGGGTTCAAGTGATTCTCCTGCTTCATCCTCCCAAGGTGCTGTGATTACAGGTCCCCATATAAGTGGGATGATGACTTTAGCCTAGGAGTTCCACACCAGCCTGGGTAACATAGCACAAGATCCTGTCTCTACAAAAACTAAAAACATTAACTGGTCATGGTGACACCTGCCTGTGGTCCCAGCTACTCCAGGAGGCTGAGGCAGGAGGATAACTTGAGCCCAGGAGTTGAGGTTGCAGTGAGCTCTGATCTTGTCATTACGTTCCAGCCTGGGTGACAGAGTGATACCTTGTCTCTTAAAAAAAGTTACTGGCTACCTGATTATTCATAGGAAAAAAACCTGAACTCTGATCTAAACCTCATACCTCGTACAAAAATTTACTCAAAATGGATCATGGACTAAAATGGAAAATGGAAAATAAAGATGAAGAGAGGAGCTGGAGACTGGGAGAAACTATTTGCAAATCACATGTCTGATTAAGGACTCATATCTATAATATGTAAAGAACTATCCAAATTCAGCAGTGAAACCAAATCATCTACTTTGAAAATGAATAAAAGACCTGAAGAGACATTTCAGATAACATACAAGCACATGAAAAGATGTTCAACATCATGAGCCGTCAGAAAAAATGCACCCTAAAGCCACGTCACTATGCACCTATCAGAATGCCTAAAATAAAAAGTAGTAACAAGACCAGTGCTGGTGAGGATGCGGGGAAACGGGATCACTCACACTTGGCTGGTGGGAATGGAAGATGGTACAGCCATTCTGGAAAACAGCTTGCCAGTTTCTTAAAAAACTAAACTTGCAAATGCCATAGGATGCAGCACTCACATTCATGGGCAGTTATCCCAGAGAAATGAAGACTTATGTTCACACCAAAGCCTTTATGTATCTGTTCATAGCGGCATCATTTATAAAGGCCAGAAACTGGAAACAGCCCAGAGACTGCTCAGCAGGTGAATGGTTAAACAAACTGGTGCACTCATAGGCCGGGCGCGGTGGCTCAAGCCTGTAATCCCAGCACTTTGGGAGGCCGAGACGGGCGGATCACGAGGTCAGGAGATCGAGACCATCCTGGCTAATACAGTGAAACCCCGTCTCTACTAAAAAATACAAAAAACTAGCTGGGCGAGGTGGCAGGCGCCTGTAGTCCCAGCTACTCGGGAGGCTGAGGCAGGAGAATGGCGTAAACCCCGGAGGCGGAGCTTGCAGTGAGCTGAGATCCGGCCACTGCACTCCAGTCCGGGTGACAGAACAACTCTCCGTCTCAAAAATAAAAAATAAAAAAAAATTTATCACTTAAATATTGGCCTCTTGAATACCTGGAATTTCCATTGAACGTAGCCAGAGGATTTCATAATTGGACAGTTGCCTCTGGAAGTTGGAGCTTTGTTTGGTTTCACTTCCTACACTAAGCATGTGGCCGTACGCACCTTTATGGTGACTTCTGGTACTGGTGAATCAAAGCTTCATTCGCTTCTTTGGAGGAGATGATCTTATGCTGTACGAAGCACTCAGACTTCCTTAACTATGTCCCATCCAGACAAGACCAGGTGCTTCCCATGGCAGCCTGTCCTTTTCTTAGCTCTCTCATCAGTCTAGCCTGTTCCTTCTATTCCTCTTCATACTAGAACTTCTCTTTGAACACGGAATGTTGTTTTGTCACTGCTAGGTCCCCAGCAATTAGTCATGCCTAGCACATACTAGGTGCCTCCTGAATGTGAATAGGTGATAATCTAGCAGAACACAAGATAAATCCGCGGGTTGAGATTTAAGCTGTGTGGTATGAATGTTGCATTGGCAAACTTATTAAATGAATTTTCTTAATACAAGTTTCACATGTCTTAGTAACTGACTTAGTTCAGTAATCATTTACTGAGTGTCTTCTAGGCCAGACAGTGGGAACAGAAAGGTAATAATATATAATTCCTGCCTCATGCGCAGGAAGTCTAGTGCGATGGACAGACACGTGCCAATGGCTGCCATGGAATATGGTGAGTATTAAGATAAAGGGGCACCCTGTGTGCCCTTGGAGCCTAGAGCAGGGCTTGTGTTCTGGGAACATGGGCTCCATTTGAAAACACAATTTAAATTCATTTTCTTTTTTCTTTTTTTTTGAGACAGAGTCTTGCTGTGTTGTCCAGGCTGGAGTACAGTGATGTGATCTTGGCTCACTGCAACGTGCTCTCCCCAGGTTGAAGCAATTCTCGTGCCTCAGTCTCCCGAGTAGCTGGGATAACAGGTGTGCGCCACCACGCCCGGCTAATTTTTGCATTTTTAGTAGAGATGGAGTTTCACCATGCTGGCTGGGCTGGTCTTGAACTCCTGACATCAGGTGATCCTCCCGCCTTGGCCTTCCAAAATTCTGGGATTATAGGCATGTATGTGTTCACCCTTTTAAATATCTGTGGGTAGCACTTAACTTTAAATGGGTACTATTTAAACTATTGAATGACTTTAGTATGGATTGAATGACTTTGCTCGGGCCTCGTTTTTAATTTCCTTCATTAGAGGGAGGGAAAAAATGCAGGTTGAATATCCCTCATCCAAACTGCTTGGAACCAGAAGTGTCTCAGATTTTTAAAAATATTTTTGGATTTTTGAATATTTGTATTATACTTGCTGGTTGAGCATCCTGAATTCTAAAATCCAGAATCTGAGCTGCTCCAATGAATATTTCGTTGAGCGTCACGTCAGCACTCAAAAAGTTGTGGATTTTGGAGTTTCTGGTTAGGGAGACTCATCCTATGTAGGTGCTGGATTGTTGCAGGAGTTCTGGACCAGAGGTTAGGTGACTAGGGTTTGGTTTTCGCTTTGTTACTCAATAGGCTGTTTTCTTCCATAAGCTCAGTTTAGATCCCCCGGTTGTCAAAGAAGGGGATGGGCCATCTGATGTTTAAGGCTTCTGTTAGTTCTGACTTGGAGACACCTGGCTTCAGTTCATCTTCCTTAGGAGTGAACAGAGAATATGGGAATTTTGAAATTGTTACTCAACAGTTACAGGGTTGTTGCAGCCTGGTTTTGGGTAAAGGTCATCTTTAGTGAGCCCGGGGAGAAGCACTGGTTTAGCTGTCAGCTGAGTGGGGTAAGCGGTCCTCTTAATTTTCCTCTGTTTTAGTGAAAGCATTGTTAAGTGTCACAGCGTGAGTGGAGCTGGCTGGACAGAGGAGGGGAACTCACTGTTACTGTTACAGGTTATATTGAATGTCTTTTCAGTCACTAAATGCTTTTTATGATATGTTTTTCAGGATTTCAGTGTTGTATGATTTCTCTGTGTTAAGCACAGGAAGTTCAACATCAACAAAGAGGAAGGCTCTTTCTTTTCTTTTTCTTTGAGATGGAGTTTCGCTTTTGTTGCCCAGGCTGGAGTGCAGTGGCATGATCTCAGCTCACTGCAACCTCGGCATCCTGAGTTCAAGCGATTTTCCTGCCTCAGCCTCCTGAGTAGCTGGGATTACAGGTGCCCGACAGCATGCCCGGCTAATTTTTGTATTTTTAGTACAGACGGGGCTTCACCATATTGGCCAGGCTGGTTTTTTTTTTTTTTTTTTTTTTTGACGGAGTCTCCCTCTGTCGCCCGGGCTGGAGTGCAGTGGCCGGATCTCAGCTCACTGCAAGCTCCGCCTCCCGGGTTTACGCCATTCTCCTGCCTCAGCCTCCCGAGTAGCTGGGACTACAGGCGCCCGCCACCTCGCCCGGCTAGTTTTTTGTATTTTTTTTTAGTAGAGATGGGTTTTCACCATGTTAGCCAGATCTCCTGACCTCGTGATCCGCCCGCCTCGGCCTCCCAAAGTGCTGGGATTACAGGCTTGAGCCACCGCGCCCGGCCCTCTGTTCTTGAAATTCTGACCTCAAGTGATCCTCCTGCCTCGGCTTCCCAAAGTGCTGGGATTACAGGCGTGAGCCGCCACGCCCGGCCTTGAATGTTCTTTCTATGGGAATCTACAAAAGCCAGCTTTGGAGTCTAGTGGCAGAAAACCTCTTCTTCATTGTTTAGCTGTGCTGTGAGCTTGGAGGGCTTCAAGCCCATCTGAAAAAGCTGTAGGATTTTATGTCAGTTGGCTGTCTTGGAGAACTTAATGAGCACTGGGCTGGAGTGATACTGTCAGAGTTCATGAGCTGTTGGAGGCTCTCGAAGCCTAGATACTGGGGTTGCCCAAATACATCGGCTGCACTCACTATTTCTCTCGGGAGTAAGGGTGTGGAAAATGCTGTGGTCTTAACTCTGCTCTTAATTTTACAGTGCTGTTATTAATGGTAAGAATGATTTCATACGTTTGTATTTTGCTTCGTAATTCACAGAGAATTTTAAAATCCATTATCTGATTTTATTCCCTCAGCAGTTCTGTGAAAAAGGCAGAGCAGTTTTCATATCTGCTGTTTTCCCGTGATTCTCTTGTGGCTCACAGAAGCTAAGAGCCTTCACCAAGGTCATAGGGTGAATGAGTCGCAGAGCTGGGAGTAGAGGCTCAGGCTTCTAGGGACCCTGTTTCTTCCTCGAATAGCTCGCTCTCATGGCGCTATGCTCAGGTAACTGCGCATGCTCGGTTTGGTCTTTTGTAAATCCCTGCCCCATTTCGGGGGAGGTTCTTGGGAGGCTTCTATTCATTTTGGAGCATTTAAGTATCTTGTCCTCTCTCCCTCCTCCCAGATACATGGGCATTTCTGCAGGCCACAGGCTGGCCCTTGTGCGTGGGGGCGTCTCCTGCCTCCACGTTGTTTGCATGCCCCTTCTGAAGGTGCTCTTCCCCGCATGGAGCCCCCTTGTGCCTGCCTCCACACTGCAGGCTGTTCCGTATATGTTACTGACTCAGCATCGTTGTTTTCTAGAAATGGGATGGGCTATGGATGCCAAGTTCTTTTCTGTGTGAAGGCTGCGATTGTATCATCTTGCCTTCCCCGTGTGTGCTCCTTGAGGGTGTCGCTGTGCTGCGGTCATCTGTGTTCCCTAGGGTGCCTCCCTTGGAGTCCCGGCCATAGCAGACATGCAGTCAGTGCTCATGGCCTAAATGAGAGGAAGGCCAGCAGAGCCATGAAATCTGGAAAATGACAAGTGAGGGAAAGGAATTCTTATTTAAGGCATGTGAAAAAGAAATCTTTTTAGAAAAGTTGACCTGTTTCTCAACTGGAGTTGAATTTCAGCTCAGAAAAGCAGCTGTGTGCCCAGAGGGCTTTGGGATTTCAGTTTGTGACAGATGAATTGAATTTGTTGTTGTATGAATGTATTATCCTTTTGTGGTTTTATTAGGCCTTTCTCCCAAATGGAATCGATTTTTCTATAAAAGTCACACTTCCTTTTTGAGAAGTATAACACTAATTTATGGGATGGTCTCCCAAAAGATTACCTTTCAGGAACCAAACACACTGCCTCAGACTCACGGCCCTGGTTTCTGCTTGTGCAGCTGCAGGGCAGAGAGGCACGCTCGAGCTGAAATCAAGATGCATGTCTGCATCTTCTCTTTCTTGATTGCTGTTCCGTCTCTGAGCTGGCCTGCCTTCAACGTCTAGGAGCTTGGTGTGTGTAGATACATGACGGTATGGAGGAGGGATACGGTGTTGCAACAGCCAGGAGACTCGCTGAAGTCTCTTTTCTCTTCCTGCTCACTGGTCTGACTTTGTATAAGTCACCTTTGTAGGGCTGTGCACAGTGGCTTACACCTGTAATCCCAGGACTTTGGGAGGCTGACCTGGGAGGATCTCTTGAGCCCAGAGTTTGGAACCAGTCTGGGCAACATGGTGAAACCCCATCCCTAGAAAAAATAAAACTTAAAAAATTAGCCAGATGTGATGACTCATGCCTGTAATCCCAGCTAGTGGAGAGGCTGAGGTGTGAGGATCACTTGAGCCAGGGAAGTCGAGGGTGCAGTGAACCATCATCACACCACTGCACTCCAGCCTGGTCAGAGCAAGACCTTGTCTCAAAAAACACAAAAACAAACAAAAACCCATTTGTAATAGTGGCAGTAGTTAACTTTTGAAAGTTTAGAGAAAAGTTTCTAAAAATCCTGTGACCATGGACAACTTACTTAGCCTTTCTCTGCCTTAGTTTCCTCATCTATGAAAAATGAGAGAATATGATACTGATCTTACAGGATTTCAACGAGAACCAAACGAGATCAAACTCAGAGCCTGGCACATCGTGAGTGCACACTCAATGTTATTATTTCAACATTTTAGAGGAAAAAGAATGCCAATGGGTCATTATGGCTAAACATAGTCTATCACTGGCGTTACTCATGGTATTGGAAGGAACTTGAATTCCATACAGATAGTGTGATGGAGAAAGTATTTTGGACATTGACGGTATTTATTCAAAGAACAAAGGACGTGTCTGTCCTGTGTGGAGAGCCGTTTCCGCTTGTTTCTTTAAATGCTATGGGAAAAGCAGTTGACTCTGTGCTCTCTGCTGGACAGCTTCAGTCTCCGCGTATTGATTTGGCCAATTGTCGCTCACTGTCATCATGGCAGCAGCAATTGAAGGGACAGCTTGTCTTGATTTGCATTTTTGGGTGTTTGTGCTCTTCATAGACAATTAAGACATGGAAGCCTGTTTATGGCAAGCTGGCAAATTCAGCAAAACATGGAAAAACCCGTTAGCACAGTTTGCACGTGTGTGGGCACAGAGCAGCCAAATAAACACACACGTTTTCATATATTTGAAAAACTCTCAAAAAAAAAAAAAAAAAGACATTAAACCATTGCCCAGATGGCTTATAGAGCTAGAGCTTTTTCCTTGAAGTACATGAGTATGGCTGTCAGACATCTGAAACCCTAAGCCATCTTAAAACATCATTTTGATGCTACTCCCTACCCGCCCTTTTTTTCCATTTGTAAGGGACAAGGATCCAGGAAGGACAGTATCAGCTTACAAAGGCTTTTGTTACAATTAATCCTTCATGTTCTTTCTTTTGGTATCTTACTCTCTGTTTACATTTTATTTTTATTTTTTATTTTTTGGAGCAGAGTCTGGCTCTGTCACCCAGGCTGGAGTGCAGTGGTGTGATCTCGGCTCACTCCAACCTCTGCCTCCCAGGTTCAAGGGATTCTTGTGCCTCAACTTCCTGAGTAACTGGGATTACAGGCGTGTGCCACCACGTCCAGCTAATTTTTCTGTTTTTAGTAGAGACAGGGTTTCCCCGTGTTGGTCAGGGTGATCTTGAACTCCTGAAGTCAGGTGATCTGCCTGACTCAGTCTCCCAAAGAGCTGAGATTACAGGTGTGAGCCACAACACCCGGCCACTGTTTCCATTTCATAATGCTAGCGTCACCCCAGTGTAGGGTGGCTAGGGATATTCTTCTTTCCTGTTTCCTGGTGTATTTTCCTCTACAGCATTGATCACTCTTTAACATACTTTTTGGTTGTCTGTCTCTACCTACAAAAATATATGTTCCCTGTTATATCACCGGTGCCTGGCACATAGATAGTTAGTCAACATTTGTTGAATGAATGAATGAATGAATGGGCTGAAAGAACCTTATTCTTCTTTCTTCTGTCACTTCACACCAAATGCTTTTGGAAAATGCTATGTGAACAGGAATCGTAAGCAGGAGAGGTTACACACATTGCTGTGGGATAGCCCATCATCCTCAGATACTTGTCTGGAAGGAGGTGGAGTACTTGAGTAGAAATGATACAAGATAACTTCTTCAGGAAATCAGCCAAGTGTCACCGCTTTTCACACAGGTGTGTGATGTTTGCGTATGTGTGTATGAAGAGCTGTCGTGGCCTAGAATCACGGGCCTTTAGATCCCCTGTACAGATAGAAAAGTAAAGGCGAAGGCCCAGGAGTGCTGCAGGCCACCAAGGTAGAGTCCCTGTCTGCCCTTCTCAGTGTCCGGTCACTTCTCACTGCACTCCCCTCTTTACTGCTAAAGCCACCTTCCCTGACTCTGAATGTGTAACCATGAGGGAGAAAATGTACTCCAGGCTCACAGTTTGTGGAGAAAAAACCCAGCAGCTGAAAATAATGTTCACAAAGCTTGTACCAAGAACAAGTGGCCATTTCTATCATGTCTTTAAATGTCCCTGTTTCTCATACATTTTATAAACAAGACAGTAGAAGGAGATTCGGGAAGAGCAACTTTAGAACAAGGGGGAAAAAATAAAACCTAGTGCACTCTAGTTTCTGTTTTCGTCTCAGTTTAGGGCTGAGGCACTTTAACTTCCTGTCTAAGGGACCGCTCAAATCTGATTAGAAGCCATTGTGGGCTGGTAATTATCCATAATTTTAGGAAGAGAGATGCTGCACCAACTCTGTTCTCTAAAAGCAGGCTTATTAATTTTAAATTTTCATGGCAGGAGAAGCAGATGGCGATATGGGATAAGCGTTCAGATGCTTGGTCATTGATAGCTTTTTACTTCCACGTATCACATGGGGATTTGGAACCCGGGAAGCCTGCTGAGAACTGATGACTATCTGTCCCCTAACAGCTGGGATCTTTTTCATCCTGAGCTCAGAAAGATTGCTCCTACTGCAGCCAGGGAAGACAGGTTGTTGGCTGGTTAGAAATCATGGTAGGTTATTTTCTCCACCCGCAGTTCGCAGTTGGAAAGCAGAGCTATGAAAAAGTTGTCTTCTCTATTGTATTTCAAATCTGGGTGTTTAAAAAATTATGTAAGCAAATTAGGCATTTCTTTAATGGTAGTTGTGTGTGTTCTTGATGCGAATGAGAGGTGCATTCCCTTGTAAAATCCCTGGGACTTTATAGGAAGGATGTGAGCCTTAGAACCGAAGTTGGTTTTCTAGATGATCATGTAGACATGATGCTGAGCACTAGACAAAGACGTTGATCGAAACGATTTAAAAAAAATTTGTCTGAGTTCAGATTTTACACCAATATTTAGAAAATCAGCAAAAGAACTTGGAGGAATGTTCTCAGGCACGCAGTTCAGCGCCCTGCCCACATTGTCATAAAATCCGAGTGTGTGTACAGGGAGGTGCATTCCTTTCTGTTCTCATCACAGGTCCTTTCCTGGCTCTGCACCTGCCTGTCATACACGTCCGTGTGAAGAGACCACCAAACAGGCTTTGTGTCAGCAATAAAGCTTTTTAATCACCTGGGTGCAGGCGGACTGAGTCTGAAAAGAGAGTCAGCAAAGGGAGATAAGGGTGGGGCCATTTTATAGGATTTGGGTAGGTAAAGGAAAATTACAGTCAAAGGAGGGTTGTTCTGTGGTGGGCAGGAGTGGGGGGTCACAAGAAGCTCAGTGGGGGAGCTTTTTGAGCCAGGATGAGCCAGGAAAAGGAATTTCACAAGATAATACAATCGCTTAAGGCAAGGACTGGCCATTTTCACTTCTTTTGTGGTAGAATGTCATCAGTTAAGGTGGGACAGCGCATTTGCACTTCTTTTGTGATTCTTCAGCTACTTCTGGCCATCTGGGCATATACGTGCAAGTCACAGGGGATGCTGTGGCTTGGATTGGGCTCAGAGGCCTGACATTGCTCTCTTCCCTACCTTCCCTGCCTTTTCCCTCCTGTGCGGCTCTCTCACAAAGTGAATGGCCTCAGCCACAGCTTCTCTGCAGCTGCATCAGACTGTGGCGACAGGAATGGTGGCTGCTGCAGGGCGTGCTGTCCCCACGGAGCCCAGTCTTGCTTGCCGCTGCAGGCTGGTGATCATTTTGCACGAAAAGTATGGAATTCTACAGAATGAGAGCCAACATGCTGGGGATGGGGCGTCTTTATCACGGTGCTCTGCATGTTTTGCTCTTGGGTAGAAAGTGGAAAAGTATGTGATACCTGTGGTTTGATGTCAGAAGGACGTTGTGAACTTGATGTGGACTGAGGATGTTAAGGTGCAACAGGCACCCTGGCTTCATTAAATGAGACCTCCCCATCTCCCTGCCAGGCACGCACAGGTGTATGGCCACATTTTATGTGTTATCCTTATCTAGAGTGCACCTTGTTGTCATGCTTAAAGCTACATGATGATATTCTGCCTCATAGAGTAGGTCCCAAACCACATTCAACACAGAAAAGTACTCTTGCTATTATACATAGAAAGTGCTTTCATATACCAAGTGGGAGAGCAGTCCTAAAATCTGGGCTGGAATCACAGAAGGAAGACATTGGAAAGCAACAGATTCCCTAGTCCAAAGCTGGTTTTTGATGAACCTAGAAACAGGACCAAGAGAAGTGAATTTGCCTAAGGCCCTGACAGTATCTCACGGTGGCATTTGAACCTAACAGTTTCTTGACCTATTTCTTTAAATGATTAGTCATGCTTCCTCTGATTCCTGTATAAACATATTCCTCATTCATTCTTTTCTTTCCATGAATTATTGCAGTGCTACCATGTAACAGTATTTGAGTCAAAATGTGGCAGTGTTGATCCCTTTCCAAGGTTTTCAGTTGCACAGTTTGTCAAAGTTGTGCTAACAGTATCTTGTTGGTTGCAAGGTGTCCTTTCAGAAGCCAATCGTGTGGTGTATTTATGTTGATTGTTGGAGGTAGTTTGGTTAGAACCTACTTCGAGTGGCTGGCGTGGGCCTAGGGGACAGTGACAGCTGCCTGCTTCATGGGCAGAGATGAAGTAATTGCTTCCTGGGAAGTACCATCCTCCTGGCCACACTCTCCAGCCCATTTCGTTTGTGTTGGTTTCCTCGCATCTGCACGTTTCTGGCTTCATGTGAGTCTCATTTATTTGAGCATATGACTTCAGGCTGTGGGGAAGAATGGCCATTTTAGCACAGAGATGCACACAAAGGAACAACTGGCTAAATGTGAGCTAAGACATTCTTAGGGGGATTTCATTTCTTTTATTCTGTAACAGGCAGTCTGCGAAGCATTCTGGACACGTGGTCTGCGCTGTCACAGTTCCTCCCTGCAGGGTCGCAGATGTTTGGAGATTGTAGTGATAACCGTTATCATGGAGAATGTCATTCTCGCAGGCTCTAATAAGTCAGGATTTATTCAGTGTTAATTTCTGAAAGACAACTGTATTTCTAGCCGAATCCATGTTAGACGTTTCTCCTGGCAGTGTTGCTGGGGCTATTCCCGTGGCTTAGTCTTAGGGAAGCACACGCCTTTGAATACTGCTGAAGCTGTGAGTACCCAAAGCGCACCGGAGTACTTTTGCCATATGGGGTGTTAGTCACTGATACATGTCTCATTCAGACCTGATGGATTCTTGACCCCTTCCTTTTTAAATTTTTAATTTTAATATTTGTTTTTTAAGAGCACAACCCCTCAGGTGGCCACCATGAATCTCTGGTGTTTTCAGTTGGCTGCAGCCTATTTGCCATCTCTGGTTCAAACATATTCGAAGCCTGATGATGCTTCCCTCGGTTGTTCTTGTTCTGTGTGACCTCCGCGCCCGCAGGGTTCAAGACTGTCAGAGCTGGGAGCCCCCTTCACAACTACCAGGGTTTCAGGAACCTCCTTTATCTAGCCCTGGGGATGGAAGAGATGTCATCAGAGGCGGAGGCTTATTAGGTTTACATGCTATTGATAACGAATGAGGAGGTTTTCTTTTATATAAAGGGAGCTTCTTATAATGTGCTTTAGTAGGGTAAAGAAGCTTTTGAGGTTTGCTTTCTCTGGAAAGATAATTTGTGATCCTGCCCTTGCTTTCAACAAAAATATAATTTGCATACCAGTGCATGTTGTGTTACTGAGCACTGGCTGACAAATGGTTCTTTTTTTTTTTTTTTTTTTTTTTTTTTGAGACGGAGTCTTGCTCTGCCACCCAGGCTGGAGTGCAGTGGCCGATCTCAGCTCACTGCAAGCTCCGCCTCCTGGGTTTACGCCATTCTCCTGCCTCAGCCTCCCGAGTAGCTGGGACTACAGGCGCCGCCTCGTCGCCCGGCTAGTTTTTTGTATTTTTAAGTAGAGACAGGGTTTCACCGTATTAGCCAGGATGGTCTCGATCTCCTGACCTCGTGATCCGCCCGTCTCGGCCTCCCAAAGTGCTGGGATTACAGGCTTGAGCCACCGCGCCCGGCCACAAATGGTTCTTAACTCGTCATTCACTCAGTCACACTTTCTTGAATGGCATATGTGTGCCAGCTGTAGTAGGAACTTGCTAGGCTCTAGGACTAACCCTTATGAAACGGGGGTCCTGGGAGAAGCAAATGCATATAACTATAAACGTTTGAGGGGATATCAGAGGGGGTGCCTCTAGGTGCAAAACTTCATTCATTCATTGCCCCATCTAGGAGGTTTTGTGTCTTAGCAGTGTGTTCCATAGCAACACATCCCTCTATCAAAATATTCATCATATTATTTTGAAATTCTCTGCTTAGGTATGTGTTTTCCTGACTAAGTTTAGAACTGATTAAGGACAGGCTATGGGGTATGTATTATATATATCTACACACACAGACACACACATATATATATATATATATATACACACACATTACCATTGTAAATATATAACATATATTTATATATATACACATATATATATTTCTCCCTCTCTCTGTACACACACACACACACACTTCTACTGCCAAGCACAGAAAGTCAAAACTAGGCAAGAGTTCCTTTAGTGTTTATGAAAAAATAGATGTTGTTAGTTAAGAGTTTCCTTAAGTTGCCAGGGGAAAGACAGGATGGATTCACAAAGGAAGATAGCGTTTTGTGTTGTTTTTTCCTTTGTTTAACTCTTGAATTTGAAATAATCCAGGCTTATTGAAAAGTTGCAAAAATAGTACAGAGAATACCCGTATGGTCTTCCCTCAGGTTCCCCAAGCATTTCACTCCATTTGTACTTTCTCTCTCTCTCTCTGTGGATATAATTTTTTTTTTTCCTGAAATGTTTGAGAGTGGAAGGTAGAATGCAGGGCAGGGTGAAAGGTGGAAGGAGAGAGGTGGGTTTGGAGGCTTTCTTTTTTTAACCTTCTGAGATGGAGTTTCGCTCTTGTCACCTAGGCTGCAGTGCAATGGCACGAACTCGGCTCACTCTAACCTCTGCCTTCTGAGTTCTCCTGCTTCAGCCTCCCGAATAGCTGGGATTGCAGGCACCCACCACCATGCTCGACTAATTTTTTGTATTTTTAGTAGAGGGGTTTCACCACGTTGGCCAGGCTGACATCTGATGATCTACCTGCCTTGGCCTACCAAAGTGCTTGGGATTACAGGCATGAGCCACTGTGCCTGGAGATTGGGAGGCTTTTGCAGTAACCCAGAGCGCTATGATGAGGGCTGGACCTGGTTGGAAATGATGAGGAAGGTGAGAAATGGTTAGGTCTGGCATATATTTTGAAAGGAGAGTTTAAATGGGTTGGATGACAAGAGAGAGAAAAAGAAGTTTTAAGGATGATGTCAAGGATTTTAGCCTGAGTAACTGGAAGACGAGAGATGCTATTATTGGGATCGGGAAGAGTATGGGAGGAGTGGGTTATAGCAGAGATTATCGAATGTGTGTTTTGGTCATGCTAAATTTGAGGTCTAAAAAGAGATGTCAGGAAGTGTTGGCTGGGCGTGGTGGCTCACGCCTGTAATTCCAGCACTTTGGGAGGCTGAAGCGGGCAGATCACCTGAGGTCAAGAGTTCGAGACCAGCCTGATAATTATTAAAATCCATCATTGATGTTTACTAATTAATCATATTATTACTCCTAATACCGCAGAGGGTGTACACCTACCTGTGATGTCGTTCCTCATATCCAGGGACAGAGAGCATGATTTTAGTTTTAATATTGCAGTAGGTGTACACTCACCCTGTGACACTGATCCTAATATCCAGGGGGGTAGAGGATGATAATAATTCCAGTATCGCAGGCTGTGTTCCCCTGCCCTGTGATACTGTTATTAATATCCTGGAAGGGAGAGGATGATATGACTCCCCATAGAACAGGAGGCGTACACCTAGCCTGGGACCATGGAGAGGAGAGACTGATATTACTCCCAATATGGCAGGGAGTGAACATCCACCCTGTGATACTCTTCTTCATATTCCAAGGCTGAGAGGTTGATATTACTCCCAGTATCGCAGACACTGTACACCCCCGTGTGATACTCTTCCTGATATCCAGAAGGGGAGAAGATGGTATTAATCCCCACATCACAGGAGGTGAACACCCACTCTGTGATATCTTTCCTAGTATGCAGGGGGAGGGGGGGATAATATTATTCCAATATTGCAGAAGCTGTACACGCTCCCCCCGTGATATTGTCCTTAATATTCCAAGGCACAGAAGATGATGTTACTCCCAATATCGCAGAAAGTGTACACCCCCCAGTGATGTTCCCATGATCCAGGAGGGAAGAGGATGATATGACTTTCAACCCCTGCCCCCTGCAATGCTCTCACCCTGCAACACCGACACCCAGCTCAACCTGACATAGGACCAGAGGTGCTGGCTGGGGGTGTTCATTGCTTCTCTTTTCTCTCTTGCCAGACTCAGTAGAGGAAGCTGAGACTGCTTCTGGCTTTGGGAGAGGCCAGAGAGCCTGTGCGTTTGGAGCCTGGTTGCATGAGAGAAGCATGTGTGGGAACGCCAGGGCCTGGCTTTGAACCCCATTCCCCCAACATGATGCCGAGTGTGGCAGACATGACACTTGGCTTTGCTCTGAGTTCCATCTGCAACAGGGGCTACTTGTGCCCCTGGCCTCATCAACTCAGGCTGAAGGTGGCCCTGGTCCAGGGCAGAGGGGCTTTGTGAAGCAGAAATAGATGGCCTGGTACAGGGGCCGAGCCTGGCCAGGACCTTGGCCCTGGGAGTTGTAAAGAAGGCCGGCCTCTACCATGAGCATCTGCACCAAGCTGTGTCCATGTCACAGTGTGCTCGGCGTCTGCCCTGGCACAGGTGCATGGCCTGTCTGCGCTCAGGCTCCCCGCCTATGGGGCCGAGGTTCACAGAGGTGTGAAAGAGACAAGCACAGAGCAGGGGCCTCCGAGCCCAGCCAGCCTCGCTTCGATGCTGGGAGGCTGACATCTTCCATTTTGTCTTCTGCCCAGGCCAGCTGTGGACCGTCCAGTGGCTGTGCTACTTCTACAGCGTCGTCATGCCCAGCGAGGCCCAGTGTGTCCTCTACCACGAGCTCCAGCTCTCCCTGGCCCGCAAGGTGACCGACAAAGTGCTGGGGGGCCAGTTCCTGGAGACCATCAGTCAGCTCTACCTGTCCCTGGGCACCGAGCCGTGAGAGCTGGCTTTGCAGTGGTGGGAGTGGGGAGCAGGGAAAGGGGGTTGGGGGGGCAGGGCAGGGAGGAGGGCACAGGGAAGCTGGCCCAGGGCCCCATCAGCCCCTTCCCTTTTGATCATTTGGTTCCTTGGCATCAGATGCTTTGAGCTGGTGGGCCTGGGGTCGTCCCAGGGCTGCTGCTGGCCCCCGAGTCCCAGCTTGAGCCTCTCTTGTTGGGTCAAAGGTCATCTCAACCCCAGCAGAGGCAGTACGTGCACTCTGGGCTGTTCTTCCTACTATGGTGGCTTTTGTCATCTGACCTCTGCCTGCCCCGAGTCTTCACTCCTGACATTCATCTGTCCCCTTAAATGTGACCACAGCAGCCACCTGTGGCTTCTCTCCTACAGAAGACAGAGCCAGTTGTGTCACCTGCTTCCCTGGGGTGCAGGGTTTCAAGGTCTCACGTCATAGGTGGCCCACTCGGCTTCCCCCGAGCATTCTGACCTGGTGGGGTAACCATGGCCCTGGCCACTCCACACACAGCTCCCGGTGATATTGCTGCAGTCATACTCCCTCGAGTGTCAGACTTACCAAGAGAGCAGGGAAGGAGCCAGATTCCATGGGGACCTGGGAGACTGGCTCCAGTCTTGGCCTCAGGTTCACAGAAGGAAAATGGGCCAGTGTGCTGGAGCCATGTTTCTCAAAATGTAGTCCCTGGACCAGCAGAGCAGGATCTATGTCACCTAGGAGCTTGTGGCAAGTGGGAGTTCTAGGTCCTGCCCCAGGTCTGTGGAGCCGGAAGCTCTGGGGGCAGGGCCAGCAAGCTATACACACACAGGCCTCCGAGTGACTGTGACGCCTGCACACCTTGAGAACCATCGACCTAGATAGCCTCTGAACACTAACGGCTCCTGGTGCGTCTGAAGAAGACACAGGCCATGTCTGGGAGGCAGGGAAGATGGGCTAGCACACTCCTCCTGCCACAGGGCAGCATGATGCTCGATTCCCTCAGAAGGATGTCCTTCATTTCCATGCCATGTGTGTTCACCCTGGCCCTCCCAGCAGCCTGGGAAGGGCATACTGCACACAGAAGAGGGCCGTTCCCAGTCCCCACATGCCAGATTCATCTGTCACCAGACCCACGGGAGGAGGCAGACTGGTTCCAGGAGGATGAGAGCCCTTGTTCTGACACCTGTGTCTGATTCCAGGGTCTACAGATCCACTCTGGACTACACCAAACAAAGTCTGGGGATTCTCATTGACCTCCAGAAGAAAGAGGAGGTGCATGCCTGGCTGCAAGCAGGAAAGATATACTCCATCCTGTGGCAGAGTGAGCTGGTGGACCTGTACATCCAGGTGAGTGGCAAGAGAGGCAGGAGGGCCACTGTGCTGTTCACTCTCTGTCCATCCGTTCATCCTTCCATCCATTATCCATTCATCCATCCATCCATTCTTCCATCATCTTCCCATACACCTGTGCGTCCTTCCATCCATCCATCCATTCACCTGTTCGTCCATCCATTCATCCTTCCATCTCTATCCAACTGTTTATCCTTCTATCCATCATCTGTTCATCTCTTCATCCATCCATTCACCTGTTTGTCCATCCATCCATCCATCTTTCCATTATCCATCCATTCAGCTGTTCATCCTTCTATCCATCTTCCATCCATTCATGATCCATCCATTCACCTGCCCATCCATCCATCCATTCATCATGCATCCTTTTATCATCCATTCACCTGTTCATCCATCCTTCCAACTGTTCATTCTTCCATCCATCCATCATCCATCCATTCACCTGTTCATCTTTCCATTCATCCGTCCATTCATCATCCATCCATTCAGCCAGCATCCATCCACCTGTTCGTCTGTCCATCCATCCAACCATTCTTCCATCATCCATTCACCTGTTCATCCTTCCATCCATCCATCATTCATCTATTTATCTATTCATCCATATATCCATCTATCATCCATCCACTCACCTCCTGTTCATCCTTCCATCCATCTATTTATCCATTCATCCATCCGTCCATCACCCATCCATCCATTCACCTGGTCATCCTTTCATCCATATATCCATCCATTCACTCACCTCCTGTTCATCCTTACATCATTCATCCATCCATTCACCTGTCTATCCATCGATCCATCCATCCATCTATTCACCTGTTCATCCTTCCATCCATCCACTCACCTATTTGTCTATCCATGCATCATTGATCCATCCACCCACCAACCTATCTATTAATCCATCCCTCCATTCATCTGTCTGTCCATTTGTTTATCCATACATTCATCTATTCGCCATCTATCCATCCATATGTACATACATCATCTACCCTCCACCCATGCATACATTATCTACTCACCCATACATACATACAGACATACACACATCATTACAACCACGCACCCACCCATCCGTCCATCCATCCATCTACTCATTCCTAAGCCACTGCTGAGCACCTGTTGTGCCTTCTCCCTCCCTCCAACTGGTTCCCTCACATCCTCCCCCAGTGGCCAGCATCTTCTTCCTGAGGGCAGAGGTGTGGCCCCCTCACAGTGCCTAGCACCTGCTGGTATACAGCACATGCTCAAGTAATGGGACCACTCAGTTAACACACAGAAGAACTTGCTCCAAGCGACACGTGGCACATCTCCTTACAAAATGAATCTATCATAGTGGCTGTTTTCAGAGGCTTTCCCAAACACAGTGTGATCTGGAACAAATTGTGAAGCCCACGACCCTGGTGAAGCTTTCATTATTGAGCACCTGCTGTATACCTCCTTCAGCTGAGGAGGAGGATCAAGGGCTCATGGCCAAGAGGGGACCAGGCCCACCCACAAACACTGTTGATGTGTGGCCCTGAGCTGCGGCAGGGATGTGGCAACGCAGAACGGAACCAGGGGATGGGCTCCCAGCAATCTGGGGGCCACGGAGACTGTTTGAGTGCAGGGGGTGTGGGCTAGGGCTAGCCCTGGTGGTAGGATTCACAGGTGTCGGGCTCCTGGGTTGCAGCTGCTCAGTCACCTCCTGGCACTCAGGTGCATCAGTTCATTGTCCTCATGCCAGTGGTGGGGCAGCCCTAATGCACAGGTCTGAAAAATGCTCAGGTGTACCTACAGTGTGTGAGAGGAAGGAGGCTGGCGAAGGTGGGTGTGGCCACCTCACCAGGTGTGGGTCTTGAGGGAACTTCTGCCTCCTTTCAGGTGGCACAGAATGTGGTCCTGTACACAGGCGACTCCAACCTGGGGCTGGGGCTGTTTGAGGCAGCTGGAGACATCTTCTTCAATGGGGCCTGGGAGCTGGAGAAAGCCGTGTCCTTCTACCAGGTGAGCTAGCCTATGGGCTGATGTGGGTGGACCTCAGGGCGGGCACCTGGAGGGCAGAGGCCTCCCACCTGGAGGCAAGGCCACCCATGCACATGCTTCGTTTCCCAGTGGTCTCACCGGGAATGATACTGACAGTGCCCCTGCCCGGGACAAACGCTTGGGGCCTGGACATGACTATGGCCCTACCCTTGCCTAGTGATCTCACCGGGAATGATATTGACCGCGCCCCTGCCTGGGACAAACACTCAGGTCTGGACATGACAGTGGCTCTACCCTTTGCACCTGATGATCTCAAGCAACCATGAGCGGGAAGTCCTGTCCCCATCTTCCAGATGAGGACACTGAGGCCCAGAGAGGCACAGGGACATGTCAAAGGATACACAGCATGTCAGTGGGAGGCCCAGGGCCAGGGCCAGATCTGCATGCACCCCAAAAAGGGGACGGCATCTCCCTTCCTCTGAGCTCACGGTGTGCCTCAGCTCTGGGCAAAGAGAAATGTGTTTTTAGAGCAGAGAGGAGTGCTGGCTCCCCCGAGTCAGACCCCCAGTGTCCTGTTGGGAGAGTCTGGTCTGAGGCTGCCAGGTGTAGCTGGATGGGCGTCAGATGATTCTTCAGCCCCCAACTTGGGTGTCTGAACCGTGCGTTATCCCAGAGCACAGAGCTCTGTGGAGGTGCAGGGGTCACTGGGGCGTGGGAAGCTCCAAGCACATGTTTGAGCTCTGAGGATGGCGCTGGGCAAGGTGGGTGCTGCGGGAAGCCTGACCCCACCTGCCTGTGTGGTAGGACCAGGTCCTGCCCCTGGCAGTGACTACGAGCAACGGCAAGGTGAGCCGCAGCTGTGCATCAAGCCGGTGGCACTGCTGGCCATGCTGGAGGAGCCCCAGGAGGGCTTGGAATTTGCCCACATGGCCCTAGCTGTCAGCATCACTCTGGGTAAGTCAACTGAGCGCCCGCCCTGCCAGGACCCACACTTTGCCAGAGTCGAGCCTCCATGTCTGCAGGGCAGGAGCTGAAACAGCTGCTGGATTTTCCCGGTCTCCTGTCCAGGCAGGCAGATCTGCCCAGCTGGCTTCCCTGTCTGGCAGTGGGGCACAGCCTGAGGTCGCTCACGTAGCACAGAGCGCTCTGCCTGGCTGAGCTCTGTTTCCTCTGTCTCTTCCCGCTGCTGATCACAAGGGCCACCCAGTGTGCCCTCTGCCTTCCAGACATGCCAGGCATCTCGGTCCTTGTATGTGCCAGGCTGAGTGGCACATTCCCTTTGTCTTGTGCCCTTTCCAGCCTCATCAACCACACAGCTCTCTGGCTGAAATCCCAGTTCCCCTTCCAGTAGCCTGCCCCTTAAGGCCGGGTATCCCCTGGTGCTGTGCCAGGTCATCTGTCCTCCTCCAGAGACAGGGAACCCTGGGCGGGCCGCATGCCCCAGCGCCTTGTGCCTTGGGGCCCAGTACACAGTAGGTGTGCAGCTGTGTGGGAATGCATCGAATGCAGGCTCCACGGCACTCGCCCTGCAAAGGGGAGGACATCCGAGACAGACTAACTGGGTTTGCGCAACTGTGGGGGGACCTGGAGCTTAGGCACGCAGTGACTCCCCAAGGTAAGGGGCTCTGATCGTGACACACCCAGGAGGAGTCGGATGTCATGTCTGTGGGTTGCATGGAGCTGGGGGTGCCCGGGAGCACCTGGACTGCATGGCTTTTGGGCTCCCCTGGTTAAAACCAGTGAGCAAAGGCAGGTGGCTATGTGTAGGCACAGAGCTGGGCCATCCAAACCCGACTTTGCCAAAGCCTCACAGTAGACAGGGGCAGGCCTTATTAGTTCTGCTTTACAGATGGGAAAGTGAGTCTGCGAACCCGGAAGGGACTGGCCAGAGCTGCCCAGGTGACCGCAGGTGCCTGGAGGCAAGCCAGGTGCTGCCTGGGGTCTGCATACCTGCTCCTGAGGGGCCTGTGCCTGACTGCCCCAGGGAGCCACGTCCTCACACCTGCCCCTTTGGCCTACACCCCAGGGGACCGGCTGAACGAGTGTGTGGCCTACCACAGGCTGGCCGCCCTGCACCACCGGCTGGGCCATGGCAAGCTGGCGGAGCACTTCTACCTCAAGGCCCTGTAGCTCTGCAACTCGCCGCTGGAGTTCGATGAGGAGACCCTCTACTACGTGAAGGTGTACCTGGTGCTTGGTGACATCATCTTCTACGACCTGAAGGTGGGTGGGGAGGAGCAGGGCTCTGGGTGTTCCCGGCCCCCTTGGAGTGGGATCCCCACCCAGACCCCAGGGGTCTGGGTTCCAGCCTTCCTTAGGAATGGCCCAGTGGCTTCCCTGGAGCTCTGCACCCAGCTAGAGGAGCCGGCAAGGTTCGCAGATACAACCCAGCTCCCAAGCTGGCCAGGCCCTACCCTCAAGAACTCAGTCTCAACCAGGGAGGCTGACACATGAGCGGGCAATGCTGGCCTCTGGGTAAAGAATGGGGATTGGAGTCAGGGGGATCCTCCTGGAGGAGGTGACACCAAACTGAGTCTTGACAGTCAAGTGTCAAGTTACATTTAACAAAAACACAGGGTCGGGAAAGGACATTTTGGAGGACGGCATCATCCTCACATTGAATCCACAATGCAAGATCCAACCCAAATCCCGGTGCCTCCTCGAGGAAGCCTGCCCAGGGTGCCTTCACTGAGCAACTCCTTCCTGGAGTCCCGAGACACCTTGAATCTTCACATCACCCAGGAAGGGTGGGGTGGGACCGGTGTCTTACCACTGGGTTAACAGACAGGGGAACCCCAGCTCAGGGCAGGAGTAGTGGGGCGGGGCCCCAGCCAGCCAGGCTGAGACCGTGCTGGGTCAGGTCTGTCTCGAGGGGAGGTGCTGTGCGTCCTCTCCCCCCAGCCGTGCAGGGGTGGAGAGCTGGGACTGGCAGACTCAGACCTGGGGTGTCTCCACCCTCTGCCCAGCAGGCACCCGCCCCTCCTCCACATCGCACCGGCACCGTGTCAGTGCTCCTTATGGGCTGAGGGGCCAGGGCGCTCCAGTCCAGGGGCCGAGATCTTGGGGGCCTGAGAACAACATGAGCTGGGGCAGCCCTAAGACCCTGTCCTGTATCCCCCACCCCAGGCCTGGGGCTGCCCGGGAGGCCTCCGCCCAGTGCTGGCGACACCTGGTGGTCAGAAGCGGTCCCTGTGGCCTCCCAAGTCCCAGTCAGACAGGGAGGCGCCAGGTGTCAGGCCCAGAGGGACACTGCTCACTGCTCAGGGGCTCGCCGGGACCCAGGGGATGGGCCTCCCAAAAGTGGGCCTTTATCTCTCTTGGTCCAGCCTGCTGCCCACTCCGCCTGCCCAGGAGGAAGGAAAGGGCCAAGTAGTACCTGAGAGGCCAAAGTCCATGGTTGCGGTTGAGGGGCACAGCCCTCCTTGCCATGCACAGCCCTCTGGGCCTCATCGTGACTATGCTGTCAGTGCAGGCCAACTTCCCACAGGGAGGCCCCCTCGGAATTCCCCAAGGGCGGCTGTCTTTCCAAGGCTACACCCTCCTCCTTGTATAGGAGGCTCTGGACCCAGGACCCAGGGTCCAGAGCAGTGGAAGAAAAAGCCAGGGTGGATGGGGCCTGGAAGGCTGGTGAAGAAGCAGAGGTAAATGGGCGTCTTTTCCAATTGCCTCTAAAATGGGATCCCCTTTAGTCTACACGTGAGAGTGAGCCCTGGAATAGGGTGGATTAGGTGTGTCCTGGCTCAGCCTGCCACTCACTAGCTGCTGCACACACACACACACACGCACATTCACAGCACAGGCACACGCAGACACATATGCATTGGCTGGCTCCTTCCTGTTTAGTTGGGAAGCCCCCACCCCTTCAGGAAGCCTTTGCCTCCCCCCACCGGCTGAGTCCGGGGCCTCCTGGGCCCTTCACTGTCTCTTGGGTTTCCATCTGCCACAGCCTGGGCCACCTTTGTGGTCAGTGTTCAATCCCAGGTCCCTCAGACTGGGAACAAGGACGTTAGGCTCAGCCATGCACCCAGCACAGAGTCCAGTGTTCGGCTGGGCCGGGGGGCATTGGATGAGCAGTGGCGGTGACTCGGGGCCTTCTCACGCCCCTGCTCCGTGTGTGGGGCAGGGAAGTGAGGGAATGGACTGCTGCATCTTGGACTTTGTCCTTGGCCCTGGGAGCCATCTTGAGATGGTAAAGAGGGACAGGCCAGGCACGGGTCTTAGGATCTTAGAGAAGTCCCTTGGGTCACCCCCATGTGGAGGAGGCGCCTGGGGAGAAGCCAGGTGGGGGGTGGGAGGGTCAAGGAGGAGGTCTGGGAGGCAGCATCCCAACCCAGGGATGGTGAGTTTGAGCCAAAGATGCATTCAAAATGGGAGTGGATGTCTGGGGAGTCACACTCCATCAATATTTCAGGGAACATTGACAGAGAGGATACCTGTGAGATGGTTTTGTACCTGGCCTGGCCCGTGGAGGGCCTGGAAATGGTCAGCATGGACGGGGGCCAGAGGGGAGCCTGGGTCACTCAACGCTGTGCCCCTGCTGTGGCTTGGAGCCACGGGTCCTGCATGGAACTCTCAGAGCAGGCAGGATCTGCCATGATCACAGCCCACGGGGAAAGCAGCCACTGCCTGCAGAAAGGGTGGGACTGGGACAGGAGGCTTGGGGTGAGTGGGGCGTAGGGACAGTCAGGAAGGCTTCCAGGGGTGTCAGGATCGTCCCCACCTCCTGCAGCTGAGACCACAGCAGTGTCACAGGCTTCAGGGTTCATGGGGTGAGCCAGCATTGGCTGGACATGTGGAATGACCTGGAGACAGGAACAGCCTCTGGGAAGACGGGCTCCGAGTCCCACTTTTGCTGAGCATGGCCTGTCCCCTGCAGGAACGGTTTGATGCAGCCAGGTACTACCAGCTGGCACTGGCAGCCGCCGTGGACCTGGGCAACAAGAAGGCACAGCTGAAGATCTACACGCGGCCGGCCACCATCTCCCACAACTTCCTCCTGGACCGCGAGAAGTCACTCTTCTTCTACCGGAAGGCCAGGACCTTCGCCACAGTGCTCAATGTCTGCAGGGTCAACCTGCTTCCTCTGCCACTCTGCGGGTGGGCCCCCTGGTTGGCCCCAGCCACCCTCGCTGAGGACAACATCCGAGGGAGTGAGTTTTGTGCAAGGAGGATGGTCTCCTGCCTCTCCTGGTGTCTCCCGTGACTCATTTTCTGGGAAATGGAGGCATGAAAGCAGGGTTCAAATAGCAATAAATGTTTTTTTTGCAATAACATACCGAAGTCCCTATGGCATCCTTCCCTGTGTGCTTCCCGGGCGGGGTCTAGGTGCCAGCTCCTTCCCTGGTGGCAGCCCTCTGATCTTGGGGATGAGAAGGACCCTGAGTCCAACAGACCTGGGCCAGCTCACCATGAGTCTCGGTTTCCTCGGCCGCCAGAGGGGAGATGGTGGTGCAACAGCCTGGGCCGCTCCCTGCTCAGAGCTTTTGCTGTAGGTCTCGTGCCGCCCTTGCCTTTAACCTTCAGGCCACTGTGCCCGGATATGGGGGCTGCTAGTGTCCCTGTCCGCCATTGAAGAAATAGAGGCACACCGTCACACAGCAGGTAGGGGTGGAGACACAGAGCCCAGTACACTGACCACCACACCACCCTGCCAGCCTGCAGCCAGGAAGGTGTCCCCCATTAGGACCCAAGGTCAGCTCCTGGACCTCTCTTGTGGTGTCAGGAGAGCCAAAGGCTAGTGAGGGTGGCCCCGGGGATCCCTCACTCAGTGTCCTCTGCTCCCAGACTTGGTTGAGCCGAGCCTGGCCAGTCCCACCTCTGGCCACTGGTCAGTCCTGCGGGAAGTGAGATGCAGGGATCTCCGCCTGTGTAGACGCTGCTACCCAGTATCGAAAGCCTTATCTGGGCTGCCCCCCAGCCGTCCCCACATAACCCTCCCCTTCTGGCCCCCAGCCCTCATCCCAGTCCCTGGAATCCCAGGTTTTCCTTCTTGGAATCTCTTGACCCCAGGGAACACATCTCACACGGTCTCTTTGCCTGTTTCTTCAAGGAAATCGAGGTTCAGAGACTGTGGACGTCCCACGTGATTCTCACATGGCCCCTCTTTTAAACACTTTAAATGAGGTGACTTTCACATCGCATGCAATTAACTATTTCAACGCGAATAATGTGGTGGCATTTGTGCATTCAGTCCTGTGCAACCACTCACGCCAAGTAGTTTCAAAACGTGTTCATCTCCCCAGGAGAAACCTCCCATCCTCACTAAGCTGTTACCCCTCCTTGGTATCCCCCAAGCCCCTCGTTTAATGGAAGGGGAAACTGAGGCCCAGAGAGAGACTTGCCAGTGGGCGGAGCTCTGATAATAAGTAATCAGGCACCCATCTGCTGGTTCAATCCTGGGTTGGTTTTCCACCCAGCAGAGGTGACAGAGCCAGGAGGTTCTGGGACCCCATGCTTGCAGCCAGAGCCCTGCCCTGAGCCTCCCCACCAGGGGGCACCAGAGAGCTTTCCAGAACCGGACAAGGGGCTGGCGGGAAGCAGCGGGCAAGAGCTGCTGACAAACCTCACGTGGACCCCAGATCACTGTCTCTGTGTGTTGGGCTTGAGAATTGGAGAGGAGGCCGCATGATTGGAAACGTGAAGACAGCACAGCCTGGCTGGAGCAGCCGGAAGCGTCGTCACGTTTACTGAGGACACAGACTTCCTGCCTGCTGGGCCGGGCCTGCAGCCATTCTTCTCGGGGTGGGGCCTGTAGGTCCGGATTGCTCTCGGTCCCCGACCTGCCTCAGTGTCCGGGGGGCTTTGGAACTGTGCCTCCCCATCTCCACCCACCCTGGCTAGTGCCACAAGGGGACTAGATCCTGGGATCCTGTTCCTCTTGGGCAGCAGAGACTGGGAGACCAGAGGAGATGATGGGTCTTCAAGCCCCACATTCAAACCCCAGCCCACCACGCACAGTCTGGGTGTTCGTGGTGAGGGGGTTGATGTCTCTGAGCCCCAGTTTTGTCACCACTAAAATGAGGCCGACATACTGGGACAGAGTGCCAGCCCCAGGGCTAACAGAGGCCTGTTTCCTACTGACCATACCTCTTACTCCTAGGAACAGCTCCAACAACCACACACTAGGGAACACTCAACCCAGGCCAACTTGTCAGAGGCACGGGAGCCAGAGCGACTCCATCTTGAATGGAGGCTGGGTAAAGGGAGGATGAGACCTGCTGGGCCGCCTTCCCAGGAGGCTAGGCATTCTTAGTCACAGGATGAGATAGGAGGTCGGCACAAGATACAGCTCATAAAGACCTTGCTGATAAAGCAGTTTTCAGTAAAGTCGGCCAAAGCCCACCAAACCCAAGATGGCCACGAGAGTGACCTGTGATTGTCTTCACGGCTCATTATGTGCTAATTCTAATGCATTAGCTGCCACAAGACACTCCCACCAGCGCCACGACAGTTTACAGATGCCATGGCAACATCTGGAGGTTCCCTACATGGTCTCAGAAGGGAGGGCAGAAACTCTCAGTTCTGGGAATTGCCCACCCCTTTCCTGGAACACTCATGAATAGTGCAACCCTTGTTTAGCGTATGATCAAGAAATAACCATGAAAATGGGCAACCAGCAGCCTTTGGGGCCACTGTGCCTATGGAGCAGCCATTCTTTTTTTTTTTTTTTTTTGAGATGGAGTCTCGCTCTATTGACCGAACTGGAATGCAGTGGCATGATCTTGGCTCACTACAACCTCTACCTCCTGGGTTCAAGCGATTCTCCTGCCTCAGCCTTCCTAGTAGCTGGGATTACAGGCACCTGCCACCACGCCCAGTTAATTTTTTGTATTTTAGTGGCGACAGGGTTTTGCCATGTTGGACCAGGCTGGTCTCGAATTTCTCACCTCAGGTGACCCACCTGCCTCGCCATCCCAAAGTTATAGGATTACAGGAGTGAGCCACTGCGCCCGGCCAGAGTAGCCATTCTTTTATTCTTTTTCTTTCCTAATAAACTTGCTTTCACTTTATGGACTTGCCCCGAATTCTTTCTTCTGTGAGATCCAAGAAACCTCTCTTGGGGTCTGGATCGGAACCGCTTTTCAGTAACAAACTTGCTTAACCTCTCAGACCCTTCGTCTCTTCATCTGTAACCAAAGACAAAGCCTCCCCCGAGGTTCCAAAAGTGTGCAGAGAACGCATGGGAAACGAGGGGCACAGAGTTGGTGTGCAGAACCAGTACCACAGACTGGGTGTCAAGCCACTGTCATATTGGAAGTAATATCACGCTCTCCCCACAAGTTATGAGGAACAATATCACAGGGGGGTGTGTACCTTCTCCGGTAGTGGGAGTAGTATCATCATCTCTTCCTTTAGATGACAGGAACGATGTCACAGGTTGGGTGTACACCCCGTGTGTTTTTGGAAACAATGTTATTCTCTCTTCTTGTAGGTTTTACGATTCATATCACAGGCGGGGTGTACACCCCTTGTTATATTGGATGGAGTCTCATCCTATTTCAACCTGTATCTTTAGAACAATATCCCATGGGGGTTGTATATCTCTTCAATATTGGTAGTAATACCATCCTCTCCTTTCCTGGATATGAGAAACAGTATCAGAGGAGGGGTGTACACCCCTTGCAATGTTGGCAGTAATATCATCTCTCGCCTGTGGTTCTTAAGGACAAAATCCCACGGTGACTGTATGGTTCCTACTTTATTGGGAGTAATATCATCCATTCACCCCATGGATATCAGGAACCATATCGCAGAAGAGTTGTCCACCCCTTTCGATATTGTCAGCCATGTCATCTTCTTCCCGCCTGGATATTAGGAAGGATACCCCAGGGCTGGGGGCGGTGTGCACCCACTGCGATATCGAAAGTAAACTCAGCCTCTTTCCCGCTGGATATTAGGAACTATATCACAGGCGGCTGTACACTTCTTGCCATATTGGGAGTCTTATCATCCTCTCCTATCTTGGATATTATGAAAAATATTACAAACGAGGTGTACACCCGCTGAGATATTGAGAGTAATATTATGCTCTCCTCTTCGGGATATTACGAACAATATCACAGGAGGTGTGTACAACCCCTGCGATATTGGGAGAGATATCATTCTCTCCCCTTGAATATAAGAAACAGTATCACAGGAGGATGTACCCCCCACCGTGATAGTGGGAGTCATATCATGTTATTCGGAACAATAGTACAGTGGGTGTGTAAAACCCCTGCCATATTACCACTAGTATTATCTTCTCCATCCCAGGATATAAGGAACAATATCACCAGGGGATGTACACCCCTGTGATATTGGGGATAATATGTGCCTCTCCCCGGCTGGCTATTAGTAATATCTTCCTCTCCCCGGCTGGATGTGAGGGAAAATGTCACAGTGGAGGTCCACGCCCCTTGCGATATTGGGAGTAATATCATCCTCTCGCACTCTGGATAGAAGAAACAAGAAGACCGAAAGGATGAACACACACTGCGGTAATTTCATTAATGTCACCCTCTACCCCCTGGTTATTAGGAAAAACAGCATAGAGGAGTGGACACTTTCTGCGATATTGGGAGTAATATCATCTTCTCCTCGCCGGATATCAGGAATAAGTCTATTAATTATTAATATTAATAAATATAAAAATTAATACTAATCAATGACATTAATAATGACAACAAAGACACTAAATAGTAATACTAATTAAAAATGTTAATGATTAGTATTAATAATATTAACACTATTAATAATAAAATAATGATATCCATTAATGTTACTTAAATCAACACTGAGTGATGCTGACAATAAAACAATTAATATTAAGAATTAATCATAATAAATGACAATTATTAAAAATTAATTTTTGACATCCATCATCTATTTAAAATAATTATCAATATTAATGGTAAAATATTAATTGATAGTATTAATATTTATTACAATCAATTCTTGATGTTTAATAATTAATAATATTTTTCCCTGAGCAATACATTGGAGGTGTACACTGGTCTGTGAAAGAGTTCATTATTTCCAGAGGGGAAGACGATACTACTCACAATATCCAAAACAGGCCATGAGTCCACCATGGCTCCCAATAACCAAGGAGGGGAGAAGGGGTGGCTATGGGTCCCCACCTCGCGGGGGGTGGCTCACCCCCTGTGAGGTGGCTTCCAATAGCCAAGGGGGGGAGAGGGGGTGGCTATTGGTCCCCACCTCGCGGGGGGTTGGTGCAGGCCATGCAGGAGAGGGACGGCCCGGACCCTGATCGCATAAGGCTGCTCCTGAGCAAGGCTCAGAGCCCTCTGGATGTTGGCAAGGCCACTTCAAGGCCTGTGCAGCAGGTGGCACTGGTGGACTCTCCTGTATCGCTGAAATAATCTATGCTATTTTGCTTTGCATTGGTTGATCATATATATGCAGACAACTATTGGAGGGGATTCACGGTGAGGTGGGGAGTGTTACTCATTCGGTAATAGTACTGCCCACCCCCACTCCAGATCCTGGAAAATGGGGCAATACCCATGAGCTGAAAAGATAGAAGAGAGATCTTACCACATTACCCTCGGAAAACTTGGCCCTAGGCCTGTCCCTACAATATGGGTTAATGTGGTATCCCCCTAAAGGCAAAAATTCTATGCAAAATTTGACATGGTTAAGCTCTCAACTTATTTCTTATTTGGGGATTATATAATGGTGAAAAAATGATGTAAATAGATGGGAGGTTAATTCTATGAAAAGATTTGAGTTGTGGGACACAGTAAAACGACAAGGATGTTAAATTGGTGCCCTATACAAAATGTAAGTAAAGTACTGAAATTAGAAAAAAGGAAAATTGTTGTACATAGTTATATAATCAATGTTAAAGTATAACCTTACACTTATAAGAAACTGCTGTGCCAGTTCAAAGCCTATAACCAATTGTGCTGCTATAATTGTCCTATGACTTTTTCCTCAAGACCACACAATGGTCCCGTCTAGCACCTGTAACCGCAAGAGCCACCAAGTCTAATATAAGACTTTGTTATGTTAACCATTAAGCTTGCCTATCTAGCTCCATAGAAAGAAAATCAGGATTCCTCAAAAGGGTAACCAAGGAGAAGAACAAACTGACCATCCATGAAGAGAACTGTCTTGATGAACTTCTGAGAATATCCTGATAATCTATATATAATTATGTAATCGCCTGATGCTCTGCTGATTGACAATTGTTCCATATATAATTATGTAATCGCCTGATGCTCTGCTGATGGACAATTGTTCTATAAAATACTGTATAAGCCTATAGTAAAAATCATTCAGGGCTGTCAGCCCTTTGCTGGGCTGCAGAGTCTTTCTTGTCTGTGTCCTCTTGCATGTTGTGTCTGGTGTCTTTATTGTCTCTCATCGCCTTGCCTCTCCCCTTTGGGGTACCCTGACCACGCCAGGGCTGGACCCCGGCAGGGGGTGGCTCACCCACCTTGACACAGCCCCTGCTTTTGACAAGGGCATTCCAAAGCTAATCTGAAAAACTAGTCCAGGCCATGATCGGTGGGGGGTCGGAAGTGCCTCGTCACCCCACCTCCCTTCTGGAATTAGAACTTAGACTCTTAGTCTGATGGGAAACATTTACAATCTATTCTCTCCGAAGCTACCTGGAGGATTCCCTCCACATGACAAAGCCTTGGTCTCCACAACCCCTTATCTGACAACTCTCTGGACCATCTGTCAATCAGGAAATTTTTGAATCTACCTATGACCTGGACACCCCTGCTTCCAGTTGTCCCACCTTTCCAGACCAAACCAATGTACATCTTACATTTATTTGATCGATTGTCTCTTGTCTCCCTAAAAGCTATAAAACCAGGCTGGGCTCTGACCACCTCGAGAATACGTTCTTATGATCTCCTGAGGGCTGTATCAAGGGCCATGGTAACTCATTTGGCTCAGAATGAATCTCCAAATGCTTCACAGAGTTTGACTCTTTGCTGACACGGTACCTTTCATGGGTATTCATCTGGGGGACTCACAATCAACCGGAGGCAGCAGTTGCCCACTATGCAAAAGTCTCTGCAGGACTGAGCCTCTGGCACGGGGACTCCAACGCCTGAAGCAGCAGCTCTCCCACGTCCCACGGCCTGATAGACCTGCACCTCCCGGGCTTCTCATTTCAGAGTCTCAGCAACAAATCTACCAAATGTCATCAACATCACACAAGATTCCTCGAGGCTTTTGGCTGTTGTTTCTCCCCAAGTTCACTCTAGAACCAGAATGGCAACACTTGGAACAGGATGGTTCTCAGTCACTGACCCTCCTGGTAAATACACTGTCTCCAAAGCCCTTTCCCGCCAGACACAGCTTCCTTTGAGTCAGGCTCGACGGCCACCTCCCCAAGAAGGAAACCTCTTCAATCCAGCCATCACAGCTCCTGTTCCTATCTAGAGCTTGTCTGCCAGGAAGGGAAGACTCCTCATTCCAGAGACAGCAGGTGTCACAAACTCAGGGTTTTAGCCATTGCGAAGGCAAACACTCATGAAATTAATACACTTTTTCCTCCTTGGATACTGACGTTCTCTCTTCTGGAGGTCAGCCAAGGCCATCTGCACGAGTCGCGAGTGTGATGACTCCAGGCCCTTTTTGGTGTCAGCAGTGTGGCTCCGCTCTGAGACCCTCCTGCACCAGCCGGGCCATGCAGCTGTTCCCACGACTGCTGTCAGCAAACTACAGTGATTCTAAAATAATCAGCAAACTGAGGTTCCAAACGATGCATTTTAAAGAAAAGTGTGTAAGTTTTACTGCACGAAACCAGCTACATCTTTTGCTACTCCAGAGGCTTTTTGTTTTGCTATCCTCAAGGTTCTCTACAATGATCCCGACAGTCCAGGTTCCCAGTTACAGGCAGAGGGTTGGGCAGGCCACGTCTGATGTTTCACACACACAGAGGATCCACGTCAAAGGATTTTCCCTGTTCACCAACATCACCAGGACAAACTTTAAGCAGTAATAATCTCCCTGTCTGGAAAACGGAGCTCACTTGAGAACTAATGCAACAAATGTGTTTGACAAAGTTGCAGGTGGACATTTTAGTGAATGAATCACTATTTCAAGGAGGATAAAGGCTCACTATTCAAAGGCATGTTTTTGTCAAGTTTTGTCATTTCAGCTTCATGCATTTAAATCACAAAGTGAGACTTGTACCTGATACATTACAGAATCTCTACAAAATAGACGAAATTCCAATTCTGTACATTCACTCTCATTCTTTTCCATATGCATACGGATGGTCAGAATTTAAACAGGCATTCCAACAGGATTTCTACATTAAACTGTCTTCTACTTTAAACACTACGTGTTAAACATTACACATTCCATTGTTAAACATTTAGAGCAGGGTCTGTATGGCCCGTTTTAAAGATTTCTTCCTCACTAAAAACAAGCGTTTAAACAATAAATGGTCTACTCTAAAATATTCTAGAGACAGAGATACGTTTGGAGAGTGGACACACTTAACACAGAAATCCGGAACATCAAACAGGCACAACCAGCAGTGAGGGTGGTAGGGACGCCATGTGAGTGCTCCTCAAAACACGCACAAGCCTGGCTGCTTAAAAGGAATGAATATAGCTCAACACTCCCATGTGAACACTGACGTGTCTACTGCCTTACAGAATCCTCCTAGCTGAGCTGCAGGAACCTTCCTTGGAGCCTTTTCTCACCTACACTGCCTACAGATGCCCACTGGGCTCCCTGGACAGTCTCGTGTCTTTGTTTAGAATATCACAGTTCTTGGAGGCCTGTTTAATCCCAAGCCAGAGCCTTATCATAACTCAGACAACATCCCTCAGGGCTTGTGGGCCAACTTCGGCTAATGCAGGCTGCTCCACAGTGCCCTGCAAGTGGGCTTGGTGCATCCACACGATTTTAAGATTTGGGGCTGCTGTTTTCTGCAGTCACAGATGCGGACTTACATATTCATCATGACTGAAGGCAGCACGTATTTTTATGTTCCTTCTGTAAATGGTAATCCTGGCAACATTTCCCCGATCCTTAAAAAAGCCTCCTAACAGCAGATGCATTCCACCCCCTTCCTTCAAATTAATAGAATTTACCAAACTAGGTGAGATCAGTCTTCATGAGAAAGTGACAAACCAGTGTTCACACAATGGCATAGTAGCTGGGCACAGAGTGTACATCAACATCGCAAACTAAGCACCCATCACAGTTATTCCCAACTCGCAGGAAAGCTAGAAAAATTAGGAGGCTTAAAACATAATTATAAATGAAAATAACAAGAAACTAAAGTTTCTGAGGAGCATTTTGTTAGCCAAGCAAGGAAAGCCATTAACCAGTGCTGATTACATTGCATTTGATTACAGCAGGCAAAGACGTGTCCAGAGGAACAGACTTTTAAAGATTAGTCTTTCAGTAAGAATGGTTGCTTAACAAGTTCAGACTACTGAGCTACACCAATCGTCAATTAAAAAGCAAGGGAAACGAGTGTGAGTCATTTTCCTTAATTCTTAATGTGTCAAAAATTACCACATTGGCCAAGCTGGTCTCCAACTCCTGACCTCAGGTGATCCGCCTGCCCCGGCCTCCCAAAGCGCTGGGATTACAGGCATGAGCCACCACGCCTGGCGGAGAAGTGTTTGACAGAGGCTGAGGGGAGGCTCCTGTCCCTTCCTGGGACATCCACATCCCACCCAGCTTCCCACACCGACTATGACACTCAAAGCATCACAGCAAGGGCAGCTGCATCCCCGCAGTTCTCTGCACTAACGCCACAGCTGCATGAGCAGCCACAGCCCTGGAGCTGCCACTCAGCCTTATGGAGCTGGCACAAGCACAGCAGAAACTACCACGCCCCCAAGAGGGAGGAGTGGGGACCCAGGGGAGTGAACCAGGAGGGAGGAATGAGGCCCAGGGGAGTAGGGAGGAGTGGGGGCCCTGCGGAGTGAACTATGAGGGAGGCGTGGGGGCCCAGGGGAGTGAACAAGGAGGGAGGCGTGGGGGCCCAGAGCAGTGAACCAGGAGGGAGGAGTGGGGACACAGGGAGTAAACCAGGTGGGAGGAGGGTGGAGTTTGGCCCAGGGAGTGAACCAGAAGGGAGGAGTGTGGTCCAGGGAATGAACCAGGAGGGAGGAGTGTGGTCCAGGGAGTGAACCAGGAGGGAGGAGTATGGTCCAGGGAGTGAACCAGGAGGGAGGAGTGTGGTCCACGGAGTGAACCAGGAGGGAGGAGTGTGGTTCAGAGAATGAACTAGGAGGGAGGAGTGTGGTCCAGGGAGTTAACCAGGAGGGAGATGTGTGGTCCAGGGGAGTAGGGAGGAGTACGGTCCAGGAGAGTGAACAAGGAGTCTCTGGGGGTAGCACGTTCACACACCACAAATACCTCCCAATCCATCCGCATGCAGGGAGGGGACGGAAACCACGCAGGACCTACAGCACTTTCTCCTTGCAGATGAGGAGTGAGGATACCGACTCATGCATGAAATCAGAGCTAAAGTTCTACCACGGTGGGGAGATGCTTCACAGACCCAAATGGGTGCAAAAAGAAACCAGTCATACAAGATCAGTGGATGGAAAGGAATCAGAAATTTAAGCCTGTAACAAGCTTTCAGAAAAAATTTCACTTGATCTGCAAGATGACTGCAGCTCTGCTTGATCATTTCTGCAAATGTCTAACTCGTGATGAGCCATCTCAGAGCTGCAGGAAGGAGTAACAAAATCAAAACGCCAAGGCATGCTCCGTATTTAGATGGCCTGCAACAGTATGGAAATGAGCAGCGGTGCCAGAGCTTCAAGTTTGTTTGAAGTAAATTCCAGTATGAGGGCAGCATCTTCTGGCTGAAGCAATGAGGTGGGCTCCTGCTCACCGCATGGGAGACCAGCTTTCAGCTAAGCTGCTGAAATCTAAGCAACGTTATAAGAAAAATCACTGAATTCTGCCCGACGCTCCAAGGGTGTTTTCCTCTCTGAAAGGAGCCCCCTTCCGGGACTTGGGATTGAGTGACAGCCTTCAATTATGGTTATCCTGGTGGTAACAGGGAACTCCTCAGCCTGCCGGGAGCTGGGGCCCTCGACAGCCTCACGGCTCCACACGCCAGTGTTCTAAGGATCACACGAGTGCAGATAGCAAAGCTTGGTGCACAGACGACAGGTGCTAACAAGCCCCAAACGTCTCACTCATACTTGCTAACCACATCTCTTCTCTCAGCCTCCACAGCATTCCACACTCTGCCTTTATATAGAGATGAACTGTGCATCCTGAGTGCCACAAAGATTCAACTCCTTCCGGGCAGAGGGGTACATCTTTCCGTCATGGGGTCCTCACTCCAGCCGGCACAGGATTTGCAGAGTGGGCGAGTCTAATGTTGATGACACTTTCTCAATATTCCCTTCACACCCCTCCAAAAACAAGAGTAGTGCCAGCTTCTTACCGAAGTTGTCATGAGGAAAATATTTTTCTCTTATTTGTCACTTTTTAACGTAATACTTGTGAAGAATGTGACTCTGCATGTACACTGTAGGCACCCACACCATGAACATTCTGCTCTCCCATGACTGTATTCACAGGTCCCAAGGACAAAACTTCTCCATAGTAGCCAAATATATATGTATATATAATATATATATACATATATATTTTAACATGACTTCCACTCATCTGAAAGTCACAGATGTGGCTTTTCCTTCATAAAAAGATCCAAATGATCCACAAGCCAGGTTTAATAAACACGTTGGTCCAGGTGGGAAAATGACCCCTCAGTCTCCCTCCCCTCAAAGACCAGGGCAGCCAGGAAACTGCGCTCTCCAGTCAATGACAGCCGGCAGGATTCCCTAAATAAGCAGTCGGAAGATTCCCATCTCGCAGAGCGCGCCTTTCAAGACTCAAGATGTCCTCGCTCCCTGAATGTCCTTCAAAGAACAGACTACCCAACTGAGGACTGAGGCAGTAAAGAAACATGTTTTTGGCCGGGTGCGGCGGCTCACGCTTATAATCCCAGCACTTTGGGAGGACAAGGCAGGCGGATCACAAGGTCAGGCGATCGAGACCATCCTGAATAACACGGTGAAACCCCCGTCTCTACCAAAAATACAAAAAATTAGCCAGGCCTGGTAGCGGACACCTGTAGTCCCAGCTACTCGGGAGGCTGAGGCAGGAGAATGGCGTGAAGCTGGGAGGCAGAGTTTGCAGTGTGCCGAAATAGTGCCACTGCACTCCAGTCTGGGCGACAGAGCAAGAGTCTGTCTCAAAAAATTAAAATAAATAAAATTTAAAATGTTTTCAGCAAATAGCATCAGCGACCCACAAATGAGAGGTACCGTTTTGATTCTAGGAGGGAAACACTACAAAGCACGTACATTTTAGCCCCGTAAGTGAATTCTTTGGGCCTTCCTGTGTCTGCTATCAAATGCAGCACATCACCTCAAAAGGCAAAGTTCTATAAGTCACATCCAAGGAGGGGAAAAATCATTCTAAGTTTTAGCAATCCAGTAAGAACCCGATCCAGAGAAGCCTACTTGTTCCAGACTCTAAGCAGCAATATATTGCTACAATGTAATGAAAACAAAGGGATGATTAAGAAAATTTCAATGCTAATAAAAGACAAAAACGTAATTGGATTTATTCTACTCTAGACGGAGCAGCCGGGCAGTTCACCCATACGTTATGATCGTTGCTGTTTTTCAGGCAGGGTCCAAACTCTGTCAACAAGGCTTGACAGCAAGGGCGTGATATCCACTCACTGCAAGGTCCGCCTCCCAGGCTCAAGCGATTCTCTTCAGCCTCTGGAGTAGCCGGGACTACAGGTGTGCAGTCATCATGCCCAGCTAATTTGTGTGTTTTCAGTAGAGATGGGATTTCACCAGGTTGCCCAGGCTGGTTCCCTGGGTCTCAATCTCCCAGGCTCAAGCAATCCGCCCGCCTCGGCCTCCCAAAGGGCTGGGATTACTAAGCGTGAGCCATCACGCCAGGCCCTTTTTTTTCCTTTTTTTTTTAAGTGATTCATGTGCTTCAGAGTCTTGTAGGCATTTAAAAAAAAAAAAGAATAAGCAAATTCTGTAAGGGAAAGAAAGCATTAACACGTTTTACACTTCTCAAAAATCAAAACTGAAATGCTAAGAATAAATGTATTTTCTAAAGTTCTGTAAAAGTGATACCATGGACAGAGCCACATCACAGACGAGCGTGGCAGGACTGCTCAGATTCAGAACACATTCTGAACAGTCCTCCTGCCACTTTCCTCAATGGGAACACTTTATTCTGTCTTTTATTCAAATTGAGTACCTTGAAAGGGAGTTGAAGAAAACTGCATAGCAGATTTTAAAACTTCAATGCTTTTCTCAATTTTCGCCACATTCTAATGCATTTGACTGACTACACGGCCAATAAGTCTAAAGCTTTTTGCATCGATCAAGACAATGCTCCTTGTAGCAATAGGCTTTTTCTTTTCTATACAAAGATCTATAACTTAAGCTAGTAAACTGGGCATTTCACAAAAATTTTGCACAATTCCTAGCACAGATTTTAGGAAAATAAAACCGTTATCTTTCCACAATTACATAACCAAGCATAGGAAACTGCACAGTTAAAATAATCATTCCATTATTTTATATAAACAAATGATAAAGGAGAGTATGCTTTGGAAAGCAGTATTTCCATATGCCAACGATGAAGCAGAAGACAGTTCCTCAGCCTCATATGACATTTGACTACCGAAGTATTCTGGCCCAAGCCCAGCCCGGTTAAACGGAAATGAAGTCAACGTGTGAGTGACTGTGGTGGGGCACTCTGATAGCTACAGTCCAGGAAAGAACAACTAACATCTTTCTTCTTCATGGGAAAACCGAAACATACTCGAGACCTTGATTCTTTAAAACACAGTCTGCGCCAGCACTAACCATAAGCTCCCATTGATCAAGATTGCTATAACCACAGAGGTGTTTTTCCATGCCCTCGAAAATCATGGACATGGCACATACACAACGTTTTCAAACACTCAATGCTGCCAATTTGTTAAATGTGCTGTGATACCGGAGGTCTTGTGCAGGACCAGAAGCGTCGCAGCCTGGTTACCTGTCTTGGTGTTCAATGCTTTGTATGTGCAAAACCTGCTGTTACAATTTACTGGGCTTAATGTGATTCAGTTCATCACAGAAGAGAGCTGTGACATTTACTTAATTCCACGCACAGATTCTCAGGGTCACCTTCCACGAGTGACTGCTCTGTCCATGAGACAGCGCAGGGAAGACCCAGGAAAGGCCTGGGAGATGCCAGGTGCTCACAAACTGGTATCAGTCTGCTGGTTTCGCCTTAAAGGAAAACAGACATAGAAGAAACTAAAAGGGCTCACTACACCTAATATCACAATGTTCTCAACTTTACCTTAGCCAAAAATAAAAGCGGAAAAGCAAAACTACTGCAGGGCATGATTCCAGTGCTCATCTGAAACATGGAATATTTAGAAGACAAAGCTTATTGTGAGTGCAAGTAATATACACATAAAACACTGGTGTCACAAAACCCAGTCTTTGCCATTGCTTTTATAAAAAGTAAAATTCTCATGAGGATCGCATACATTAACTGATTTTCAAATGAAGGGACTGGTCAACTTCAGGGCATATGATTCTGCCACACATGAGGGGAGCAGTGAGAGAGAAGAGCTAGGATCAAGTGTCCTGAAGCTGTCCTAGGACTGAAATTCAGTTTCTGCCAAAACAAAAACACAGAGTCTGTCAACTTCGATAGCAAGCTCTGCTTGAGAACGTCAAGATGTTAAAGTTGCAAAGGGGCTTCTCCCTGCTATGGGCACGTGTCATCCTTGCAGAAACACAGCCCATCATCATCAAAAACCAGGAAAGAACACAAGCATTCCAGACATGTAATCCAAGAGCAGAAGGGAGCAGAGGCCAAGCTTGCTCGCCAGAACTGTCCCCAGAGGAGAACAGCACAGAGGACCTCACAGGGAGGGCAGGGCAAGAAACAGCAGCTTCCGTCTCACCGCAAGCAGGGCCTGAGCCAGGGACGCAGTGTCCTCCAACCTGACAAGGAGGTGCAAGGAGCCACAGAGAAGTCAATTCAGGGTCTTTTTCAGAAAGGGGCAACAATGAGGAAATCTGGTCTCACCCATCCCACACCCCCCACGGTAACAGCTGAACTTGCACGAGTGTCTGTCACATTCCCCAAACCCTCTTGCAAGTGCTCTTCCTGCACCCAGGTGCTCGTCTCCGTGCTGCTCCTGAGGCCACACCTGTTGCCATCCAGTAGTGACCAGGAATTCACCTTTGTCTGGGAGAAGCAAACGCAGAGTTCACACACTCCCGTACAGGTTTGCTGGCTGAGAATCTAACGGCACTGTCCGATTCCAGATGTGCTGCTACCAAGGAGAACGTTCGATGTCCGGCATTTATAAATGGTATCAGTGGGTTCTCCTGGGACTCCCAGGCAGCCGCACGAGGGAGGGAGCTGTTGCCCTGTTACCCCGAGCCAAAGCAAGCCTGTGAGGCAAACACCACAGGCCACATCACACTCGAGCACCGACTCTTGACAGTTGCTCGTTCGTGTGTTAAGAAGAGTTCGGGGTACAGGCATCAGACAGGCCTGATCTCAGCCATGGGACAGCAGTGACTGCCCACAAGTCCCGTATCTAAGCCCCGACTTGCCCATCCGGCCTTCCTTCAGGAACAATGACCACCTCACAGTGCAGCCATGAACGCTAAGTCAGCACGTGCATACACAACCAAATTCATTTCAATTGTGCTTTCTACCCCAATTTAATACAACCAAGCACTATCATTGAGACTGAATAACCAATATTAGAACAGAAGATCAGGCCAGCGATGGTGGCTCAGATCTGTAATCCCAGCACTTTGGGAAGCTGAGGTGGGTGGATCACTTGAGGTCAAGAGTTGGAGACCAGCCTGGCCAACATGGCAAAACCCCATCTCTACTAAAAATAAATTATCCGGACATGGTGGCACACACCCTGTAACCCCAGCTACTAGGGAGGCTGAGGCATAAGAATCGCTTGAACCTGGGAAGTAGAGGTTGCAGTGAACGGACATCGTACTACTGTGCTCCACCCTTCCAGCCTGGGTGACAGACCAAGATTCTAGTAAAAAAAATAAAAGGTCAAGATGAAAACTGATTGCCAAGGTCCGTGTTCCATATACTTCAAACATCAAGTTCATTAGCTGGTACTTGATCAAGTTGTTGTTTTCTTCATTACAATCTTGTATATCCTTCTAACACGACTCAAAATGTTTACGTTTGAGCACACCTCGAGTATAACAAAAAATAAAGTGCCTGTATTTCATAAATGAGCAAGTTCCAGTAAGGCTGCATCCTGCTCTAGTTAATCCTTTGACAACGTAAAACTGAGCCATCCTGACACAGCACTGACAAATGGTACAAGAATAATGACCTCCAATTAAATCGCTAGATTTAGAGAACACATCAATATAGTTTATCACTAATTCACCAGCGGTTAGCAAGAGTTTAAAGGAAGAAAAAGTATCGGGACTGTAACTAGAAATAAAGGCAAAAATAAACACGAGAAATTAGTCACGTTTAAATCAATACCCTTTCTGTGGGGCCGTAAGAAAGTATACACAACAGGTGTGCAAGCTGTCATGCTAAGCTGTCACCAAGCTCTCTATGAAGGTGGTAAGAGCGTCCCAAGTCGCAGAGCTTCATCTTCCTATTTAAACGCTAAACAACCAACACCACACTCAGCACGCAGTGAGAACTCTGAAAGCTCAGAGGAATGCATGATGGGATGAAGGGCCCCAGCCCTGCCATCACCCTGCTGCTTATTAAAAATATAAAACAAAGCCCTGCCTTCAAGGTGCTCAGATCTAACTAGTACAAGGTTTTGCTTTTAACTACGAATGATGAAGACTCGCAACAGCTGTGCGAAATGTAAGGCACCCTCATAAGAGAACTTGGCTGAGACTAAACCCAGAGATGGTTTTTTAACCACAGAAGAGGAAAGAACTGAAGAACCTTACAGAACGTTGGCAGCAATCTCTATTTCTCTATGGTACAACCTGGAATTTACCTTTGAGACAGACTGTCCTTCTGTTCTGAAAAATCAGATTATTCTTGCAATCCTCCATCAGGACTGAAATTCCCAAAGGCATGGAAACCAAGTACTAATTTTAAACCCCCCCCAAAAAACTACCTATGATCTTAGTTGTGAAATTTAGTATTCTCAAATTCCAAATTTGGAAATATTTTGCACAAAGTCCTTATTTTCCCTGTTGACTTGAAAGCTCTCTATTCTTTTGTCCTAAACATCTTCTTTCTCATCCTTCCAAACAGTAGCTCAAGATGAACTTACATATCGTTTTCAATGTTAACAAAGAAGATACTACAATTGTCATCAACTGTTTCTATTCACAACTCTAGGAGGGATTGTGCTACATCGTGAGGAATAACACGAGGCAGTAAATACGCCACGAAGAAAGAACAGTAGAAAGTGGACACATTTCCTGATAAGTGGCGATTTCCCATTGAGCTGCTGACAAAGTTATAATATGGAAAGCTACACAGCTGCTCTGTTAGCTCTACCTCACTTAAGTGACCGAGTCATTGTTGTTTCGGTTCCCTCTCCCGTCTGGGGATGAGACACACCTCACAGAGCTGTTTATGATTTCAGGAACACACACATCAATGAAGTGACCGTTCCTAAATCGTTGCAAAGGGTATAGTAACCTGCCAAACTTCAACTAGGTTGCAACAAACAACAGTTTCCATCCTACACTCTCCGGTGCCAGCAAGATGGTGCGTTCTGGGATCCCTGCGGGAACCCTATTCCTGGTGCCATAGAGCACACACACATTGACTTCCACATGGTGTACGTATATGGTACACTGTAACACGTGTACATGCATACAGAGTACACACACCCGAACATGTATAGTGTACATAAGTGCACTACGTGCGTACAGAGTGCACACACATCCAGATCCATGTGGTGTACATGTATAGAGTGTACACACATCCAAATATATATATAGTGTACAAACAAGTTCACTACGTGTGTACAAGCATAGAGCATACACACATCCATATAGCAAATGTACATAGGTACGCTAACATGTATGCACATGCATAGAGTGTACACTCATCTATATACATACAGTGTACACAGGTATACTATAACCTGTATGTACATGCATATGGCATACACATGCACATCCGTATGTACACAGGTATGCTATTTGCTATATGTATACACATGCATATAGCATACATTCTTATCAAATGTAGGTAGGTGCACTACAGCATGCATACACATGCACAGCGTACACATAGGCACATGTATACAATGTACATCAGTACACTAACGTATAAAGCATATACACATATGCAATAGTGTACATACATATGCAGCATGTATATGTATTACTGTGTACATATCCAGAAGTTTATTCAGTGTGCATAGTGTACACGCATGCTTGTGTGCACATATGTATATATACATCTGCAGAAATAATGTGCACATGCCCACACGGTGTACGTACACAGGTATGTATATGGCATTAAATACATGCATGTATGTACACAGGCAGAAAAGACAGGTGTCCAAGTAGTGTGTTTATAACCATAGTGCCCATACACACATGCCTACAACATGCACGTGTATAGGACACATATGAAGTGCACATACCTATACATTGTAAATACATGCACAGTGGAAATACACGTAGTATGCGTACACCACATACAAACATGTACATTTATACAGTACACATATACCGAGACCCAGAACGGGTCAGGAGTATTAACACTGCGGAGAGGCTTCCAGTTCTACCTAAGTGAATTGTTTTTCAAACAAACAGTGGGAAGGGCACAACCACTTTCCCTCAGAGCTCTGGGCCTGACCGTGGAGGTTCAGAGGTTTCCTAATGCAGTACACATCAGGACTGACTCACGACGAAGCGCTCCTTAAAAATTAAAAATGTGTCCTCATGTTTTGGCCTTTGAGACAAAGCCTCTTATTTAATCGAGTTCTGACTGAATTTGACTCACAGTGCTCTGGCAGATTCTTCATTTTCTGGTGAGACAGACGAATGTCCCAGGGTGAGGGCAATGCCAGCCCTTTCAGGATCAGCTTTTCGAGGAGCGATGTCTGCCAGAACAGAATCCAACACCATAGTAGGATCCCCCAGCCAGCCACTTAGACACTTCCGGGTACTTACTCTGTCTGCTTGTTTCCCTTTTTTGAATTCAGCTGGGGGGGGGGGGGGGACAAAAAATCGAAACCAAAATTAAACAGCCCAAGTGTTTGTGTGTCTGAAAAGTTAATACATCCACATCCAACTTTCTAAATGAGACACGGCAGGTATGATGGTCACCGAACAGTGGCCACTGTTGACAAAATACAAAGTCTTCTGCAAACAAGAACGACTTTCTAGGAATAAAAAAGTCAAGGGAATTTACTTCACGTATTGAAGCTGTCAAGGGTGCTCATCAAAAGTGTACTTAGAGGTTTTCCTTTCAAGTTATTTTTGAAGATTTTTAAGTTGCAATACTGAAAAGCCTCTGGGAAAAGAAAGGACACAGGTATCTGGAAGATTTCTACTAAATAATTTTCATGTCTTTTTGATAAAGTTAAATAAGGTCAGCCTTGAAGTCATGGGTTCCACGACTCTGAGGCTGTGGATGGAATCCACACCACCACCAGACAACTGAATAAACAGGAAGGCCGCACACACAGGACACACGCAGTGAGCCAGCCTGACTACTTGTCAGCTTCTGGGTCAGTTCTACCCAGTTCTGCCCAGGCCCCACTGGAGATGCCAACCTGCCCTTTAGAAGCCTTCAATCCCCGCCTTTCAAAATCTAATCCTCTTCAACTGAGGCCCGAGTCCAAAAATCTACTGACATCTTAGCACCTGTGAGGCCAGCTGTCTCCCAGCCTTTTTGGCACCAGAGATGGGTTTCATGGAAGACAATTTTTCTGGGGGGGAGGGGGTTGAATTGTAACTGTTCCACCTCAGGTCAGGCATCGAATCCTCATAAGGAGCACCTCCGAGATCCCTCACATGCAGTTTACGATAGGGTCCCAGCGCCTAGGAGAACACACAGCTTATGATAGGGTCCCAGCGCCTAGGAGAACACACAGCTTATGATAGGGTCCCAGCGCCTAGGAGAACACACGGCTTATGATAGGGTCCCAGCACCTAGGAGAACAGATATTAAATGAGTTGGCAAAGCCAAAATCCACCCGATCTACCACTCCAAAACAAACATACACCACTGCCCAATATTGATGTGAGACAAAAACATGGAAGTCCTGAGGGCCCACACTGACCACAGCCAGACACCACTTCTGCAAGAACCAAGCACGTGCCTAAAGATCACCCGTGATGACCCAGGAGAGCAGCTTTGAGCAGAGACCAACGTGAGGGAGAGGCGCAGGGCCAGGGTGCTGGGTGTGCCCGTCTTTGTGACCTCACTGAGATTGCTGACCTCTGGCCCTTGGTGTCCGTCCTATGGAGGAGGTAGCCCCCAAATCCCTGCCTCCCTTCAGCGCTGACTGAGGCTGCCCTGCAGTCTCCCTAGGGCCAAGACTGCTTCTAAATCCTGTTCACTGCACACCCACAGAAAAAACAAATAAACAAAGTATCAAGTATGCAGACAGCAAAAGAAAAGCATGTGAATCCTCCCCTATTCCACAGGCATTTAAAACGTAACGGGGAAACTGTGGTAGTCTTTAAACCCCCACCAGCTCTCACGTCCTGTTGCAATGTTTTAGCTAATCAGGAACGGCTTTACCAAGCACCTGTGTGTTCAGGAAATCAGTTGACAGATTCCAAATAACCTCGGAGCTTACGACTTGACCCCCACTCACGCGCATCACCTCTCCAGAGGAACGAGCCCTGGACACCTTTCAAATGGTGAGGAACAGGAACAAGGGTAGCTTTCCCTCAATACCACAAAACAAGTTCGACCCCGAGGAGACCGGAGAACAGCGATGTTTGTTTAGATGCTTTCCCACTGACCTTGTCAGAGCAAACGTTCCCATCCCACACCGCCCAGTGTTTAACTCTCCCTGGGATACCAGCAGCCGTCAACCCTCAACAAGCTGGAAACAGAGGCCAAGCTGACAGGAGGCCTATCTCCATTCCCTACTGAATTCGCTCAGGACACGGATGTTCCCAAACACACACGGCCCCGGGTATTCCACACCTGGAGAACATTCAAACAGACGCTGCAAAGACGTTCCCCTCAAGAGAAACTCAGCTTCTAACTTCCCTTAGGGAAAAATATGAGACCCAGAACTTTCCAGAAAATCAAGTGTAGGAAGAAGCCACTCACCTCTCGCACTTCCTAAACCTGCTTTCCCGCAGGTGCTGAGGGATGTCCCCGCGCCAACCCCGTCCACCCGGGACGGCGGCAGGGCTCAGGCAGCCAGCACCTGGGCAGCTGGCGAAGCAACCCCAGGGTGAAAACGTCATCCCAGTCACCACTTCCCGGAGCCCCTCAGCAAGAAAAACACAGGCGGGACAGAACCGAGGGCCGACTCGAGGCTGGGGAGCCACAGACCCGCACAGCTCAATCATCAGACACGCTCTTCTGTGGACAGAGCCCAGCCCAGGGGGAGACCAGCACAGAGACCCTCATGCCGGCTCCACGAGCCAGCGTCCTCCAGGGCTGCAAATTTGTGATCACAGCTTCAGAATTTGGTTCCAGAATCTTCCGGAATCAAAGACACACCACACTGTAAAGCTGCCAGGACAGCAGGGCCCAGGAGCAGGCTCAGGGGAGGACCACGTAGAAACCCCACACAAAGCATACACGTGTGCATGCTTGCTCCACACATGCCACCCCGTCACCCAATACTATACACGCAAACGTATGTATGCACTCCATACACACCCTCAAATACACTCACCAAATATGATGCGTGTACACACTCCACACACATCCTCAAATACATACAACACACATGAACATGCTCACTGCGCCCACACCTGCTAAATACACTCACCACACACGCACAAACATGACACACGTGCACACTCAGTCCAGACATCACACCCCTCACCAAGTACACAGGTGCACACACCCCCAAGTGCAGAACCTGCAGACTCCACAAGCTTTGGTTTCCCCCACTGTTTATCTCATCACATGAGATCCACACACAGGTGTCATTTACGGACATCTAACACCCGGGGAGGCCCTTAGACAGAACTGCAGTCACAAGTCGCCTTCATTCAGGCATTCATCACCAGCCTCCTGAAGCCACCTCCTGTCCCCACGGGGAGGGGGGCCGAGACCGCAGACGTCACTGGGCTTACAGATCCCCAGGCTGGCCACCCAGCGAAATCAGGAGGGCTCGGCCACGGCCGTAGAGGGAGACGGGTACTGGCTCAGGTATGCGGAACATGAGTCCTCATTTTCATACAGTGTCACCTACGACAGCGTCAGGTGAAAGCCAGTGGTCTGGCATTCCTGGGATAGACAGTCCTGGAATCACAAGGGAAGCTTTTGACTTCTCCCCTCTGAACACATGAGGTCCATGGTCCCCTCACATCTAACACTGGAAATCCGAATCGGTGACTCCTTGTCCACCTGAGGACCACCCAAGAGGATCCACACACCTGCTACAACAGCAGCACCGCACCTGGTCTGCAGGGGAGCAAAGCAAATCCCCCCTTTATGAATAAAACTGGATTACCCCGACACTGGCAGCCTGCAGTGTGTATATCGTCAAGCCCCCACATCTGTGCCACCTGCAAGAGGAACACAAGCCCTTAGTCCCGGGCTCTCAGGACAGCCTGTGAGGTGGATGCTAGCACCCTTCTCATCTCCCAGTGGAGAGGAGAGAAGGCCAGGGTCAGGGCTGGTGTATCAGGAGGGTCGGGGTTCAAACCCCATCTGCCTCACAAAGCAGCCCTGACCGTTCAAGTGACTTCTATCATCAGCCTTAAAATGTACTACAGTTACCAAGAATTCTGAGTGCTGTTCCTTGGGACGTCATAAGCAAACATTTTGTTAGAAAGATTTGCCAAATCTGCTTTCAAAATCCTATGTTATGAAATGACTAATGAAAATTTGAGCTATAAAATAAAGCACAGTTAAATGAATCCCAAAATGACTATCGTGAAGGAAGCTTTAACTTGAAGTGAAAAATATCCTCTAAATGACATCAGCCAGAATTATCTTCAATCATTACTGATCTCATATGCTTCATGAATTATACAGCATCATCTCAGATATGAACTTAAAACCATTAGCTGAATGTACATTTCAGCACAACCAAAGTTCTGCTGTAATAAGCAGTACAGGAGTCTCTGGAGAGGATTTTAATTGGGACTACAAACGATGCGCACGATCGTGGTAAGAGGTTTCATGCTGGCTGTTCTCCAAGGTGCGACACAGAGAAACACCACTAACCTCAAAGATACCTGCTGCTTTATAATGAGATGAGAGATGAGAGACAATGTGGACGGACTACTGTAAATATTTGAAAAGGAGAAACAATGCAAGGAAAGAATCGTATCCGTTTCCCTTTACATTCTTAGAAAAAACCGATTTTTCTTTTGGGATGATTTAAAAAGAAAATGACATTTCTGGATTTTTTTCTTTTTTTACTTTTCTTTCTGAGGCAGGGTCTTGGCTCTGCAGCCAAGACTGGAGGACAGTGGAGCAATCGCAGCTCACTGCAGCCTTAAGTGATCTTCCCACCTCAGCCTTCAGAGTAGCAGGGACCACAGGCATGCACCACCACACTCAGCTCACTTTTCTGTTATACAGATGGGGTCTTGCTATGTTGTCCAGGCTGGTCTTGAACCCCTTGGCCTCAAGTGATCCTCCTGCCTTGACCTCCCAAAGATTTCGCCTAAGCGACCGTGTCTTATGGGAAAATAGACATCAGAGCAAATGCATTTCTGTAAGATTTTCTATCTCTTTTCACTGGAGAAACAGGTAACTTGCCTCCAAGGGTCAAGACAAAGCCGTTACTGCAGACAAGAGCGCTGTGCATTCCGGGAACCACTACACCACGAGGCGCGGCCGTGCACACTGGACGCAGGAGTAACACACGAGGCTAGCACAGGCCGATGCTGGCCCTCTCCAGAAGCAGGCCTATTCTTCCTCCTCTCCTCAGCCCCCTCTCCCTTCAGGCCTCAGTGGCTGCTGACAGGGGAGAGGCCACAACTAGAGGAGGCTCTCAACTCCACCAGGGACAGGAGCCCCGGACCCTGGGGACTCAACTGCTGCCCTCCGCGCCCACCTCCTTCTGGTCCAGCCTTCTCAGGAGCCAGGCATGGCCACTTTGACCCTCTTTCCCTTCTGTGACTCCTACAAAAACCAGTCCAGCGAGCCCAGGCTGCCTCACACTCCATGGTCACCCGGCACATGCCCCCTCCATGACCTTATCCAAGCTCCTGGGGCCAGAAGGGTCTTGCAATATTCCACTTTCCAGTTGAGCATCCCCAGCCTGAAATCCAAAGTGCTCCGAAGAGCATTTCCTTCCAGTGTCATGAGGAAGCTCGGAATGTTTCAGGTTTCGGAGCATTTTGGAGTAGGGACTGTCAGCCTTAATTTAAACCTCTTCAAGGAAGCCACACACTGAAGCCCCCGATGTCCACCCTACACAATCCCAGCACACCCTCTGAAGTCCTCAGCAACAGATTTTCTTTCTTCAAAAATAACCACAAGTCACAAACTCACACGCAACCACAGAAGGGGGCTGTGGACACCCGCACAGACGATGAAATTTAACTGTCACATTTTTACCTGGGTAATTTAAAGTCATTCCTCAAAACACACCTGTTTTACTGAGTCGCATTTTAAGGTGAACACAAATCATTTCAGGGAAACAAACGTCACTTTGGGCTGCGTGCGGATTCTTGACTCCCATGAATAACTCAGCGTTCACCCTCACTTCTGGATAAGGGAGAAGATACAAAGAAATCTATTAAAGACACGAAAACACGTTTAAGAAGGGTTTGAAAGGTTCCTCCTGTCCCCCTGGAGGGGAGAGGAGGACACCTGGAAAGCTCACGGGGGACAGGAGCACAGCCTCCTCGGTGTGCCACGGACGCCGCCTCGCCAAGGGGAGAGGATGATGCCTGGAAGGCTCACGGGGGTGGGAGCACAGCCTCCTCAGTGCTTTCTACACTCAGCAGCTTCAGAAATTCCCGTAGAAGCAGAACACATGAGAACTGAGACTGGAACACCCCCAAAGAAAAGGGACGAGGGGTCAAAAAAAGCATTCGATCATTACCAAGGAGCACGGTCATGAAGCCGCTTCAAAGACCGTGTGAGAAGTCACTCATAGGCGTTTCAGACAATAAGGTAGCCCGAGATTGCTCGATCAGCTCAAACAGGCTGCCGTTCCTCAGGCCATGAATTCTCTAAGTTGAGCCTCTCAGTGAGCAGAAGTCACTCGCATCTCTGCCAGAGAAAGTACTAGAAGCCGACACATAACCTCATGAAACCTGGGCTTCAGCCTGTCGACAACAGTGAGTCTGACACGGTACATCCCTCCAGATGGCTAAAGACCCCAGGGGTTCATCAGACAACCTCGAAGGGCTGTGTCTGTCCAGCCCCTTTTCCAAGTTCTGGATGATTTTTCCTGATGTACTATAAGCAGCATGTTCCAGTAGAAACGTCATTAACTGGCTGGGGATCCTCTTAATTTTGAAGTTAGAAACACACTTGGCCAGGCACGGTGGCTCATGCCTGTGATCTCAGTACTTTGGGAGGCTGAGGCAGCTGGACTGCTTAAGTCCAGGAGTTCGAGTCCAGCCTGGGCAACATTGCAAAATTCCATCTCTACAAAAAATACAAAAGTAAGTCAGGCATGGGGACATGTGGGACATGTGCCTGTGGGTCCTGGCTACCCAGGAGACTGAGGCAGGAGGATCGCTTGAGCCTGGGAGGTGGAGGCTGTAGTAAGCCGTGCTCACACCACTGCCTGGGCAACAAAAAGGTTTTTTTTGCCTGTCTCAAAAAAACCAGAGAGAAAAAGAATTATATACCTGACTTGGCCAAAATAGGCCTTGTGGAATGACCTGAAACACAGCTGCAAATTCTGGCAGGGCCTCCCCTGGCTTGATTTATGGTGAGTGTAGGACCGCTCTGAAGGATAGGACCCCAGGCACCTCCCGAGACTAGACCTTACAGTACAACTTCCCTTCGCGGGACAGAACACTGGCCTTGGAGCCTGGGACACCCTGGGGCAGTGCCACCATCCCGAGGCCGCCATGGTACAAGGAGGCCCTACCATCATGAAGCCTGGGACGTCCGTCAGAGCAGTGCCACCCACCTGAGGTCGCCATGCCAGGGGAGCCCTACCATCATGAAGCCTGGGACGTCCGTCAGAGCAGTGCCACCCACCTGAGGTCGCCATGCCAGGGGAGCCCTACCATCATGAAGCCTGGGACGTCCGTCAGAGCAGTGCCACCGACCTGAGGTCGCCATGCCAGGGGAGCCCTACCATCATGAAGCCTGGGCCGTCCGTCAGAGCAGTGCCACCGACCTGAGGTCGCCATGCCAGGGGAGCCTGGACATCATGAAGCCTGGGACGTCCGTCAGAGCAGTGCCACCAACCTGAGGCCGCCATGCCAGGGGAGCCTGGACATCATGAAGCCTGGGACATCCTGGGGCAGTGCCACCAACCCGAGGCCGCTGGCACACACGGGGGCCCTGGCGCCACTGAGAGGCTGCACAGCAGGTCCAAGCCCAGGCCAGGAGTGAAGAGGCCCCACATCCTTTCCATCCCTCCCGCTGAGTCCACAGACGTCTCGGAGCAGAAATGCATCAGCCTCAATGTCCACGGGTAAGTTCTGGACACAGAATCTGGAAGCATAAAAGATGGTCTTGGGCTGGTTCGTTGCCGGCTCGGACCTGTCCTGTTTCCACACAAAACCTGGCTCACACCAAGCAGCGTCTAAGTCCTGGAAGATCTGCTGAACACAAGTGCAGTTACAAAGTGGAGAAACTGGAGGGGGCCGGGCTGTGCTCCAGTGGCACCAGCGTTTCTCAGGAAGACCCCGGGCATTACAGGGTCCAGGGCAAGTGCTTCTTGGGATTCAGTGCATGGAACAAGAACCCATTCCCCGGTCCTGTTGAATGTGAATCGGCTAAGGGCCGATTCCCTCCCTCGGAGGATTAAGCACCGCCCCACAACACTTTGGTATGGGTGTGTTATTACATACGTTGATATGGGTATGTTATTACCCATACCAAGGTAATAACAAGCCCGTTACCAGCAGGAGGCTGGTGATGAAGATGTGAGGACCATTTGAGCACGAGGGATCCTGACAGATCATCCCTGGCACCGAGCAAGGGGCGGACAGTACCCCCTGTTCCTGACGCATCAGCCCTGGCACTGAGTGAGGGGTGGCAGCACAGCCTGTGCCCCTGTAGATGCAGAGAGATGTGAGGGGGACGCAGGCTGGGCTTTGAGGTTAACTCAACCACCTGCGCTTGCACCTCCATTCCACAGGCAGCATTAGGGCTCACCTTGCCCCCGGGCTGCACTTTTTTCTGCTTATGAGTCATGCTCGCTTTACATGGACAGGCATAGCTATAATAACGGTTCCCTGATTATTTCGCTGCCTACATGAAGGGCTTTCAGAATTCACTTCCATCCTTAGGAAAGGGGGCCAACACCAGGCTGTCTCCCTTAAGATGCCATGTCTCATATGGGGAAAAAAAATCAAGAGAAATCAAATAAAGGCCATAAAATACATCAGTTTCAACACTAAAATTTAATAGTACGCTTTAAATTGAAGATGAGTTAAGTCACATTTCCAAACCTCTGAAAGCACGGTTACTGGGAGGGAATGGTTTGCAACACACAAAGGCAGCTCTGTAGAAGGGCCCAGGCTGGATGAAGGCTCAAACGTCAGTGCAAGGAGAAAGTCTGAACAAACTCTCTCCTGCCCTGCTGCTGTCCTCTTCCAAAACACACTGGTTATCTGTCAGTTTAGAACAAGGCCTAGGGAGGCGAGAGGCAGGCCTGGGAGGGTCACCTAGCATCCAAGCTCCTCACCCACACAACCGGAACAGGCTGAGCTGAGCGGCACACACAGACACGACTAATTCTCCCCAGAAAGAAGACGGAAGGCAGCACACTGCCACGCCAGGCGCCCTGCAGACGAGAAGATGGAGGGGAGCCAGAGGGACCTTTAATCTGGCTTGCATGGTGGAGGGAGGGGAATAATGCCACTCACTTGAGTGTTGCACAATTCTTTCTAGCACTGAATGGCAGAAAACAAACATTATAGATGCTTCCTCAAATAAATGTTCCTGAAGAACTGAACATAAATTCTGTTCAGGAAATAGCATTCTGAATGCCTCCAGTGCTTCTGTTTTCAATAATCCCAGAGTAATTCTATAAACCCGGGAATCAGTCTCACCCAACTCCAGGATCACGGCCCAGGTGACATGGGCACACACATCCTGAAGCTCCAATGCTCAACTCAAGTGGGGCGAGTGAAAATCATCCTGGGTATAATTGACACGGACACAGGAAAGTGGCTGAGCCCCAAACCCCTAAACTAGGAAGACCAGCGTCCTTCCGGGGCCTCACCTCTGTCCTTTCCCAGCCTCTGGGAACCACCACTCTGCTCTCTACTGACACAAACGCCCCTCCAAGGTACAACACCAGGAAGATCATCATTCAAAACTGAGGAATGTGGCAGAACAAAGCTGTCAGGAGATTTTCATCACCAACACCACTAGTTACATGACCCAAAGATGATTAAAATCCCAGGCCCTTAAAGACTGAATGTCATCTATACTTAAATGCATTTAATCACCATATTGGGGGTTATTCCTTTGTTTTGCTGCAAATATATCCAACTGCTGTAAAAGGAAAAGGCAATTTGTTAACGAAGCTTCTTGGAGTGTCTCAACAGGCCTCGAGGTAGGATAAACGGCAGGACTTCCTGGCAGAAACGCTCAGCTCTGAGGTCAGGTGGAGTTCTTGGGCACCAACCAAGGCAAAATAAGGTCGAAGACCACACCACACTTTCCTCAATCACATCTTCATTCCACGTTTCCTTCTATTTCTCACGACTTCACTGGGAGAAATTGCACTGAAAGAAAATGGAAACACACACATACATAGGAGACCCTGCAGATGCTGAGAATGGGTGCAGCTGTCACAGTCCGAATGTCCTTTCGGGGCCATCTGACCTGGCTGGGATCCAAGTATCCAAGTGCAGGATTGTATGTCAGACCCGTGAAGCCAGGATTACAGCCACTGAATGGCAGTTTTCCATCCCACAGCAACCGGCCTTGCTAGGGGCTTCCTCGGGAACCACCGACTTCACACCACCACCCCTCAACTACTTCAACTAGCCTACATCATGGCAGAGGCCTCTCCAGGCAGACCAGCCCTGCCCTAGTCCTGCTTCATGGCACATCCTCCAGGCAAACGTCCTTGGCCTCCTCCGGGAGGCTGTGCTCGGAAGGTGCCCTCATTTACTTCTGTGGCTCTGAGACATTTAACTAGAGCCCGACACACTTCTTCCTGTTCACGTAATATTGAGTTAACAGATTTTTATGAGTCAATTTTCACTGGGAAAAACACCATTTCAGGAGCTCCAATGACCACAATGAAAATGTTTTTACCTCCCCTTACGTGACCTCGGCAACGCCAGGTCCAGGAAACGTTCTGGATCTCAGATAATGGCTTATCCACTCATAGTAAGTCTTGGTCTTGTTTCACAAGCTATCAAATGCTGCCCAGAAGCAGGAAAAACCGCACAACGTGGCAGGGAGGGGCGACCAGTGTGAGTTCTAAGGCCAGGCCACCCGGGTCTGCTGACAGCGTGGCAAGGGGCAAACAGTGCAGGGTCTAAGGCCAGACCGCCCGGCTCCCGCTGACAGTGTGGCTTCAGGAGTTTCCTAAACCCTCTGCTCTCCAAGGTTCATGTCAGAAAAATTGCAGTGATAACCGTGTCCACCTCGTTTATATATATACATATATATACGTATATATACACACATATACATATATATATACACATATATACATATATATACCCCAAACCTACAGCCCTACAAAGGTCATTAATCCTAGTTATCCTCAAGGCATTGAGCCATCAATAATGAGCCATCTCCCTTGCTGCTGACCTGCCTCAGCCCCACCCTCCGGAAACCCCGCATCCACACCAGCCACACAGGATGAGGCCAGGGAAGGCGCAGGGCTGTGTCTTGGGAACTTAAACTCTGGAAGCTGAGTTAAATCAGTGCCGCTCAAATCTTGTCACCAACTCTCTTGTTAAATTGGGAGATTCCATCTCTGGGGATCTTGAAGGAACTTGAGGCTCTACATTGAGTGAGGTGAGCACTCGTGCTGCAATGAGACGGCAGGGAAAGCAACCGAATCTGGGGTCGCAGCTGTCTGAGGCTTGGGTCCCACCGGGAAAGTGGCACCAGGGCCCTCAGGACAGTGGCGGAGGTCCCAGGAGGCAAGTTCCCGGCGCAGAGACTCATGAACCCAAAGATTGCTCCAGGGCCAGGAGGGGTTGCTGTGCTGACAGCCACGAGGCAGGCAGCCTTCGAGCTCCTCCAGCTGCCATCCTGCAGGCAGGGAGGACAGTGCCCAGACCACCCCGGGGATCCCCCAGCCTGCCAGGCTGGTACTCTTACTCCAGCCACTGACAAGAGTCCCCATGTTCCAAGCTAGGTTGAAACAGCGCCTCAGGCCTCGGGGCACATGCACCCCCCTGCAGGGCAACTCCTACCCAACACCTGGGGATGGCTATTCCCACACATCCCCAACTCACAGGAAACTTAAAAATGAAAGTCGGAAGATACAGCCAGGAAACCAATGCTCAAGAAGCAACTCCAGGGTGACTCTTCCTGGAGCTATTGCTACTGAACATCTTTAAAAACATTTCCAGGGTGACTTCCTAGAGCTATTGTTGTTGAAAATCTTTAAAATTCTTCATTTCAAAATTAGCTTTTATTACACTGTCTTCCCTATTCTACCAAGACTCTAGAAAACAAAACTACTACAAATTCCAATTCTATCTTATAGCAAGTTAGAAATACACGTTTCCTCAAAGGATTCTACGTGTTTCCTTGGCAATATCCTTTCCATGCCCCATACTACTGCCCGCAACAGGGAAGGCTTTTCCAACCCAACCCATCCCAACCCAAACCAACCCAAACCAACAAAACCCAACCCAACCCAACCCAACGGCCCTGAGACAGGCCCCTAACGAATCATCTACAAACTCTTGAGACAGGCTTGCCCTGACAAATCATCTGCAAACTCCATCTTCCATTAAAAACAGTACCGAAAATGAGCATATTACCACTTTTTAAAAATTACTGTAAAGTGGACAGTGTTCAGTTCTGTGAATTTCGGCACAAATATTCCCATAATCATCATCACACAAGCAGAACAGTCCAACAGCCCCAAACCCACTCACGGGGCCTCATAAGCATACCCTCCCATTCCCAGCAACCAACCTCTCTGTGTTCTCCCATCCCCCGGGTCTGTCTTTTGCGAGTGCTGTGGCAAAACACTCGCAAAATCACGATTTCCTGGGCGTCGTGCTTGGAGGTGCACCCGGGGTGTCCATTCCTGGACTACATTCCATTCCTGGATTACATTTGACTTAAGACTCCACAGTGAGAATGATTTCTGGTGAATGAAACACCAGGCAGGAGGTTGATTCCGCTGGGCAGCTCTTCACACACAGCCCAGGAGCTGAGGGGAGAGGAAGAGACCCACGCGCGTCCACCGTGCTCACGGCCCCTTCGAATGCCCCCCACTCCTAGAGGCCCGGGCCCAAGGGAAATCTGACCTGAAAATGGGCAAACCCTCACTTTGGCAGAGGGACAGGGACTCGGGGCCACAACTTGACCTCAGAGCAACACAAGTGCAGACACAGCACCCCAGGACACCCTCCCCACCCAAATTCAAGGAGGAAAACCAACGCCCCACCCCCTTGCGGAAACCCCCGGCTGCTGGAGCAGACACCTGCTGGCGTGAGCAGCCTCTCCCGTCCCACGTTCTGGGCTCATCACCTGTGCCTCAGCCCTGGCACTGCTCGCCACACCCACAGGTATGCCAGGAGGGACAGGTCCTAAGGTCTCCACTGCACCAAAGCCTGCAAGGCAAAGGGGCCGCTCCCTCCAGCAGGAGTCCAGAAGCACAGACTGCACCAGCGTCAAGGCGTGAGAATTCTCCCCTCGGTCTCCGAGTCTCCAGTCTGTTGCCCGCCAGGATGTTCTGCCAATGGCGAGGCCCAAGCTGGGCGGCACATTTGGTTCTCACCATTTCCCTTCTCAAGATCAATACTGCAAACATATCCAATTCATCCTGTCACTAAAAATGAAATAATCCGCCATCTCCATCACAGATGATGCAATCAGATTTCCATTACCGGGTTTTGTTTTGTTTTTTTCTATTTTGAGATGGAGTTTCTGCTCTGTCGCCCAGGGTGGAGTGCAATGGTGAGATCTCGGCTCACTGCAACCTCTGCCTCCTGGGTACAAGTGATTCTCCTGCCTCAGCCTCCCAAGTAGCTGGGATTACAGGTGCCTGCCACCATGCCCGGCTAATTTTCATCTTTTCAGTACAGACGGGGTTTCACCATGTTGACCAGGCTGGTCTCGAACTCCTAACCTCAGGGGATCCACCTGCCTCCTCCTCTCAAAGTGCTGGAATTACAGGCGTAAGTCACCACTCCCGACCATTACTGGTGTCATTTCTAAGCAACTCTCTCACACCCACTCCCATTTTTTTTTTTTTAAAGAACTAGCTTTATGCCTATATTTTTTCCAAGAGAACCAGTTACCCATTTGAAGTACAAATAAGACACCATGGTTAAAAACCCAAAATGCCCATTTGCACAGAAGTCTCCAAATTCCCAGTCGATTTAAGCCTTGAGAATAAGATCAAGCCGTTGGCTGAATACAACTTCCCTTTCCATCTGTCTGCCTGTGAGTTAGACACAAGGACGAAGCCACGAGCTGGGGACATAAAGGCAGGAACCACCAGGGTTGCCGAGACTCCCAATAAAAGCTGGAAGGACCAACACAAAGGCACCACACCCTGCACGCCCTCCTCTCCTTCCTTTCCAGAATTTCCAGAGGATGAAACAGGGATCTCCTCAGACGTCCCACGGTGTAGGCGGCCAGAGGGGAAGGCGGGGGCAGCCTGAATGAGGCGACCGGGAAATCACATTCCACAAACAGAAATTCTCCATGTGCTTTACATCCTCTGTCTCTGAAGAACTATGCCAGTCTAACAGTCACTAGAAAACCGCATTCAAGTGTCATTTCCCATTTCAAGCAAAGAAAACAGTGGTGGGGCATGAGGGAAAAACATAGCCATGTGTTCTGGGCTATTAAATAAGCTTTTTTTTTTCTCTTATAAATGTATAATTTTACATTCTCAGATTTCTGTATAATTGATATGCTTCCTAATTAGCAGACATAGTAATAAAAAGTGAATTCCAAGTGTAAGATCGGAGGACCCGTTCACATGGCTTCAGGTTCTGCTACTGTGTTTCAACTTAAAAAAATGGTTCTGTGTGTTGGTAACAAGGCCTGAGAGTCTGCGTGGCTGTAATCAGGGTTCGTCTTGGCTCCGTAGCAGAGGATGTTACACTGTTACATTATCTTCTACAAAAAATCCTGAAAAAATGAAGGCTGAATAGACATCCACCCCCTCCCAAATCATCCAAATGTCCACCGATGTGAAAAACAGGTGAATTACGGTTTCCGTCATGGAATATTCCTCAGCAGTGAAAACAAACTATAGCCACAGGTGCCAACTAGGACAAAGAAAACCTTGTAAACACGCTTAAAGTGAACTGACTAGGCAGAATTCCTCGATGACAGGCATCTACTCCAAAAGGGTCCTGTTCTGAATCCTGTGATGTAGAATTGTAGTTAGCAATCCTGTTTCGGGGCACATCTAGAAAAAAGCAAAATAATGACTACACAATTTTAAATTCTTTGTAAATTATAACTATTACTATGAAAATTCTAAAAATGTGAAAATCTTCCCAACTATTATTGGACAAGCTTCAAAATAAATACCCTGGCATTGGTTGCCACATCCACAGGAGTGCCAAAATAAAAGAAAATATAGCCCAAGTTAGTAGAATCGAAACCTGAAGATGTACGAGCCATTCCTGCCTCGCTATCTATACATCGTGTAGAAATTTAAGAGCAGGTAGTGACACTGCAATGCAAGGCTCAAACCAACTGGGTATTTGGAAACTTCTATGCGAATTGGCATTTTCTGTTTTTAAACATGGTGTTATTTGTACTTCAAACAGGTAACTGTTTGGTTCCCTTGGAAAAAATACAGCCATAAACCTGGTTTCAAAAAAAAATACGGGAGTGGGTATGAGAGAGAGTAGCTTAGAAATTTTAAAAGTATCGGCAGGGAGCAGTGGCTCATGCCTGTAATCCCAGCACTTTGAGAGGCAGGCCCCACGGGGCTTTTGAAGACACCGGTCTCCTCTGCTGCCTTCCTGCTGGACTGACCCCAGGACATTCACTGGGTTTCCACCCCTGTCTCATTCAACATCCCAAGGGTTGTCTTCATCCTCGTCTGGGGCTCAGCTCTGCCCCAATTTCCTAAATCTCTGCCTTCAGAGCCTGAAAACACCCACGCCCAGGGTCACTCTCAGTCCACGTTTACCCCAGAAAGTCCCAATTTTATGCTTTCCCAGCATCGCCTTAGTGATAATTTATCCTGTAAATTCCAACTGCCTTCACACCTCACCCTTGCTGTCTCTCAGCAGACCCCACACCCAGGTCTGTGCCCGCTGCCCTGCTCTGCCCATGTGGGGACCACCTCTCTTTCTTGAGGAATCAGCTGGTGGTCATCTCCTTGTGGAGGGCTGCCCTGACTTCCAACTCTCTCCAGCAAAGGCAGAAGCCATCCTCGGTACTTCCCCAAAACTCAGGCCAAGTATGAAGGTGGCGCAGATGCTAGCTGTGCCTGGGATGCCATGGGCAGGGTCCCCATTTGCTCTGCACATGGCCCGGGGCACCGCCTGAACACAGCAAGTGCTGAAGAAACAAAACTGACGTGCGCTGCCCTCTGATAGGGCCTCCTTCACCATCCACATCTGTCTCCCCTCTGGACAGTAAAATCCATAAGACAGGGAGGGCTTGTCTCACTCATCTTCAAACTCCCAGGGTCACCCTGGCAGGTAAAGGGAACTCATATGTCTTCTGAAGGAAGCAGCTGGTTAGCTGACAAGTTAAAGGGCCTCTGAAATTCAGAGCTCCGCATAGGAGTCCATCACACTTTTTTATGAATGACGCCAACCACGCAGAAGTGGCCGTGGAACCAGTGCTAACCAATCCAGGGTTTGTTCACTGTTTCTCAGTTCATTATCACAACTCATTCTAACAGAGCAGCTGCGCACAGATCCTCAGACGTCTACACAGAGTGGGACAATGGCGCCGAGTCACGTCAACGTCCTGTTGCAGACTGGGAGACACCGGTCAAACACGGACCGAGGCAGAGCACAGACCTCACGTTAAATCGGCTCCGTGTAAACAGTACTCCCTGTCACTCCCTTTCCTATCTGCACAGCTTCTACAAATTCAACTCTCGCACCTGACACCTAAGAATCCTGCACACCCCCATGTGAACCCCCCAGTGACTTCCCAAAATGACCTGGCATGGCCGAGTACAAAAAATTTCAACATAAGGGAACTGGAGGGCATGTGGGGGCTTTCTTGAATCCCTGCTGCCTGATGGGAAGGCCCAGCGCTTCACACCCGAACTGAAGTGTGGGTCTCTTCGGCCCCGGCTTTCACCTGGAGCTAATCAGCATTAACTAATTTCACTTTCCAGGACCAACTTCAAAGGCCTGTAAAGCCAGAGAAGGGAGAGGAGATGAACACACCCTCACCTCAGATCTGCTGCAAGCACGCACTTCTCAGATGTGTCCCAAGGTGCACAGCGTGTCCGATGCCTGTTTCACATCCACGACCTGCAGGTCTTCTATGTGGCATCAGCCTCCTGGGCACTGGGAACAAGAGGTATAATGGCAAGTCCCCTATGCAGCAAAGGTGAGGCAAAGGGGCCCAAAGCAATGGAACTGACCTTTTTCTGACCGTCTCAAAACAGAAGGAAAATGCTGTACAGCCAACTTCCCCTCACGCAGGTTTATTTACCTGTGACTCAGAGGCCATGACAGACAACTTCAGGTTCTTACCGATTCCTATTTTCCCCATCCAGGAAGCCTTTGTTTTTAATATCGTATGAACTTGTCATTTTCTAGGCCAAAAACAGCAAATATTGGCAGTTTCTTACGGTTCAACTGAATAAAATATGATCATGGCCTTTTGTGAAACCATGAAGAAAAGGTGGATATCTCAATGTGTGTTTCCAGACTGACTTTGTTCCTGAAGCACTAACTCTGTTCACTCAGGATTTTAGACACTGAAGAATAAACATCAATATCCCACCAAGAAAACCAAAAGAATGAAATAATTTTGCATCCACCTTGGAGCCTTTTTAGGACAAGGCAGGACACAAACTTTTAAAAAGCTGCAGTTGTCCCTCTGTGTACACAGGGACATGGATTCCAGAACACGCCCCGAGTTGACCCAAATTACCTACCCACAGGACCCCGCGGCCACCCTATGGAACAGCATGTAGGAAACGTCCACCCTCCACCAAGCCAGGTTTTTTCAGTAAGGGTTTGGTTGGAAAAAAAATTAACATAAGTGATCCTTCGAAGCTCAAAACCCAGGTTGTTCAAGGTCAGCTGCATTTACTACTTGTCTCATATCTGAGGCCTGAAAGCCATCATTCTCGATACCTTAACGTGACGGTTAACAAACTAAGTGTTCTGATTAGAAAGAGGAAAAAGTTTATTTTTAAGCTGACAATGAGAGCGGAAGCGGCTATGGTGAACGGAGAACAGACCTAAGCAAGCACCAAGGCTGGGGTGACTGCCTGTGCTCAGACCCACCAGGGCCTGTTCCTCCATCTCCCTCTGCAGAAAGGGAAAACCGCTTCTCCCCCACCACTAAAGGGCCTTTTTTAAATGTTCACACGAGAAGTGCTATGAAAAGCTGGAAGGTCCCAGATAACATTTTTAAAAATAAACATTAAGGTAAGCATTTAACAAGCCCATTATGATTTAAAAATTTAAAAAAAAGGTATTAAGTTCCTGGGTGCAGTGGCTCATGGCTATTTGGGTGGCCGAGGTGGGTGCATCACCTGAGGTCAAGTTTAAGTCCAGCCTGGCCAACATGGTGAAACCTCGTCTCTATCGAAAATATGAAAATTAGCCAGGCATGGTGGCAGATGCCTGTAACCCCAGTTACTTGGGAGGCTGAGGGAGGAGAATCACTTGAACCTGGGAGGGAGAGAGGTTGCAATGAGCCAAGATCGTGCCATTGCACTTCAGCCTGGGCGTTGAGTGTGAAACTCCATCCCAAAAAGAAAAAAAAGTATAAAATTTCCCTTCCAAGGAACCTATCATTCAGCCACCATAGGTACTTATTCAGCCATGAGATACACCACAGGAGACATAGGCGAACAGGACACAATTCCTCCCTGAAAGGTGGCTGCACCCCCACAGAAGGCAGGCACACACTCCGGATGGAATGGGCGGAGGGAACACATGCTGCTGCAGGTGGAACTGGCTACACAGAGCACCCGCTCAAGTGTCTGAGAAATAAGGAGCCATCGGTGGCATCACCTTCCATACCTGAGCTGGGGCACTGGGGAGCCTGTCATCACCACCACCACCCGGGACAAAGAGCCCCAGAAGCACACAACGAACTTACAAACTCACCGAGGAGATGACTGAGCAATGTGCGTGGAGTGATGCGAACACGCAGACGTCAGGGTCACGTGCGGCGTTGGTTTTGTGCATCAACTTGAGCGTGCCCGGGGTGCCCAGATGGCTGGTTCTGCATTATTTCTGTGTGAGATGCATGTTTGCCTCTGGACTGAGTGGAGACTCATCCTCGCCAGTGTGGGGGGCACCACCCTATCCACCCAGGGCTCAAGTAAAACAGCAAGGCGGGGAAGACTGAACTCACTCCACCTGTCTGGCTGATGGGCCAGTGACATCCGTCTTCTGCCGCCCGTGCTCCTGGGTCTCAGCTCCTCGGACCCGGTTGGGATCTGCACCCTCCGCTTCTCAAGTCTTCAAGCCACACCCTCCCAGGACTCTAGCTTGCAGGCTGTGGGTTCTGGGGCTTCTTGGACTCTGTAGCCCCTGCAGCAAGCCTCCCCCTGGAGACACACGCACACCTGGCTGGCTGTCTCTCTGGAGAGCCCTGACTAAAAGCCGCCCCTAAAAGTGGTCTTCAGAGTTTCTTTCTAGCCCTAAGATCCCAGCGCCCCTCCTACAATTCTAGGCGGAAAGGTGAACAGAGACCAACGGAATCATAAAAGTAGGCCTATTAACAATTACATAAGTCTTTAGAGGCCCTTGAACTACTTCTGTCCCTTGTGTTTTTATACAAAATAAGCCTGAGGTTAAAGAGAATAACATCACTGGCCACAGCTGGGGCCATGCGAGGACACAGCTTATACCCATCAGATCCCTGGGTGCCCCGAGTCCTTCCCTTGCTATTTATGGAAATACGGGAGAAACCAGGAGGTCTGAGCATTTACCTGGCTGTGCTCCCAGGGGCCGAAGAAAGCACCTATCTGTCCAGTCTTCCCTCCACCCCACGGTTCCCTCCTACCCGGACTCTTGGGCTGAGGCGGCTCATGCACTCAGCAGCGCCATCATTAAATGTTTAGCTTCGCATCACGAGGGTCTCCTCTGGCCTCCTCTGACCACCACTGAACCTGCAGTCAGCACTAGTCTGCAGGACACGTGTGGACAAAGCTGATGGATCACGGCCTCCAACGAGGAAGGTGCCAGGCAAGGAGTCGGAGAGCCGAGGATGGAGCAGCACTCACCCAGGGAGGCGAAGGCTAGCAGCGGCCACCACCGAGGACCTCCCTTCCCACCCGAAGGGCAGCCCACCCAGGGAGGTTAAGGCCAGCATCGGCCCCCACTGAGGGCCTCGAGGGCTCTCCCCACCCCGAAGGCGGCTGCGATTACATTTCCCATCGCACCAAGAGACCCCGTATTGAGCACAAACCTTTTCAACCTTCCAATCAATAAGGAATCACAACACAGACATTCCCTCAATCCAACTGGCCCGTCCACAAAACAGACACGCAATCATACACATTTCCTGTGGGAAAGTCAGTCAGTCCCTGGGGCCTCGCTCCAGGGGTGGGGAGCATCACGGGGAGACGCCCCAGCCTGGCTCCTCCCCCTACAGCTCCTTTTCCCTCTGCCTCCCGCCCCTCCCCACCCCCTCCTAGGCTCAGAGGCTCCTTCCTCAAATTCTTTCCCCTTGATGAAGTCATTCATCCCCAAAATACAAAGCAAAGTCATGGGGGCTCAAGAGAAAATCCACACCGTGGCTCGCGTTTAAGATTCTCATATGTTTGAGAATAACCAAGCAAGAATCTTTGGCGTCTGAATGTGGTCTGAAGGCATCTGAGTACCATGCCCGGCACTGGCCCGGAGTGGATCATGGGTGTCTCAGACATCTTCGTAACTCGACACCAATTATTTTGAAACACACTAGCAGAATAGAACCATGTGAATAGCTACTTCTCAGTTAAAAGTAGGAAAAGACTCCAAAAGCTGCCCTCAAGGAAATCCTTCCCACGAGGAGTTTCTGCATCGGACCTTTCAGGCGCAGGCAAGGCCCCCGGGCCCAACTCCCTCATCCCTGAGTCATAAAGCAGCAAAGACGGTGGGAAATAAAGCAAGTGAAGGAGTCAGTCCCGCATAAAACGGGCTCCAGAAGCCACAGCCACTCTCCCAGTGTGGGAGCCAAGTCCAGAGACCTGGAAACACCAGCGTTCCCAGGGAGGAGGGCAGAGCAATGCCATTTCCCCCGAGTTTAGGGAGACAGCACCCCATGTCCTCTGGCTTTCATAGAAGAGAGACTTCATATAAAGGATTTCAATGAATCCACCACACACAGAAAGTGGGCTAAGGGCTAACACACCCATTTAAATGCTCGGCAAAAACACATTAAATGAACACACAGATAAGCGAGGTTCTCCTGTTATCCACGAAATATTCAGAAACAAATCCAGCAAGCAATCTCTTTGCAATCAAAAGACCAATTCGGAGGTGCAGATTAAAAATCAAGATACAACTGAACCCTTAATACACCAAGAACCAAGTTCCACGGAAGTGTAATCACATCACCACCTCCCAGCTGAAGGAAGCAGCACTGGCCACTGACCAGCTAGCTGTTCACTCGTGGGTCAGTGAACGAAAGGCGATGCTGTCCAGGACAACGATGAGATGTTAACCTGAAAAGCGCAAAATCGCAGCGGCTGGAGAAACCTTCCAGGTAACCCGACCCCCTCAGTGGACAGAGGACCCCTGTGGGGCCACAGAGCCCAGAGCTCCAATGTGTTCGGGGCAAGCACTCAACTGCAACCCTGATGATGTCCGAACGCCTTCTGCCCCTCTGTGTCTCTGCCCCACTAACAGGGAATCCGTGAATGCTAAGGAAATGTAACGCATTTCACAACATGTTTAGATTTTTAGCAAATTAAAGATAAACAGTGAGAAACTTTGGGAATTAACCAAAATACAGTTCACTGAATGCCCAAACTCAAAGCTAGTCTCCAAGAGGTGATAAACTGTGTGTGGTGGTTAGTGCTGTAAATCCCAGCAGTTGGGGAGGCTGAGGCAGGAAAATCACTTGAGCCTGGAAGGTTGGTGCTGCAGTGAGCTGTCATTGCACTACTGCACCCAGCCTGAGAAACAGAGTGAGACTGTCAAAAACAAACAAACAACAAACAAAAAATTAAACAAGTTCAAATGAATTCGCCCATACCCTTTACATTTTCATTTGGGTAGATGGGGTGATCTAGTTCCTTTTTCCCTTGCAATATATGAATAATCTAATAAATAAATATAATCTAACCTTTCAATGGGAAAATTTAATTATTTTCCCATTTCATTATTCCCTATCTCAGGGAAAAAGTTAAAATTATTCCCTATTTCAGGGAAAAACCTAAAAATCATTTTAAACCTTCCTTCCACAAAACAGTATACTCAGTCATCTCCATCTGCTTTATCATGTGGAATTCAGCTTCACGTGTCTACAGTACAGTTTTTGTTAAATAGCGTTTATGTAGACAGGCAAGAGAAAGAAACACTTGGTCTATGTAGAAGCAGCAGAAGACACGTTTTAACAGAAAAGGGAGAAGATACCACCGTGTGAATCATCCAGAAATTCTGTCCTCATCTTGTCCACACACACAGAAAACACCAAGCACGTGCCTAGTGTCCAACAAGAGCACAGAAAAGACAGGGATCCTTCCAGTTGTTTAATGACCAGCCCCACTGGTCACTGCCACATAACAAAATCCGCACGGCAACTTCAGCACGTTTCAGTCACGATTCCACGGAAATCATCTGAAGAACTTAGAGATGTTTTGCCCACACTTAAACATCCAAGTGTGCGACTCCTAGAAATAAAACACATTATGGGTTCACTTAACTTTTCCAAATTTTTACTTGGAGAAACCTATGAAGTTCTTGTCAGTCACATCCTTAAGTTTTTCAATAATTTTTAAATGCAAAGGTTGGGCAAGACTTGTAAAAAGGTACACACATACGGCCCGGCGCGGTGGCTCACGCCTATAATCCCAGCACTTTGGGAGGCCGAGGCGGGCGGATCAAGAGGTCAGGAGATCGAGACCATCCTAACATGGTGAAACCCCTTCTATACTAAAAATACGAAAAATTAGCCAAGCATAGTGGTGAGCGCCTGTAGTCCCAGCTACTCGGGAGGCTGAGGCTGGAGAATGGCATCAACCCAGGAGGCGGAGCGTGTAGTGAGCTGAGATTGCAGAACCACACTCCAGCCTGGGTGACAGAGTGAAACTGTCTCCAAAAAAAAAAAGAGGAGGTACACACGTACATGCCACGTTCTTCTCCCAAACAGATGGGCCCTTTTTAAAGATTCCAGATGTAAATGTGGTTGTCACTCTGCTTTTGAGAGGATGGGCTGTGTTTTAAGCATGAACACACTTTCCTCCGTGCACCAAGGATACACCATGGAGGACCGTGCTGCTGCCACCTCCCCAGTCTCTGCTCAGGGTGGGGCAAGGAGAGCTCCTCTGTCTCCCGTGTACATCGTCAAAAGGCCAGGTGCTCAGAAGGGGGCTTCCAGGACTTGCTGTAGGCATTCGTTTTTTTTTTTTTTTTTTTTTTTGAGGCAGAGTCTCGCTCTGTCGCCCGTACTGGAGTGCAGTGGCCAGATCTCAGCTCACTGCAAGCTCCGCCTCCCGGGTTTACGCCATTCTCCTGCCTCAGCCTCCCGAGTAGCTGGGACTACAGGCGCCCGCCACCGCGCCCGGCTCGTTTTTGTATTTTTAGTAGAGATGGGGTTTCACCGTGTTAGCCAGGATGGTCTCGATCTCCTGACCTCGTGATCCGCCCATCTCGGCCTCCCAAAGTGCTGGGATTACAGGCTTGAACCACCGCGCCCGGCCTGCTGTAGGCATTCGTTAGCAGGGCAGGCAGTGCCTCGTGCTGGTGGGCATCCAGCAGTAAGGGGGTCTTGCACTTAACTCCCTGGACCCAGCCCCATACAGAGGGGAAAGAGACACCTGTATCGTAACTCATGTGTATTTATAGACACACAGAGACACTGCAGTGCAAGGTGCAGAACTAGAAGGAATCATGGAAATAAGAGGGAAGACATTTGGTTACGACTGGCAGAGCCACCTCAAGCCTCAGCACTTCCTGCCGGAGCCCTCACTGATCAGACTCCTTAGGGGTCACTGCCATTGCCTTGCCCAGCTCATGACAGGGCAGACAGTGACAGAGCCTCAGAACAACCTCCCACTCCTTCCTCACCAGCCCAGGGGACGAGCTGCTCATGAGTGTCCCAAAGCCTGAATGTGGGAACACAGAGGTGACTGAGCAGAAAGGGGGACAACCACAATCGCCACGGGTGTGCAGATATTGCGGGGCACACCAGCAGCCCTTTCCACCTTAAAGAGGACGGCCACGGGTGTGCGGATGCTCCCGCGTGACCCAGCCATCCTTTCCACCTTAAAGGGGAATATGGTCACGGGTGTGCGGATATTCCCAGGTGCCCCAGAACCCTTTTCACCTTAAGGAGATTTTCACAGTCTCATTTCAGTCTCCAAACTATTCAGTGAGGTTGCAGGAGTATCACTGTGGACCAACACTGATTGGCACCAAGTAAGGGCAGTTTTATAACCACGTCTCAACCCTGAGACAATCAGGTCTTGGCCATCTGGTCAAAGCTTTTTCTGGAACAAAGTTGGATAATTAACCTGAACTTCGGTTTTCCAAAGCTTGTTACAGAAACCACATCTTCCTAGGTGGGGCTTCGTGGTGTCAGGTGCACACATCAGTAGCCAGCCTTGCCAAGACTCATGGCACGTTACACGTTCGCCTGAGGAAGCTGCTCAATCACTGAGGGCTCTGACGAGATCTGAAATGAATTTGCCACGTCGGCCTACACTCTACTCCCTTGTTTGGTTAAGGAAACCGAAAAGGCAGAATTTGTTTTGGCCAATAGCCTGCTGACCCAACTGCAGAGGTTTTAATTACAGTGCTTTCATTGCATCATAGAAAGCAAAGTCATACAGATCAACTCATTATTACCACTCCAAAGGTTTAGTAAATCTCCAGATAATCAGGCAAACATTTTAAGAAGCTACATTAAAGTTTACAATAGTCAAAATTTAAAACTACATTCATGCTTCAAAAACCACCATTCCCATTTTAGATGGCCAAATGCATATGAGAAAGAAAGCAACGTGCTGAGCGCATTTTTTTTGTAATCTTATGGAAAATCTGCCACTTTACAAATGGCTCTAGTTCCTGGCTCCAGATGGGTGTGGTGGGTTGCCTCACTCCATTTCAACTCCACCTGAAGCTGGGACACTAGAAATCCATTCCCAGACTCCAGGGCACCAGAATTCCCACTTCTGGAAACAGCCTGGAATGCAGACCTGTAGCAGAGAATTCTTTCCTGCCCACCCCAACCGTCCTCTGTGGAAGGCGACAGACAAAGACAAGTCCACCCCCCTAGACGCAACTGCACCACGAAGAACCATTTCAAGGTGGGAGGTGATCGATCAGTGGGAACAGGCAGTTTAGCTAATCACTTATAAGGCAGAGAAGGGGGATTTGAAGGCCTGTGTCTGGCCTTGTCCTCAGTGAATGGTCATCCGCCAGTCAGCCTAAGCCACATGGGAAGGGGCTTCTTGCAGTAAAGGTGGGGGCGCAGTTGTGGGGAGGCGGAACGTCTTAACCATCACTGTTTTACAGGATCACAGGGCTCAGACAATGTTCAGTATTGTCACACACCAAGGTTTTTACCGTCTGAAGAAAACTACAGTCCTAAGGTGTCAGTTCTCAAAGCCCTTAAGTTCCTCCTGGGAATGGGCATATTAAAGAAAAAAGATAAATGTTTGACTTCAGGGGTTTGCCCACGACTTGGATAAGCATGATTTTCTTCTGGCCAAGCAGGGAGCAGTTGGACCAGATTGGAGGGAAGGAAGAACAAATTTCCACTCTGACCTCAGTTGGGCACCAGAGTCTTCCCTGTCAGAATGTGGGTGTGGTGCTTCCCACACACCAGCCTCTGACAAAACTCAGCCCAAGGGTGTGGGAAAAGGCTATCTACTTCTGAAAAATCTATAAAGTGCAGATACATCAAAAGTTTCAGAAGACTGTAAAGGGCCAAGGAGACCACTACACCCTTGGAGTTGACAGAAAATGGTCAGCATCACACGTGCCTGAGGTCCAGGGTCAGCTCCCAGCTGCCACGATGCCGTGAGCACAGCCCTGGCTTCCCCTCTGATGCAGAGAGCTGGTCACTCTGCCGGCAGTACTCAGAGCTCAGAACATTCTAGATGAAAGCAACGGGTTCCTTTTAAAATGGGGAACCGGGGCAGCACAACTGAAGCTCTACGACTATCTCAACTACTGGGTTTCGGGGTAGCATTAAGAAATCGTGAGAATCCAAATCTCAATTTCGTACAGATTCCAGATTCACTGCAGGTTCCAGATTTTCCTCAAACATTCTTCCAATTTATCACTCAGGATTCCCTTGCCAAAGCTAATCAAGTCTACAATCCTTACGGAAAATCTAACATAAGCACCACCACAAATAAAATCAACGGACGCCCGCTCTTTGCACCAAACATATAAACTGTTACTCACAGAAGACTGTGCTGGAGGCAGCTCTCAGCTGAAGCCGAATCCATGAGACTTCATTATCCCCATTTTGGATCGAGTGTGAGGACTGTCAGCAAACCAGGGCCCCAGTGTAAAGCAGAGAACAGATCCTCTGACGCCTGCCTGAACATTTCCTTCCCACCTCTGTCTTGGATATTGAACACCCTCAGAGCTACTGAGTCATCCACATTTGCAGGTCATTTATCCAGCCACCACGATAACACAATTATGTGATAAAAATGCCTTCTCAGGGCTTTGTCATACTCAACAAGGAAGCTCAGAAGGCTAGGTAAGCACAAGAAAGGGGGAGGCATCCTCCAAACAGACAAAAACCAAGGAAAACCGTGCAGAGGCTCGAGAGAGAGCAGAAACAGAGCCCGCTGTAGCCTTTCAGGTCCTGCTGGCCGCAGCCCTGCGTTAGGTGGCACCATTTCCACGAATGCATCCTGCTGGGCCCATTTGAAAGGTCCCGCTGGCGAGAAACTCACCCCCACTTCCGATCCTGCAAGACCCACTGCAGCCCCACTCCAACCCGGGGGCCGACTGTGGAAGTCTTCCTGGAGCCACCCTTCAGAGCCTGCTCAGTGTCTGAGACTGGGAAGCACCAACCATCCAGAAAGGCACAATCCCGTTCTCCTTGTGCCCCTTTCTGGGTTCCAAGTTGTCTTAATAACGAGTCCTGCATAAACCCCGGGCTGGGGAGCCAGCCAGGGCCCAGCAGCACCCAGCTCATGCGCTCCACTCACCCCACAGAGGACCACGGAGGCCCCAGCACACTCTGTCCGTGGGGCAAGACACCAGAAAGAGCCACAGTTCAGGGTTCTGCCACCCGTCCCGCTGCCGTAATTACCTGCTGTGATCTGAATTGTCTTTGGTTGGAAAGGTGATCCCACAGCTCCGCTGCCTTCATGACCTGCTGGGATCTGAAATTGCATTGGTTGGAAAAGGGATGTCACTGCTCAAGCACTCCCTGCTGCCTCCTTGCAAACAACATGAAAAATCCAAAACCCCTCTTAAAGAATGTTTACTGTAACCTCAAAACAAGACACATCCCAAGACCAGGGAAGATACACACGCACATCTGACACCTGGTGGACATCAGTGACCTATGCCACGACTTCTGGGTGGCGTGTGAAGCAGGAGGCCTGTCACGGTGACTCAGGCTGGGGTCTGAATAGGGGTCTTCCAAGCAACTAGGCAACCAGGACGCACACCCCAAAACCCAAGTCCCCGCACTCATGTACCTGGAAGAAATGCTGCGTGGCCATCGACACCAGTTGTGAACCAAGACTGATCTGTGTTCTTTGGCCCTCACAACGTCCATACACGCCTGGGCCCAGCACAGGCCCACACGGCACCCTGCTCGCCTCCAGTGGGGCTCTCTCCTGCCAAGGGGGATGGCCCTGAAGTCCGTTGAGATTTCCAAAGCTCTGCAAAGTCGTCCTTCCTCCTGCTTGTTCAGAAGGCCTAAAGCCCTGAAGACACCAGTGAGAATTGACCTAGCCTGTTAAGGCAGCTCAAACACCTACACACAGGAAGGCTGGACCTCTCTGCCCTCGAGAGCAGCCGATAACACACTGGGCTAAGCAGAAGGCACAGATGTCACATCCAGAAGCCAGTGGCACTCACGTTTGCATTCCAGGAGCTGCCCATGTGACTCCCTCCAAGGCTTCCAAGTCCCACTTGATTGTTTTCATCGTATCTCTATAACATCAGAGACATTATATCTCATGGTATCTATGAGATCATCTCTACTTTTATGAGCACATATGCTCCCTGACTTACCATGGGATGAAACTGTTCCAATAAACCCAGCGTAAGCTGAGAATATCCTAAATAGAAAGTGCATTTGACACAATAGTTTCAACTTACAACGGGTTCATCCAGAGGCAGCCCACCTTGGGCCAAACAATGCACTGAGTGTGACTAGTTCACACCATCACAAGGTTGAAAAAAAACATCACAAATGTAACCATTGTGAGCCAGGGACCATCTGTATTGGGGCTCCTGTCTTCAGAGACAACAGAAACCTCTTCTTAGACAAGAATCACAAATTATAATCCTCAAAATGTTAAACTTAGGTTAACAATCTAGAGGTTCAAGCAAAGCCAAAGTAGGCCCACAAGGCCGTTTGTGCCATTCACTAAGACACACGACTCTGTAATAACCCTCACCACAGCCCCTCAGGGTGGGTCCCAGAGGCGGCTGAGGCTTGTGGCTACGGACACTAACGAAACCAAAATCAGACTACGCAGGTGCAGTCAGGTCATATGACTTCTCCACTAGCATATGCACAAATGTTCATCAGCAAATGTGATCTTTGCTTTACCTCCCTCCCATGACCTAAAAAGGAGTCCACCCCCCCCACACACACACCACTTCAAAAACATATTTAGTACTTGCATTCAATTCTGGGCATTCGGAATAGACCTAATGGGTGATTAAATCTCTCCCCCAACCCATTGCTTAGTCTTCTTAAAGGATGAAGGATTTTGCATCACACAAGTCAGCATATAAAACAACTTGTATAGAAACAGACTTTCAAGTGGTCCTCATTATAGTCATTCCACTCATATACAAAGGACCCAACACACAGCACAGTGTCTATTAGAAGAATGATTAACTTGTTCCCCTCAAAATCCTAATATGTACACAGAAAAAATACCCTATACACATTGTATCATTCTTTACCAGTATAGTCATACAAAGGAGTATCACAAAAGCAAAAGAACACATTTGGTTTGACTCACAGTTCTAAATTTAATATAAAATTGCTAAAACCACCAAGACAAACATGACTATGAAATATTTAACGATCTTCACCTAAATTCAAGTCACCATTCAACCACCAATACCTCTGCTCTCCTTACGGGAACTTTCCAAAAGTAAATTCTGGAATTAACAGGACACGTTTTTCTGGTGATAGAAATTAGGAAGGAATTGGTTGAAGGCGGTTCCTTGGCTGTCAAACTTTTTCTCAATCATATTTTGTAAAATAAATGCATCAAACAGATCTTTACATTAACTTACAATCTATCAAGCAATACTGGAGCAAGCTTTAAATATTAGCCACGTTCTGTCAGGGCTAACATTGAATCAGCATCAGTCTCATGTCTTGCAGCATCCACAGCTCATCTTCTCAAAACCAATTAAGATTTCATAATTAACTCCATTAAACAATGTAAGTCATCTCCTTGATCTTTGACATGAAGGGGTAATTTTCCCCCAAAATAGTACCTCTTTCCTTGACATGATTTAATCTGTGGTTAGAGTATTTAACAGGATTTCTTTCCTTCTTGGAAAATAAAATATACACCTTTCCAGTATGAAAAACTCTAACTGATAATGCTATAGCTTAACCAGGTCAAAAGCATTTTTTTTTTTTAAGTTAAAAAAAGAACCTAACTGCATCTTTGGACCTTATGTGAGGTAGTGTCCAGGGTCACTGGGACCCCTGCTTGGCCAGTGTAGCTCAGTACCAGTTAAAGACAGAAACCCAAGCGTTCACTCAAAGCCCCTTCCCAGCTGTTCATCTTAGTGGAAGAAGCCATGGGTAGAAACGAATGTGGCATTCTACGGACGGCTTTGGGGATAGGCTGCTTGAGAACATCAAACTGGCTCGTGTCCCCCGAGTATAAAGCTAGTGACTGCTCTCAGCTTCCATCCACAGCAGCCAAGGTCTGGAATCACCTGAGTGCCCGTCAACAGGGGATGAAGGGAACGTGGCCCGAACATACACAGGAGCAATACTCCACCACACAGCAGAGAGCCCTGTCATCCGCGGCAGCATGGATGGAGCTGGAGGACATTACGTGAAGCAAACGAGCCAAGCAAGGAAACGGCCCATGTTCTCACTCATAAGCAGGAGCTGAGAGCAGATCTCATGGAGGCCAAGAGTAAGTGCTCAACAGGACCCAGCAGAGCCCACTCAGAAGCAGGATGGGCAGAGGCTGGTGATGGGCACAAACACATAGCCTAATGGGAACATGAGACCTACTGTTGATAAATCAGCAGGGGGATGGCAGTGGGTCATCTACTGTGTATTTCAAAACAGCTAGGAGAGAACAACTTGAACATAACCAGCACAAGGGAAAGAAATTATTTAAAGTGAAAGACATCCCAAGTACACAGATTTCATCAATATAGGGGTGAATCAAGGTATCACACGCACTCTGAAAATATGTACATATATTATGTATCAACAGAAACAAAAACCAATGACAGAACCATTTGCGAAGCACGTGCAGGAGAAGAATGGGAAGCCTGACATGGTGTGGCTGTGTGTCCCCACCCAAATCTCATGCTAAACTCTAACCCTGTGTTGGAGGTGGGCCCTGGTGGGAGGTGATTGACTCATGGGGGTGGTTTCTTTTTATTTATTTATTTATTTATTATTATACTTTAAGTTCTAGGGTACATGTGCATAACGTTTATATCATGTATAACTCCCCAATGCAATCCCTCCCTCCTCCCCCCTCCCCCTGATAGGCCCCAGTGTGTGATGTTTCCCTTCCCGAGTCCAAGTGATCTCATTGTTCAGTTCCCACCTATGAGTGAGAACATGCGGTGTTTGGTTTTCTCTTCTTGTGATCGTTTGCTAAGAATGATGGTTTCCAGCTGCATCCATGTCCCTACAAAGGACGCAAACTCATCCTTTTTGATGGCTGCATAGTATTCCATGGTGTATATGTGCCACATTTTCTTAATCCAGTCTGTCACAGATGGACATTTGGGTTGATTCCAAGTCTTTGCTATTGTGAATAGTGCCGCAATAAACATACGTGTGCATGTGTCTTTGGAGTAGAGTAATTTATAATCCTTTGGGTATATACCCAGTAGTGGGATGGCTGGGTCATATGGTACATCTAGTTCTAGATCCTTGAGGAATCGCCATACTGTTTTCCATAATGGTTGAACTAGTTTACAATCCCACCAACAGTGTAAAAGTGTTCCTATTTCTCCACATCCTCTCCAACATCTATTGTTTCCTGACTTCTTAATGATTGCCATTCTAACTGGTGTGAGATGGTATCTCATTGTAGGGGGTGGTTTCTAATGGTTTAGCACAATCCCCCAAGTGCTGTCCTCATGATAGTTCTCCTGAGATCTGGTTGTTTGGAGGTGCATGGCACCTTCCCCTTCACTCTCTCTCCCCTTTCAGCCATGTGAAGACATGCCGGCCTCCCCTTCACCTTCCACTCTGATTGTAAGTTTCCCCAGATGTAGAAGCCTGTACAACCCACAGAACTGTATGCCAATTAAACCTTTTTTTCCTTATTACCCAGCCTCAGATAGTTCTTCATAGCAGTGGAAGAACAGTACAGTCCTCAGGACCAGCAATGTTTTCCTTCTACCCAGCGGCCAGCAAAGTCCCCCACCCTAGCTGGTTTTCCAAAGCCTTTGCCAGAAAGCTGAGGCTGTTTTGGGGATAGTAACTTTCCCCATCTCTGGCCAACCAGATGGGGCATCCTATTTGCCTCTTACCCCCTTTCTCAGAGAAACCCCACCTCTGAAACAGCCTTCACCAGGGGCCTCCCTCAGTAGCAGAAAAGCTGAGTGTTCCTTGCACTTCCCTTCTTCTGAACAAGTAAAGATCTTAAGTTTGTTTTTCCATCTTCCCAGCTCCTTGAAAAAAATATCTTATGCTTTCTATTTTCCTAATACACACACATGGAAGAGAAGTGCCGTGAGGGCAGGGGCTCTTGTTTTCCCGGATCTGAGCCTGGCCCTCAAACACTAGCTGAATACTAACACGATATCCAGAGGCAGAAATGCAAATCTACACATGACTTCAAATACCATAAGGATTTAACAGGCCGAGTGGCCCACGTAACTATGGTGTGCTGGGCCATTCAACTGGTGTCCAAATCCCTGTCTAAGTGAGCTCTTTAATTTCGAGACTTTTCAGACAGCTATTTTGTTGTTGTTGTTCTGTTTTGTTTTTATTAAAGGGATATGTTACAGTTATAATCAAGAATATCCCAGGCCGAGTGTGGTGGCTCGTGCCTGTAATCCCAGCACTTTGGGAGGCCAAGGTGAGCAAATCACCTGAGGTCAGGAGTTCAAGAACAGCCTGGCCAACATGTTGAAACCCAGTCTCTACTAATACAAAAATGAACCAGCCATGGTGGCAGGCACTTATAATCCCAGCTACTCAGGAGGCTGAGGCAGGAGAATGGCATGAACCAAGAGGTGAGGCTGCAGTGAGCCAAGATCACACCACTGCATTCCAGCATGGGCAACACAGCAAGACTGTCTCAAAAAAATAAAAATAAACCAATACTCCCAGTTAGTTCTTCACCAATGTCAGATACATTAGTTTAAAGAAAAATATGAAAGCATGTTTTTAAATTTCAGTGTTGAATTTAACCATATCTTTTAAGAAGATATGAAGATAGAAGTTCCCCAAGGATCGGGGGAGAAAAAAGCAGTTAAGAAAATCTTAAAACCTCAGGAGAAAAACGAGTATGGGGTAAGACCTCAAGGCAAAACTTTTTCTTTGCACTTTGATTTCAAAAGAACAGAGATGCCCAAAATATGAACTCTCCCATCTGCATTTTATATTCCTGTGTCCTTTGAAAGGCTGGAGATGGGATCCCAGGTTCCAAAGTGCCTGGCCATGGCTCACATCAGGCGGCATCTTTCACAGCCGTTTACTCCCCTGACTGTGCCTAGAGAGCTCTGTGGCTCAATTTACAAAGAAAAAGTGCTAATTTACTCACGTTCATCACTTTGAGCAGAGTCTCAAGAAATGAGACAAATATTGACACTCCACAGAAGTACTCTGTTCCGAAAAGTCAACTGTCAGGTTCCCATGAGCCAGGCAGCTTGCTTACAGAAAGCACTGGCTGACTTGCTGGTTTAATGTTCAATGCATTTAAAATGCTAAGTGATCCGGCCCCCCTCCCAGTGGGTGTGCACCTTGAGCTGGCTGCAGTAGTGATGCACACTGACCACGTTCTTGCCTTTGGTTTTGCTTTAAGCAGAGCACCCCACACCCAGGAAGAGGCCAAAGGACGGCATCCAGGTCTAGGACAGATCTAACGAGAGCTGCAGGCTGACTGCCTCATCTACAAATAGTCTCTCATTTCAGAGGAAATCACTGAACAGAGTTCATAACACGTGAATTTTTAAGATTCATATTTCTAATTTCATCCCATTAGAACTTTTGAACCTCCGACTCCCACCTAGATAACGTCAGCTCAAGCCGATCACAGCGCAGTGTGATTTTCTATAAATAATGTGCACACCTGCATCTGAGCTGTGAATGTCTGGAATGTGCCTGCCAGGCCCAGGAGGAACTGCAGCAAGTGTGGGGACACAAGCCGCTAAGGAATCTGATTTGGAGGGAACTAGAAGCAACTAAAACTAGTTCCACTAGTTTTTCTTGGTAAGGTTTGACCAGGCAAACTGTTATCACTGTTGCTAATTCATGGTAATTGGGATGGGGACTCAACACTAAGTAATTAGAGCAATTACAGAATTTGCTACTTAATTACAATGGCACAGATTCCTGAGAATGGAAGAATTGTTGCCCAGGAATAGAGTTCAAGAGGTCCTCCCCACGCTCCGGGAAACATGGCATTTCCACGCACCCGTGCTTTGGTCTCTGGCCACCACCATCCTGATCTCGGCCATCAGATCAGTCCCCAAAGCTGGAAACACCTAACCTCTTGTCATCCTCCCATCTCCCCTGCCTTCCTTCAGTCCGGGATATTCAGCGATGCCCACATACAGGACCAGGAAACCAGGGTTATCCCAAACCAGTGCCTGCATTCAAAGTCCTCCACGGCAGCACAATCACCAATGGCCAAAACTCCCAGAACCTTCCACCTCAAAACAGGAGCACATCTGGATTCAAGCTGACAATGCTGCATTCTCTTTGCCATGTACACATGGAGGCATGTCAGGTTCCACCTAAAGGTATCAGGTTCCACGCTGGTCAGGAGCCCAAACCTAGTCACTCTGCATGATCTCAATTCACCATCCACAGAGAAGCCTGCAGGTTTCCTCTGGTGAACGGTGTGGATGGTGGATGGTGGATGCATTTCCCCTGAAGACTCGGAGACAGGAGCCTGGCAAAGGAGGCCAGTCACCCCAGCCCCTGCAAGGCCCGGACGTGCCCCTCTGCTGTCTGCACACAGTACCCAAGTCTAGCAGTGGTGGCTCTGTGGTGGGATCCATCTGGGCCTGCAGAGGACCCGGGGCGCAGGAACCGTGCAGCCTGGCTGCAGCCAGAGGCCTAAGGGATCCCCACGAGGTTCTCCAGCCTAGGTGCCCTCACCACAGGCAGAGCCATGCAAGAGAGTTGCCTGCTGAACTGGAACGCCAGAGACCACCCGCTGCTCGTCCGGGTGAAACAGGCAGAGCTACCCGAGCCCTCAAAAGCAGGAAGAATTAGGAGGTGATTCCCAGGACACACGTGACACTCCTTGGAGACAGACACAGGCTTCGCTGCGAAAGTGCAGAGGACGGTGGAGTCCCTAGGTGGGCTGCTTCTTCCAACGATCTATCGGGAAGAAACCAGATCCATTTCCTTGTAGGAGAATCATTTGTACCGTGATTAGACAGAAGACAGAAGGTGGCTGATGTTATCAAATCATCAAGCACCTCACGGCTGCTTCTCCAAGGAAGGCCTGGAAACTTGCAGCCACCCGCGGAGGGGCCGCAGTGTTTACAATGGAGATACGGGTGACTGAGGTCTGGCTTCCTCAGGGAAGCTACATTTGAACTTTCACCACTGAGGAATCGGTCATTTACAGTCACTCACCCTCAACGCAGAAGAGGGCTCAAGACACTGCACCAGACTTCAACACTCAGGGTTAGGGTCAGGGTCAAATTCACAAGTTTTACAAAATGTATTTACTTGGGATGCCAGAAGAGATGTAGCTTCACACACCCCCACCTCCACGGTTTGCTTAGCCCCTTCACCAGTGGGTCTCACCAACAGCCGACACATCCACGCCTCATCCATGACAGCACAGAAAACCACTTGGAAGACAGCTGCTCCCACCAAGCTTCCTGACTTTGCTGTTTAAAATCTGCATCATTTAAAATCTGCATCTCATACGTGAGATTACACTCCTCCGAACAACGACATTGCCACTGTCATTTCACCCAAAAGGGCTTTAGGAAATGACACGCGGTCCAGATGCCAGAGGTCGCAGGCCCCCTTACTCTAGCCTAATTCCTTTGTGCCTATATGGAGGCTTCACAGATACAGCCCATTAATGACCATATGAGAAGCTCAGGGCATAGACGAACTCAGTGCTGAATTTTTCCATTTATCACCCTTTTGTTTTGTCCAGAAGACAGCTGAGAAAGCCTGGGGCAGATCATCTCCTCGAGTGTAATGACTCCAGCCACTTCTCTTCACCCCAGGTCACCCCTTAGTCACACGCTTTAGAGAAGCCAAAGCAGTTCTGTTCCCTTCACTCTGGGTTCCAAGCACTGAATTCCTCCGTTTTATCAATTAGATTATCAAGCAGCCATTTGTAATCTGGACTGCAATCTGATACGAAATTTAAAGCTAATTTAGGTTGCGGTAATAGCTCCTCTTTACATTATAGATAAGGCATGAATGAAAACTCTAATCTGTTCATAGGACCAACTTTGTAAACAAACCAATTATTGAAGCAATGATTGTCTACAGTTAGATGCAAATTACTTTGCTCATAAAAGATTTTCCAGTAGGAATTTTTAAATCCATGGTCTGTCTTTCCTGAGCCTGTCTCTGCACCTTCCCCTGAGTGCACAGCAGGACTTCTCAGGGCATCCCATCAGAAGGCCCACTGAAGAGAATAAGCCCACAGCCCCTAGCCCAGGAATCGAGTCCGAGCCCCAGCAGCCCCTCGTCCAGCCGAGGCTTCCTCACCAGCACAGCACCCAGAGGTCTTCCAGGTTTAATGCCACGTGTGCGTGGAAAGTAGAGTGCTGGAAGGACCACAGCAGACATTCTACAAATGCAAATTCCCTCCTGGAACAGCCCAGCAACCCTCTGTACCTTCCCCAAAATACCCATGCCAGGCAGGCGTAGAGTCTAATGGGGGTGCCTAGGAATCAGCATTTAACATGATTCTGATGAATAAAAACGTTTGAGAGGTCGGTCAGCAAGAGGCTGCCGTGGCCTCCACTCTTTTGCAGGCTCTGAAGAGACACAGATTCGGGTAACAGGCCAGACAGGGCAGGACAAGGATGGGGAGGTGGAGGGCAAATTCCATGGACCACCAACCAACACGCCATCCCCACTGAGACTCCGTGATTTAAGGAGAGGCAAAGCCAAGGAGAAAAGATGCCCGCACCACACGAGGGACTGAGATTTCACCTAAAGCACGCAGCATGTGGCTGAGGGCCAAGGTTGGGCAAGCCAGGAGCACAGAACGGGGTTCACAGGCCCAGAGGTGCCCCCCACACCCAGACCCTGTGCAGACCTCCCAAGCTCTGCCTGTGTCTCCTGCCTGCTTTATTTACTCCCCCCCTTCTACTGTGTTGGTTTCTCAGCCGCCACCCACCACCACACACCCCTCTCTACAAGCTTAGTGGACTCAAAAGAGCGGGGGCAGGTAAGATCTGGGCTCTGGGGCCAACGTCCTGTTTGAGACATTAGTTCCAACCCACCCAGCTGAGATGTGAGCCCCGGAGATTTCTCAAACGTGAGATGGGAAGGTAACTAAACCCACTCACCAGGACGGCTGTGCAGACTGAGATTACATATAGCCACACCTCGGCGTCCAGCACACGTGGGACCCCAGTCGTATTGCCCCTGATAGGAATCCCTCTATGCCCCCTCTGCTACCAGAGCGAACTCCCAGCAGTAGCTGTGGAGGGTGCATCCTCTATTCCCACTCCACTCACCTCCCATCGCTCCACGCAGTGACCTGCCACGCAGTGGCCACCAGCAAATCCGGCCCCACTGGATAACCGACCACCAGCTCCCCCTCACTTTCGGGCGTCTTCCACTTGCAGTTCCGAAGCAGGCCGAGAAACCGCCCTCAAGGGCAGTCACCTGTTCCTTATTGCATGTAATGACCTGCCACACAGGACCACCAGGAAACCCAGCTCCACTATCCAGGCTCCTATGGATAACCAGGTTCTGGTGGGTAACTGCCCCCCCACTTCCTCCTGGGGTGTCTGGGAGGCTCAGAAACTGCCCTCCAAGGGCACTCATCTGTTCCTTATTGCACTAATACCTCATTTACAGAAATCCACTTTGACTTCCAGCACTGCAGCTGTGACAATTTAGCAATCCTGCTTGCTACAAGAGCTTGAGGTCACGTCCACCTCGCCAGTATCCCATAGACCCAGCACTGTCCCACTGTGTTTAAAATTCCAAAATACTCCTTCAAAATGCTACTGGCATTTGGTTTGCACATAAAATGCTAGAAACCTTCAAGTGAAACAAGTATCTTCAACAGTTTGATACAATGACATGTGAGTTACACATCTGCCAAGTTGTAAAGCCTCACGCATTTATAACATTTTATGTATGGTCAAATGGTTCATTAATATAAATATGAGAATCTCTAAGAAACAGGTTTTTTTCTGGCATTAGATGACCAAAGGAAAACTGGGTTCTGGCTGGCTTTCAGGCCTGTAGAGGCACATATCTGCTGACACAACCAAGCTCCTTCCCACTGATGTGGCTTCATCCCAGGCCCCTCACCCGGATGCCCACAGGTCCCTGGAGAAGCAAGCTGACCTGCCCACATTTCTCAAATACACAGCTGTTGCTCACACTGCAGATGGAGCTCAAGGTACGAGCAGGCCACCACGCTAAAAATACCATGCAGCGTCCATGCCAGGTGACGGTGGTTTTCACTCCATCCCAAAGCCCCATGTATGAGTTTACAGCCATGATTACCACATGGATTTTTAGACCCTCAAGACATACTTTGTTTACTTATATGCAACACAGTTAAAAGACTATCACTCAGATCTAGGCTCTGAAACTGTGGAATAATTATTTGGGAACAGAGCCTCTGCCAGATCAGGATAAGCACTTGGACAACACCCCGTGACCTCGGTCCACACAAACCCATCCAGACCAGAGGCCTCCTGCACTGTAATTTCTGTGGATTTCTCTAAATGAGGTATTAGTGCAATAAGGAACAGATGAGTGCCCTTGGAGGGCAGTTTCTGAGCCTCCCAACCACACGGCCACGTTAAGGCTGAAAAGCCGCGCCACCTCCAGAAACACTGTCCCTCACCGAGGTGTGCCTGGCTTCTCCCTTTTTCCAAAACTTAACGAAACCTGTAAAGGACAGGTCTGTGTAGAAAAACACAAACTACTTGCGATTCCTCTTCCCAGTTCAGGCTGTAGGAAACTCGTTTCGGCCCTCACCGTGTTCTGACTGTGGCTTGGTTCCCATAAGAAATAAAGTCAGAATTCTAGTCCCTGTCTCTTGGGCGGTGTGGCAGGCATACACACCTTCAGTTACATGAGGAAAGGCGTGGTCAGCCCCCTTCCTTCAGTAAAACTGCAGTTCCCAGAACCCCGATGCCATCCCCCTCACGCCACTGTGAACACCTGGACAGAGCACATTTTAATGCGTGCACCTTTGTGGGCTAGTTTTCTATTTCTCCACTAAATCACCCCAAATGTAGCGCCCTAAACGCTGACTTATTTTCTCACATTTCTGGAAGCTGGAGTCCAAAACAGGTCCCACCAGCTAACGTCGAGGTGTCAGCAGGGCTGGCTCTGGAGAAGCGACTGTCTCCTTGAAACCCACAGCCTCTAGAGGCTTCTGCATCCCCTGGTCCATATGGCATCCCCTGGTCCATATGGCACCCACTGTCTTCAGGATCCACAGCGGCTCTGACGGCCCCTCAACTGGAAGACGCAGAAATGTCAGGAGCCGGGATTCTAGTGTAAGGGCCAAGCCTCCCCCACCTCCCAGCTCCTCACACTCTCCAGTGTGAGCTAATACAGATTCCACATTAACTAGTGTCACCTGTGTAGGGAGTAAGTGCCCAGCTGTGAACTGGTTAACCTCGCCCACACAAACCCCGAGAATAACTCACAGGCCATGGACCACTCCACAAGCAATAAGTGACCACCTGCTCAGGGACCTCCATGCCCCAGCAGAGCCCCCTGGTAACTCCTTTTGAGCTCAGACTGGCGGCAGGGATCTGCAGAGCCATGGGGCCCTGGATAAAAAAGACAGCTCCCATGTCGGGAGGCACCCGCCGGTGGTTGGGTTCCCAGTACTTTAAGTAGCCCAGGTGGACAAGCCGCGCTGCATGCAACCCCATCACCAGAATAACGGCTGCACGTGGCGAGTGCACGGGTGGCCACCACTCAGCCCAGCTGGCCGCGCTAAGCACATCACCACCGTGACGCCCAATCAGACTCAGCTGCTGGCACAGTCCCAGCATTGGCACCCAAGAACATTCTGGATCACAATTCAGAGTAGTGATTGCGATCAGGGCCACACGTGGCTGAATGTATTTACAGGAGGACGCCACAGCTGGACTGATGGCACAGCTGGATCTGGCTGGACTAAGCATTTCCCACTGTGCATTCTTACAACACCAATTTATTTGCGCTTTGTTAAACCTTTATGGCTTTTTTCTGCTAATCTACTTTATGGGAGTGTTTCTTCTTCTTATGACTGCAGTGATACTTCAAGCTACAACTATTAATGTGTAAAATTAGTTTGGAAGCCGCCTTATCATTAAACATTTCACAAGCAAGCAGTCAGAGGCACCTAACCGGAGGCCTCTTTTCTTCTCTGAGCCAAACCTACCTTGGACTCAAAGAAAACGGCACACGGAGAGGGGCTGGATCTCAGCGCCCATTCCTAGGGAGCCTCCTGGGGAGCAGATATGGAGGGAGAAGCCCTGGGTTATGGCACTGTCGTACTGAAGAAAACTCTATTTGGGTAATGTAAGCAGCACCAGACTTAAGAGATTAAGCAAACATGAAAAGAAACCACTAACCACAGCTTCTCCAAAACAGAACTAAACTCCCTTTAGTTTGAATTGGAAAAGCAGAAATGATGATCAGGATACAAAAAAAAAAAAATGACAAAGTATCTGAACACAGGAGAATAATCAGGAGCCACCGTCTCTTCCTGTGTCACTGGGAGCCTCGCATCTAAGCTGGATTTAGAAGGTTGCTACTTTGGACTGAAAGGTATCCCCAACCCTAGTTTGTAAGCAAGTGGAGCAGAATGCTTCAATGATTTCAAGGTTTAGTGGTGAAGCTCTGCAACTCTCACAACCATTTTAATTGGTGTGAATTTTAAAGTGACCCAATCTGTTGGCTGGAGTATCTAACGGCTTAACCACGGGGTCACGTTGGAAAATTTTTCCAATTGCTTTTGTTTTTCCTGCTGAAGATGCATTTGAACGTTCTTGTAGTTTGCAGTTGGCTGGTTCTGATGTTTGGTCCTGAGGAGACCCCTCTTCTACCCATAGAAGAAGAATCTGAAACGTCAAGCCACTCGAGTGCTGTCTGGGGAGATGGAGACCCCAACCCGAGGGCCACTGACGGACTCAGCGTGGGCGCAGGGCCGCCCGACGCAACGGGCCACGTATTTGCCGCTTACAAAACAACATAAGCACACACCCCCAGGTGTGCACACACGCTCTGTACACATCTGTCCATGCCAACACCAGCACACACCCCCAGGTGTGCACACACGCTCTGTACACGCTCACGTCTGTCCATGCCAACAACAGCACACACCCCAAGGTGTGCACACACGCTCTGTACACATCTGTCCCTGCCAATGCCAGCACACATCCCCAAGGTGTGCACACACATTCCATATGCCCTCACATCTGTCCCTGCCAACGCCAGCATACACCGCCAAGGTGTGGACACACGCTGTGTACACACTCACATCCCTCCCTGCCAATATGAGCACACATTCCCAGGGGTGCACGCAGGCTCTGCACATACTCATGTCTGTCCCTGCAGCCTGAGTCAAACAGTCACAGAGAGGCAGAGGAGGAGGAAGAAGGATGCGATGGGCACTAAGGTCCTGGCGGTTCCGCTCTCTACCTCGGGAGAGACCCCTCATGTGATCCTGCCGTCACTCACCCTCTGCCTCCATCCTCCACCTCCCACAGGGATCAGGAGGATGCCCACTGCACAGAGCTGTGATGAGCATGAACAGAAGATGGCAGGAGCTCGCCAAGGTGCTGAGCACGGGGCCTATGGAGTGCTTCTTTCTGCTGTGGCTGACATCGTCAAACAAGAGGCTGACACGGCTTCCGGAGAGAATGTCAC